>NC_138774.1:13851682-14421682 GCF_965119305.1 Pelophylax lessonae
AACAGCCGACCGTTCTTCTCTCTCAGCGGGGAGCGATCGCGGGTGTCAGGCAGCAATCGGAGTCACCTGCTCATGCAAGTGGAGTCCCTGCTGATGAGTGGGGGTGGGAGCACGCCGCCGGAGGCGCGTGCTCGCCTCCTAGCTGCAGGCACGCAACAGACGTATACCTACGTCGGTTCGCACAGAAGGGCCACCCTGCCACAATATAACTGTGGCGGGCGGTCGGGAAGCAGTTAAGGGATTGGTCAAGGGACTTGACAAAGTGCATGAGTGCAAAATGCGTTGTCACGGCAACATACTCTATTTGCGTTCCATGCTGGTCAGATTGGCAACAACTTGTTCCTGGATAAATGGATGAAGATTTGGCTGCACTCCTGTAAGATGCAATTTCACAAAATGTTTATTCAGGAGAAAATAAATAAAATAAGCACAGATGGTACAAGGCTTACACCAGGGGACAAAATGTTGACGCGTTTCACATGACTTGCGTGCTTTGTCAAAACCATGCAGCCAATTCCTCATCCATTCATCTATGACTTTCTGCAGCAGTGGAAGGGAGTGCACCCTGGCTTGGATGTTTGTTCACTTTCAGCCCAGCAGACTCACCTGGAGCAGCGTTACCTTCAACTTGTTCCTGGACTTCCTCTCCGATGGACTCCAGCTCGGCTCCCGAGTGTTTGGGACTCACTCTCAGCGGTTTCATTGCCACATGCCCCACTGCACCCTCCAACCTTTCAGCCTAATGGACCCAGTGGACATTAGCCCATCTGTATGCACAACCATCAGCATGGTATCTTATAACCCATCATGTCCAAAGTCCGGCCCGCGGGCCAGTTGCAGCCCATCCATTACTTTCATACGGCCCCCAGAGACACCGCTGATCGATGTCTCTCTCTGAGACATTGCACATCCCCGCCCCCGATGCGCGTTATACGCCGATAAATATACCGTATTTATCGGCGTATAACACACACTTTTTCCTCCTAAAAATAGAGGAAAAAGTAACAGTGCGTGTTGTACGCCGATGTAAAAAAAAGTCCAGGAAGCAGCGCCGAGAGGTAGAAGGGGGCGGGCGGTGCCGAGGAAAAGGGACGAGCTGTCATCGGAAGTCCCACCTCCTATGCCGACGTCTATCATAGGCGCCGGGACTTCCGATGACAGTGCGTCCTTCCTTCTCCTCTGCCCCGCCCGCCCCCTTATACCTCTCAGGGCTGCTTCCTGAACTTTTTTAAAAGTGATTCGGATAGTGTCAATGGCGCTGGCGAGGCTGCAATTATGGGCACTGCGCTGGCGAGGCTGCATGTATGGGCACTGGGTTGGCAAGGCTGCATGTATGGGCACTGCGCTGTCGAGGCTGCATGCATGGGCACTGCGCTGGCGAGGCTGCATTTAAGGACACTTGCGCTGGCGAGGCTGCATTCGTGGGCACGGCGCTGATAATTGTGTTTAATTTTAAATGTCAGGCAAAATGGTCGGCCCTCACGCATTTTCACTTCATCAAGTCTGGCCCTCTTTGAAAAAAGTTTGGATACCACTGCTATAACCCATCATGGGTTTATTTTACTTTGTGTACAATTTTGTACTGTGATCAATAAACTTTTACCTTTTCGCCTTTACTATTGGCTCGGATTTTATACATGTTGAGGAACTATAGTCATCCACTCCCATTCAGATAGCGCTGTCATCCCTTCCATTTTTTTGCTTATGGTTACTCTGTGTACTACTCCTGATGGCTGCATCGGATTGACCTTTGGTTGGTGGACAGTGTGGTTCTCCATAGGGCCAAGCGCTTGGGACATTCTGTGTTTTTGTGATATGTAAGTGACCACCATGTTGTAATTACATTCTGTATCCTTATGTAGGATTCTGCATATAATTTTCTGTATATATCTCTATAGACAAGCATAATTTCTATTCCTTGAAGAAGGATTTGAAATGCCTTGGGACAATCCCATGCTACGCTTTTGAATGTTGATTCAAATACTATATCATGTTTCAGTGTTTTGGGGACAATATAGATTAATTCAAGTGATGATTTAGCTGTCAGGACCTGGGTCTAAACCTACGACCTCTGCTGTGCCTGGTGGTGTTTCCTGTTGCTGAACCAGCTGGGATGCTGGACAGCAGCCTGGACAATTCTTTGAACAGTAGGCTTTGAGGAAGAAGGACAATCCTTTGAAACCCGTCAGTCAACAGGGGACCCTGCGCGGTCCCCCAAGGGTCAGGGGACTGTATGTTCCAGGACTTAAAAGCCACAGAAGATTAGCTGATTACTTACATCTCATGTTTGTGAGTTGATTTGTGTATTTTTTATATCTACAATAAATGTATGTGGGATAATGCGGTAGACTGATGCACCCTCTTTCCAGAGTTGTATAAAGTACTCAAAACCCATACTTGAGTAAAAGTACAAGTGCTCGATCAAAAAGTGACTTGAGTAGAAGTGGAAGCGCTCGATCAAAAAGTGACTTGAGTAGAAGTACTAAAGTATTCAACATTTTTTGTACTTAAGTATTGCAAGTAGTTTTTTTTTTTAATTTTGCTACTCAAGTACTGAAAGTAAAAGTACAAGTACTATGTTATGTAGTTATTAAAGAAAGAAGTGAAAAGTTTGAACATCATATTGTTTTTTATCATTTCAAGTGCAGCTTTTATTTATACATACAGTAGCATTTATTTTCGTATGCTCTGATAATACACATGTTTTGAGCTTCATGAAACCTGCCATCTACTGTTCTGGCAGTGGTAATTTTTATAATTGTAACGAGTAACTATGCAGCACAAAAAAAAAATATCGGAGTAGAAGTATTGAAATCATTGAAAAAATGTAGTGAAGTAAAAGTGGAAGTAGGAGAAAAAAATTCTACTCTAGGAAAGTACAGATACCGCCTTTCGGTACTTAAGTACAGTAGTGAAGTAGTTCTACTTAGTTACTATACATCTCTGCCTCTTTCCTTTCCATTTTTTAGACAATGCTTTGAACAACCTTGCCTTGTGTCTTGTTTCTCCTGAACCTTGAAGCCTTTGCTCCTCCCATGAACTTCCTATTTAAGCCATGCCTTTGTGCACTTCCTGTTTGGCAGATTATTGTGCCCGAGGTGACAAAATCTCACTCTTGTCACTCCTGCTGCCGTCTGTATTTGCTACCACTTGTAAGTGACCTTTGGTTTATTCCTTGACTATGCTTCCACTTGATCCCAACCAGTGCTGTATTTTGGCCTAGGCTGACAAGGCCCAGGCCTAGGGCAGCACTTTGCAGGGGGACAGCAAAAAAGCTGCCCCTACCCTCCAACTGAGACTCTATTGGCCACTGGTTGCTAGAGCCGCCTCTCTCACCCCCTCCCTCCCTTTCTCATCCCCCTCTTCTTTCTCTCTCTCTCATCCCCCCTCTCTCTCTCTCACCCCCTCTCTCTCTCTCATCCCCCCTCTCTCTCTCTCACCCCCTCTCTCTCTCTCATCCCCCTCTCTCTCTCATCCCCCCTCTCTCTCTCTCACCCCCCTCGCTCTCTCATCCCCCTCTCTCTCTAACCCCCCCTCTCTCTCTCTTTCATCCCCCCTCTCTCTCTCATCCCCCCCCTCTCTCTCTCTCTCTCTCTCTCATCCTCTCATTGCCCCCTCTCTCTCTCACTCTCTTTCTCTCTCACCCCCTCTCTCTCACCCCTCCCTCTCTCTTTCTCTCACCCCCTCCCCCTCTCTGTCACCCTCCCTCTCTCTTTCACCCCTCCCAAACCCACCCCCCTCTCTCACTCATCCCCCCTCACCCACCCCCCTCTCTCTCCCACCCCCTCATGATATCTCAGGGGTTCATGCTGGAACTTGTAGTCCTTAAATTTTGGAGGGAGTCACATCCGTTAAAAAAAATAAGGAGTGGGACAATTTTACATAGGAGGGGGAGGGCGCCCAATTTTAGTCTTAGGGCAGCACAAAAACAAAATACACCACTGATCCCAACCCACTACCACTTGTAGCTCTTAGCTTTTTTCCTGACTATGCTACTGCTTGATCCCCACCTGCTATATCTGTTACTGGACAAGTTAGGGCTTAGACCCTGCACCTTGGGTAAGCCCAAGTCATCCACCAGGGTGTATATCACTCTGTGTGTAACGCATCTATATAAAAAAAATATGTTTCATTTTTTAACCACTTTAAGACCGGAAGGATTTGCCCCCTTAATGACCAGGCCCTATTTTGCGATTCTGCACTGCGTTACTTTAAAGGACAATTGTGCGGTCCTGCAATGCTGTACCCAAATACAATTTATGTCCTTTTTTCCCCATAAATAGAGCTTTCCTTTGGTGGTATTTGATCACCTGTGCGATTTTTATTTTTTGTGTTATAAACAAAAAAAAGAGTGACAGTTTTGAAAAAATATATATATATTTTCTGCTACATATTTGTGCAATAAGCGTATTTTGATTGGTTTGCGCAAAAGTTATCGCGTCTACTAACTACGGGAAAGATTTATGCCATTTTTATTGTTTGTTTTTTTAACTAGTAATGGCGGCGATCTGCTATTTTTTGCGGGACTGCGACATTGCGGTGGACAGATCGGACCCCTGACTGACATTTTAGACACTTTTGGGGGGACCAGTGACATTACTTATGATTTATGTCATTTGTAATTTTTTTTTGCACTGTTACTGTAAAAATGACACTGGCAGGGAAGGGGTTAACATTATGGGTGATCAAAGGGTTAAATGTGAGCCTAGGGGAGTGATTATAACTGGGGGGGGGGCGTGGCTTCTGAAATGACCATAGAGACATGTGATCCTATATAGAAGGATCACATGATCTCTATGATCATTTCAGGGAGAAGGACGGTCGGCTGTGTTTACAACAGCCGACCGTCCTTCTCTCTCAGCGGGGAACGATCGAGAGTGTCAATCATAAAAACAATATGTGTAGCGCTATCAGAAATAATAATTGATATAATAGAGAGAAAAAATGATTGATGCAATATAAATATTGATAGCTAAAAAATTAAATAACAATTAAGGTGCTCAACCAAAGCTTACATATAAACACACTGTGAATTGATCATATCAGTGAATCAAAATAATGTGAGTAAAAAAATTAAAATAAGGAATAAATATATATATATATATATATATATATATATATATATATATATCTCAAGTCCATACACCAAAAGATCAATCTTGAAAAAACCAAACGGTGAAGATTATAGTGTCGAAGACAAGGAACCACAAGTCCCAGCAAACAGATCCTACTCCACGCTGGTAAAACGAGGGGGAAGGAAGGGAAGCACCCGTGAAGGATCACCGAAAATCAATATTGCAGCTTACCAGAAGGAATTGGTCACCCAACCTAATGGATAGACCATTGCAGGCTTAATTGAAAATGTGTGGAGGGTCACCAGGTGTCACAAGTATTCAGGTCCGGTATTCAAAGGCATGTATATGAAAGAATGATGATATGTAAACAAAGAGATTCCCAATGGTGTGGGACTGTAAATGCCACTAGACACTAACACCAGAGTAAAGTATAGTGAACTTTATTATACAAAAAAAAACAAGGAGACATACAAAAAAACTATATGTTACAATTGTAAATGAACGAGGAGGCTGGTTAAAAATGCATGCAATGACAGATCATATACCAATCAACGTTGAAGGCAACCGGAAAATGACCCTACGCGTTTCAGGTATCATACCCTTCTTCAGGGATCAACCAAAGTTCCAAACACTCAATGTGCCTGTAAAGATTGAGAAACTTATTAGAATATGGAAAAACATATGACAAGTTTTTGTTAGAGGTATTCTGGTGGTAAGTACCAACCCTCAAAGTCTTCATAGGAGAGTGGAATGATCTGTCGTTAAAAACGGTAAGAGTTACCGATGAAAGAGGAATGCCCAGTTCCAATATAACCCATCAAGGGCAAATATAGAGGAAAATAAGGAATAGTAGCTGCATTAGAGGCCCCAAGGGTGCCACGATGATCCAAGATTGCTCAACAAGGACCGCTCCAGGGGAAGCCTTGTTGGTTTGTATAAAGCCAGTATTGTCAGCCTAAGTACTGTATTTTCTGGCGTATAACCTCAAAAAAATCCCCCAAAAATGGGGGGTCGTCTTATATGCCGAGTATAATATCTCCATGGTAACTTAAGTATAAGTATTACCGGTGGATGAAAATTAGGGGGGTCGTCTTATACGCCCAGTCGTCTTATACGCCGGAAAATACGGTAAATAAAAACGAGAATAGTACAGAAAAAACATATGTATAAATAATGAATGTAGATACTGACAATGCCCATCAATTGAGTTTGAAAGTCATGCTACCTGTAGAGGGTAAGTAGTTGCATTGACAGAGGGTCATACGAAGTGAAATACGAGTATAAGTCCAGCATCTGGAGTATCAAAGGTATGGGTGTCTAAAAAGAATGAGTAAGAATTTAGGTTCACCTGTACTACCGTACAGTCGATCTAGTACAGTGGTCCTCAACCCTGGCCTACAGGGCACACTAACAGGCCAGATTTTCAAGATAACTGAAATACATCCCAGGTGATATCATTTGCTGCTCAGTGATTGCAGTACTCTAGTCTGCATCTCCCCAAGGTAATACTTAAAATCTGGTTTGTTAGTGGGCCCTGTAAGCCAGGGTTGAGGACCACTGATCTAGTAGACTGAGATATAAAGAAGAAGGAGTGACATAAACCAAACCACCATAATAGATATAAATCCATAGGTGGACGTGAATAAAGCATGAGCAAGCCAAAAGAAAGAAGAATTTTTGCTGGTGCATATGACCAGAAAAGTTAAAGGATACTGGTGAGGGTCCAAATATATGAAAGAATGATGATAGGGACATAGCGTAACTCCATAAAAGCAATACATTTATTAAAAACAAAAGGATGTACACTCACATATGAACGACATGTAACAGCATGTATCCGTATAGTATCGCTGGGGATCCGAATGTTGCGGCGTCCCCGCGAACACTTGCAAAAGCAGGCTGCGGGAGCGTGGTTGCGTCACGTCTGACTCCACCCAGAGAGTGTCAATCGGAGCTGGCCGACACATGCAACGGCTTCCCTGCTGACTTCCCCGCGAACACTTGCAAAAGCCGGCTGCAGGGGCGTGGTTGCGTCACGTCTGACTCCGCCCAGAGAGTGTCAATCGGAGCTGGCCGACACATGCAACGGCTTCCCTGCTGACGTCCCCGCGAACACTTGCAAAAGTCGGCTGCGGGGGCGTGGTTGCGTCATGTCTGACTCCGCCCAGAGAGTGTCAATCGGAGCTGGCCGACACATGCAACGGCTTCCCTGCTGACGTCCCCGCGAACACTTGCAAAAGCCGGCTGCGGGGGCGTGGTTGCGTCACGTCTGACTCCGCCCAGAGAGTGTCAATCGGAGCTGGCCGACACATGCAACAGCTTCCCTGCTGACGAGCGGGGGTGGGAGAGTGCCGCCGGCGGCGCGTGCTCGCCCCCCCCCCCAGCCTCCTGAGAGCGAGTGACGTAGCCCTAAGTCGTTCTGCCTATAGGAGCCAGCTTGCCGCCGTAAATATAACGTAAGCGGTCGTCAACTGGTTAAATGAATTACTGAAATAAATTAACTTTTTGATGAGATTCTAAATGTATGAGATGCACCTGTATATACGCGATCCTGCGCAGGGTGGCCACCTTGTAGCAGTGAATCCACTATAAGGCGGTCGGCAAGCGGTTAAAGTGTTGATAGCTGCCAGCCGGCCTTGCTCCGGCTCACAGGTAGAGAAGAACCACAATGCCCTTATCTAACCTTCCATGGGATAACAACTTTGAGTAGTGTTTTTGTTCTTCAGAAAGAAAGGCTGAGAGAGAGTATAGTTCATTCCAATAGCCTATTAGTATAATCGCACAAATCACACAAATTTTAGCTCCAGTCCTAAAAACAACATTAAAAAGAGTTCTCATAGCCTCGGGAGAAAATTTATGCAATTCTTTTCATCCACATTCTGCCACTCAGTAGTAAGGAAATTGCAATGATTCCTTAATCACTGTGAGAGCTGAAATGAACTGAGACGATTCCTACCGTCTATCAAAATGAAATAATGTGTTTTGTCTCTGCATATTGGAACAAGAATTCATGTCAAAATGTGTGAAAGCTTTGGGGGGTACAAAGTCAAAAGAAAGTATCCAACTGGGCTGGAGTCTGGTGGAGGAGGCGATACTATGAACTGTTTCCTTTGTTTCAATAACGGGTCCGATGTCTCATTGTTTGCGTTTGCAGCTCGCCGCTATGGTGAGCTTCATGGTGGGGCCCGCGATTTTAGGTCATTGTAAAGTCAGCGTTTTCACCCCCCCTTAATGACAGCAAGCATCTTTAACCACTTCTGGACCAGAAAGATTTTACCCCCCTAAAGACTTCTGGACCGGAAGGATTCATGTCAAAATGTGTGAAAGCTTTGGGGGGTACAAAGTCAAAAGAAAGTATCCAACTGGGCTGGAGTCTGGTGGCCAGGCCATTTTTTTGCGATTCGGCACTGCGTTACTTTACTGGACAATTGCGCAGTCGTGCGAGGCTGTACCCAAATAAAACGTTCTTTTGGTGGTATTTGATCACCTGCGCAATTTTTATTTTTTGCAATATAAACAAAAAAAGAGCAACAATTTTGAAAAAAAAAACAAAAAAACAATATTTTTCACTTTCTGCTATATAACATTTCCAATAATAGAAAAAAAAATATATATAGAAATCAAAAATTTTCATCATTTAAGGCCAATTTGTATTCTGCTTCATATTTTTGGTAAAAAAAAATCCCAATAAGCATATTTTGATTGGTTTGCGCAAAAATTATTATTAATGCTGCACAGTGCTCTGAATGGTGGTCTGAGGAGAGGCCTGCAATGCAAAGTTTTCTGTGATGGTCATCTGAGAGGCCTGTAATGCTGCACAGTGCTCTGGATGGTGGTCTGAGGAGAGGCTTATAATGCTACACAGTGCTATGGGTGATGGTCCGAGGAGGTCTGTAATGCACACAGTGCTCTGGACAGTGGTCTGAGGAGAGGCCTATAATGTTGCACAGTGCTCTGGATGGTGGTCTGAGGGGAGGCCTGTAATGCACAGTGCTCTGGATTCCGGTGGTAAGAGGAGCCCTGTAATTCTGCATAGTTCTCTGGTCTGTGGTCTGAGGAGACCTATAATGCACACTGCTCTTGACGGTGGTCTGAGGAGGCCTGTAATGCATACAGTGCTCTGGACTGTGGTCTGAGGAGGCCTGTAATGCACAGTGCTCTGGAGGGTGGTTTGAGGGGGCCTGCAATGCACAGTGCTCTGGAGGGTGGTTTGAGGAGGCCTGCAAAGCACAGTGCTCTGGACAGTGGTCTAAGGAGGCCTGTAATGCACTTAGTGCTCTTGACAGTGGTCTAAGAAGGCCTGTAATGCTGCACAGTGCTCTGGACAGTGGTCTCAGGAGGCTTGTAATGCACACAGTGCTCTGGACAGTGGTCTGAGGAGAGGTTTGTAATGTACACACTATCGGGACTCTCATCGGGAGGCCTGTAATGCACAGTGCTGCTCTAGACAGTCATTTGAGGAGGCCTGTGACGCTAAATACTAAGTATGGAGCTCCGTGGAAACTGAAAGTTTGCGAGGGTAAACGTCCCTCCCTCACATTTTAGTTTCCTTTTCATCACTGTAAAAAGGCCGCTGACTAAAATTTTGATGACAATGTTTTCATTAACGAAATAAACCCTGTTAGTAACCGCCCCATGTACATTTACTACAGCAGGGCAGCCGCTCCGTGCAGGATCACATACCTGTACGGTGACCCGTTCCCACTGTGACTGGACAAAGCAGGAGCCAATCAGCACTCAATGCCCACCGGGTCCCGCCGATCGTTCTAGGGCACAAGCAGAACAACAATCTACTTGTAAACAAGGCAGATTGTGGTTCTGTCACAGGGGAAGTTACCGATCCTGTGTTTCTGCTAATCAGGAACAAACAGATCTTTGCCTTCCCCTAGTCAAAGAACCTCCCCCACAGTGAGTAAGCACAACCTAGGCACACATTTAACCCTTTGATCGCCCCTAATGTTAACCCCTTCCCAGCCATTGTCATTAGTACAGTGACAGTGCATATGTTTTAAGGACTGATCACCGTACTAGTGTCACTGGTCCCCAAAAAGTGTCAAAAGTATCAGTTAGGTATCCAATTTGTCCAACGTAATATTGCAGTCCCGCTATAAGCCGCTGATCAACACCATTACTAATAAAAATAAAAATAAAAGTATCCCATAGTTTGTAGACGCGATAACTTTTGGGCAAATTAAATAATATTAGAAAGTAAAGTAATATCATAATAGAAAGTAAAATATATATATATATATATTTTTTTAAAACTTTTCCGTCTTTGTATATGCACAAGAAATAAAAACAGCAGAAGGTGATCATATACCACCAAAAGAAGCTCTATTTGTGTGGGGGGGGGGGGGGGGAGACAAAAATTGTATTTGGGTACAGCTTCGCACGACTGAATTGTAAGTAAGGGAAAACGGTATTGAAGCCTTCAGGCTTTACAGCCTGTTTCCTACGTGTCACGCTGCGATTTCTGAATAGTCCCGACATCTTCTGGGAACTGTGTGTGTCCCAGAAGGAAGCAGGGGGAAGGAGGAGGGACCAGAAATGTCATAGATCACCAACCGGCATCAATATCACCAACCGGCATCTTCCAATAAAGATTGTTTTTTACCCCATATGTACTTTGATTATTGGTCTAATGACGGTATCCCCTTTAAAAGTCCCCCTGCCCCTCCTTGTTCCTATTTTTTAATGAATTTTGGGACGTGGATACCTTTACTTCAATATCCATCTAGGATATATATTTCTGTTTTGGAGCTTGTCTTTCTTTTATTATAGATCACCAACCAGTGATCTGACCCAGAAGTGGGAGCAGGTACCTGTCAAAATCAGATACCCATTCCCCGCTCCCCCCCAAAAAAGTGCCAAAAATGGCAGTGGAGGACGGGGGGCGGGTGGTGGGGGGGGGGGGGTGGTGCGAAAAAGCTGATTGGATGGATGTGGGCTAGTTAGGAGGTCTAAAGGGCAGAGTAAAGTTCAGCTGGAGATCTGTAGGCACCAAGAGAGCTTCTCTTTTAATCACAAACACAAGGCCCGCGGGCCGAATGTGGCCCCCCAGGCCATTTCATGTGGCCCTCGCATCTCTCCTGCAGCTGCGGCACACCCCTTGTATCTGCCCTTACCTTGTCTCTGTAGTCGGCAGCAGAGAGGACAGAACATTTTGGCATCCGCTCCTGAAGAGTGGTATTTAGCCATGAAACGCGTAGAGCTACAAGGATGTCATCAATTTTTCTACTATACAGGAATTAATCGCTACTCAATCAATTTTAACGGTTACTTACCTACTGAACGTTTATTGCAATTCTGTGTGATTTAACACATGATATATATTAGGTCCATGACTGCTGCAGCAAGTTTTTGATTCAACATTTATTACCATGGTGCACCCTGCAGACCGCCTACAGTATGGCAATAATGTAGCAACTTTGGACTGTGTGGCCGATACGAAGTGCCATAGTCCCTATACTCTTTATGCATATTTTGTGTACCTGCAAATGCATCAGACTGACCGATATGTTTGTAATATGCTGTTTGTACATGAATTGCTATTTTACATGTTGTACTTTGTCTATTGATAGTATACAGTAATAACATGTTTTTATTACCCATGTTTCCCAGCGTTCTGGTCTCCACCTCATTCAAAGTCCCAAACCCTTCTTTTATTCATGTAACCAGGGATGGGGGCACTATTTTTAGTGCTCCATTTAAAGTCCCAACCTCTGCCTTTTCTAGTAGGACAGAACTCCTTTGCCAGATCCTGCAGTCCTCTGTGCAGCTGCAGAAAGGCTCATCTTTGCCCCCGCCCCACCCTTCTCAGCAGTCCGCAGCAGAGAGAAGGGCAGAACTCCTCCTACAGATCCTGTACCTCTCTGTGAAGCTACAACACCACCTTGTCTCTGCCTCCACTGGTCTCAGCATTCAGCACACTCTGGAAGATGACTCCAGCCCTCCTCTGGTTCTCCACTAGACCCTGCACTTCTTCCCAGATCCACCCGTATCTTCTTCCTGGCAGCAAAACAAGGAAAGGGGGTGCATTGTGATGTAAGGAAGGGTGGGTGACTCTTGACTTCTGAAGGTGGGAGAGAGAAGGGCAGAACTCCTCCTACAGATCCTGCACCTCTCTGTGAAGCCACAACACCACCTTTTCTCTGCCTCCCCTGGTCTCAGCATTCAGCACACTCTGGAAGATGACTCCAGCCCTCCTCTGGTTCTCCTCTAGACCCTGCACTTCTTCCTAGATCCACCCATATCTTCTTCCTGGCAGCAAAACAAGGAAAGGGGGTGCATTGTGATGTAAGGAAGGGTGGGTGACTCTTGACTTCTGAAGGTGGGGGGGCTCTTGACTTCTCATGTAAGGGGGGGGGGGTGCTCTGGACATCTAATCCTACAGATCTAACTGGCCCTTTGAGGGCAACCATAATGCTGATGCGGCCCGCAATGAAATTTAGGTTTGACACCTCTGGTCTAGATGAAATCTCTTAGCAGTTGGTGTGTGGTTTAAGGTCTTTGAAGTTGGCCTAATTTGGTGGCATAGTAAAATGGTTGTAGACCTACTGTATCTTTGGCATGGTGTCCTCTGTTCTGTACATCCAACTTGCAGTGATCGGTGTCTTTGTTTAGCTGATATAGTCCCTGAGGCGGTGTATTGAGGCTGGGCATCTAACATAAGTAACATGTCTGATGAAGGGATCCTGTATGGCCTTAAAATGTTGCACCCTACCACCGTGACATAATCTTCTCAAATAGATGTTTTAAAGTTATTTTGATGATCCATGGTGTGTTGACCATAAATACTTTGATCTATGAGGTCATCAGTCTCCAGCCGGTGTCTGCTACATCACTCCCTTATTTTAAGGCCTTTTCTAGGAACCTGTGCGATGGAAATTTTGCGCATTGTACGTTACAGTGGTTCTAAAGGCTCAAGGTTTTACCTTACCTGAGCCCCATCGCAATCCAGCAATGTGCACAAGAGCCTCGACTCTTCCAGGACTCTCCTTCCTCATTGGCTGAGACAGCAGCGGGAGTCGGTGAGCCAATGAGGAGAGAGGGGAAGGGGCTGAGCCGTGGCTCTGTGTGTGAATGGACTCTCAAGAGTGAGCCTGCTTGGGTGCTAAAAATATGCACTGTTACTGTAACAATGACACTGGCAGGGAAAGGGTTAACCCAGGGGTGATCAAAGTGTATATTTTTTATGGCATTTTTATTTATTTTTTAACCACTTAAGCCCGGAAGATTTTACCCCCTTCCTGACCAGGGGGTATTTTGCGATTCGGCACTGCGTGACTTTAACGGACAATTGCGCGGTCGTGCGATGCTGTACCCAAACGAATTTGACGTCCTTTTTTTCCCACAAACAGAGCTTTCTTTTGGTGGTATTTGATCAACTGTGCAATTTTTTGATCACGCGCTATAATCAAAAAAAGAGCGACAATTTTGCAAAAATAACAATATTTTTCACATTTTTTTATATGAAATTCCCCCCAAAAATTTTTTTTGTAAAAATCAAATTTTTTTTAAATTTTTGGCCAATTGGTTTTCTGCTACATATGTTTGGTAAAAAAAAATCACAATAAGCGTATTTTGATTGGTTTGCGTAAAAGTTATTGCGTTTACTAACTAAGGGAAAGATTTTTGTTGTTTTTTTTTTAACGAGTAATGGCGGCGATCTGCGATTTTTTTTTGCGGGACTGCGACATTGCGGCGGACAGATCGGACCCTTGACTGAAATTTTTCACACTTTTGGGGGTACCAGTGACATTACTACAGTAATCAGTGCTATACATATGCACTGTTACTGTAAAAATGACACTGGGAGGGAAGGGGTTAACTTTATTGGAGAGGGAGGGGTTAAGTGTGTCCCTAGGGGCATGCTTCTAACTGTGATTGGCTGTGGCTTGAGGTGTAGGAACAGTGATCAACAGTCCTACATAGTAGAACTGTATGATCACTATTCTTACACAGGGAAGAATGACAGGCGGCTTTGTTTACATTAGCCGCCTGCCTTTCTCCTGCTCTAACGGACGATCGCGAGTGACCGGCGGACATCGGGTCCGCCGGTCACACGCGCGGGGGGTCCGTGACCGCGCGGGAGCGCGCCTCCGGTGGCGCGCGCGCTCACTCCCTAGACCCTCACAGGCTAGCGACGTAGACCTACGTCGCTTTGCCTGTGAGGGGCTGACCACTGCAGTAAATAGCCGTGCGGCGGTCGGTAAGCGGTTAACCCAGGGGTGATCAAAGTGTATATTTTTATGGCATTTTTTTCTTTATTTTTTTTTTCTTTACTAGTTATGGCGGCGATCAGCAAATCTAAATGGGACTGCGAAAAAGAAAATCGGGCGAACATTTTTGTCCAAGGAATTTTCGTATAGTGTGTACTGAACTTTGTACAGACGATTCAGAATCCCGGATTTTGAGTGCTGAACCTGAGATAAACCTAAATCCCTGGTTGGGAATTCAGGATTTATCTTTTTAGCAACATTTGTGTTATTTCTGATTCTGTTTGCATATTCTTGTTTTACATCAAAAGTCAAAAGCAGTAAACTGATTATTCACTGCAATACTTGTGGTCTCAATCATTCAAAATGACAGAGCTAATAGTGTCAGATGGGTTGGAGCGGGCTCAGGGCGCAAGAAGTGAAGAGGATACCCATGCAATAAGCCACTCCCTTGGGGGCAGAGCTACATTCAAATTCTCGAAAAAATGGCCAAGAAATCTTAAATTCTGCCAGGGTATGTAAACTTATGAGCACAACTGTATAACTTATATTAACCGCTTGCTGACCGCCGCACGACTATTTACTGCGGCGGTCAGCCCCTCACAGGCAAAGCGATGTAGGGCTACGTCGCTAGCCTGTGAGGCTCTAGAGAGCGAGTGCGCGCCACCTGAGGCGCGCTCCCGCGCCGTCACGGACCCCCCCGCGCGTGTGCCCGGTGGACCCGATGTCCGCCGGTCACTCACGATCGTCCGTTACACCGGAAGAAAGGCAGGCGGCTAATTTAAACACAGCCGCCTGTCATTCTCCCCTGTGTAAGAATGGAGATCAGACGGTTCTACTATGTAGGACCGTTGATCTCTGTTCTTACACTAGTAGCCACAGCCAATCACAGTTAGAAACACGCCCCTAGGACACACTTAACCCCTCCCTCTCCAATACAGTTAACTCCTTCACTGCCAGTGTCATTTTACAGTAACAGTGCATATGTATAGCACTGATCAGTGCTGTATTTTGGCCTAGGCCACCAAGGCCCAGGCCTAGGGCAGCACTTTGCAGGGGGGCGTCAAAGCCCCCTCCACCTTAGACTCTATTGGCCACTAGTTGCTAGAGCTGCCTCTCTCACCCCCCTCTCTCTCTCTCTCTCTCACACCCCCCCCCTCTCTCTCTCTCACCCCCCCTCTCTCTCTCTCTTTCTCTCTTATCCCCCTCTATCATCCTCGTTCTCTCTCTCATCCCCCTCTCTCTTTCATCCTCTCTCTCTCATTCCCCCTCTCTCACCCCCCTCTCTCTCCCTCACATCCCCCTCTCTTTCTCTCTCTCATAACCCCTCTCTTTCTCTCTCACCCCCCCCCTCTCTCTCGGTCTCTAATCCCCTCTCTCATTCCCCCCTCTCTCTCACCCTCTCTCTCTCTCATCCGCCCTCTCTCTCACCCCCCTCTCTCTCTCTCCCTCCTCCCACCCCCTCTCACCCCCCCTCTCATGAGATCTCAGGGGTTCTTGCTGGGACTTGTAGTCTTTCAATTTTGGAGGGAGTCACATCCATTAAAAAGGAAGGAGTGGGTTACATTTACATAGGAGGGGGCGCCCAATTTTAGTTTTGCCTAGGGCAGCACGAAACAAAAATACACCACTGGCACTGATTACTGTAGTAATGTCACTGGTAACCCCAAAAGTGTCAAAAATGTCAGTCAGGGGTCCGATCTGTCCGCCGCAATGTCGCAGTCCCGCAAAAAAAATCGCAGATCGACGCCATTACTCGTTAAAAACAACAAAAATTACAAAAATCTTTCCCTTTCTTAGTAAACGCGATACCTTTTGCGCAAACCAATCAAAATACGCTTTTTACGATTTTTTTTTACTAAACATATGTAGCATAAAACAAATTGGCCGAAAATGTTAAAAAATTTTGATTTTTACATTTTTTTGGGGGGGGAATTTCATATAAAAAAATGTGAAAAATATTGTTATTTTTGCAAAATTGACGCTCTTTTTTTGTTTATAGCGCATGATCAAAAAATCGCACAGGTGATCAAATACCACCAAAAGAAAGCTCTGTTTGTGGGAAAAAAAGGACGTCCAATTTGTTTATGTACAGCGTCGCACAACCACGCAATTGTCCGTTAAAGTCACGCAGTGACGAATGGCAAAATAGGCCCTGGTCAGGAAGGGGGGTAAAATCTTCCGGGGCTTAAGTGGTTAAAAACAAACAAAAAAAAAAATGGCTTTAATATAACTCTAAAGTATTGATGTTGATGTAAATATTCTGGTTCCTGGGCAGGAATCAGAGGATCACCGAAAAGGATCTCCTTAGCTTGTAGTGTAATGTGTAAAAAAGCACATGGGGGGGGGGGGTCCTGGACAGAAAATGGAAGGGACACGTGTGCCAGGACCAATGTAGTACAGCTGGAGGGAGAAAGAGAAGGAGAAGCTAGTAGTCTTTCAAGGGGAGGCAGAAGAGGATTGGTGCCTACAATATGACAGTACAGACGGCCCCTGGTCGTGGGCCCCCATCTTGAACTGATGGGGCCCAGGCCCGGTACAGGTGGGCTGACTGTGCTGCCTTATCAGCCGTCCTGGGTCCAGCACTTTTTTTTCCTCTTTCCTCAAGATAATAATAGCATCTTTGGCTGGATATGGTAGGTTGTAGCCTCCTGAGGTGTGACAGATGGTGTCTCCCAAAGAGAACCAAAATTGTCAGAAAGAGTCTTGGCAAAGCCCATTCTGTTATTTAGCGACTTGCTGACCGCCAGCAACACATATACTGTGGCAGGTCGGCTATTGCATGAAATGACATACCTGTACATTGTTTCGTGCAATAGTCAGTGGAGGCGCGCATGCTGATTGGCCAGAGGGGGGACCAATCAGTTGGGTCCAGCGGATACGATGGCCCCCGGCCATGCGTGATCGCTCCCCAGAGAGACAGACTGGTGGTCTGCTGATGTAAACAAGGCAGATCTCCGTTCTGTCAGAGATGTACACAGGGATCTTGTGTTCCTGCTATTTAGGAACACGGATCTCTGTGTTCATCTAGTGAGTCCATCCCCTATACAGTTAGAAAACACCCCCTAGGGACACACTTAACCCTATGATCACCCCTGGTGTTAACCCGTTCCCTGCCAATGTCATTAGTACAGAAACAGTGCATATTTTTAGCACTAATTACTGTATTGGTGTCACTGGTCCCTTTAAAAGTGTCAAAAATGTCAGTTAGGGGTGCCGATCTTTCCGCCGCAGTCCTGCTAAAAATCGCTAATCGCCGCCATTACTAGTAAAAAAAAAAATGCCTTAAATTTATCCCCTAGTTTGTAGACGCAGGAACTTTTGCAAAAACCAGTCAATATACACTTATTGGCATTTTATTTTACCAAAAGTATGTAGCAGAAAAACATATTGGCCTGAAATTAAAAAGTTTGTTATTTTAAGTTTTTTTTTTTTATTGGCTGTGTTTTATAGCAAAATGTAAAAAAAAAAAAAAATATATATATATATATATATATATATATATATGTATAATGGGGAGGGTGCAGCCGTACTGGGTGAGAAGATGGCCAAAAAGTTAGAGGGGCTTTTAAACTAGGTGATGGG
This sequence comes from Pelophylax lessonae, assembly GCF_965119305.1. Classification (NCBI taxonomy): domain Eukaryota; kingdom Metazoa; phylum Chordata; class Amphibia; order Anura; family Ranidae; genus Pelophylax; species Pelophylax lessonae. The sequence goes on from NC_138774.1 coordinate 13,869,561, forward strand.
GGGGAGGGTACAGATGTAGAATTAGCCAGTGGAAAGCAAGTTTCAGAGGGCAGAAATGGGGGCATTAGCGGTAGGGTGTTCGGAGCTCCTATACCCAGGGTGGGTATGGGGAAAAATCAAGAGAGCAGCCTAAAAACATCAAATGAGGATATATGTAACCGATCAAAATTACGAGGTTTGTATACCAATGCCAGAAGCTTGGCCAACAAGATGGGAGAGCTGGAGCTGCTGATGTTTGAGGAGGACTTAGATTTTGTGGGGATAACTGAGACTTGGTTTGACAGCTCCCATGACTGGATAGCGACCATTCAGGGGTATTCCCTTTATCGCAGAGATAGAGAAGGTAAAAAAGGGGGAGGGGTATGTTTGTATATTAAGAACAGTATACAGGTAAATATGAGGGATGATATTAATAATGGAGCTATGGACGAGGCAGAATCCCTATGGGTAGAGCTTCAAAGGGAAGGCACGGTGGGGAAGGTAATATTGGGCGTATGCTATAGGCCCCCCAACCAGAGGGAGGAGGGGGAGGCAGACCTCATTTTACAGATAGGATTGGCAGCAAGGATGGGAAACGTCATTATAATGGGGGACTTTAATTATCCAGATATAGACTGGGCAGAAGGAACCGCGCACTCAGCCAAGGCTAGGCAGTTCCTAAATGTTTTGCAGGACAATTTCATGGGTCAGATGGTGAATGCACTGACAAGAAACAATGCGGTACTTGACCTACTGATTACCAACAATACAGACCTGCTCACGTATATAGAAATACGGGGCAACTTAGGAAACAGTGACCATAGGTCAATAAGTTTCAGTATTAATTACAGTTATAGGAAGCAGAGGGGTAATATAAGGACACTGAATTTCAAAAGAGCCAATTTCCCAAAACTGCGCTCGCTGCTAGAAAATATAAAATGGGATAGAACCCTGGCAACAAAGAACACGGAGGATAAATGGGAGTGCTTCAAGAGCATACTTAACAAGGGGATTGACCAGTGCATTCCAAAGGGAAATACATTTAAAAGAGCAAAACTAAACCCTGGGTGGCTAAACTCCAACATAAAAATGCATATTAGTGCTAAAGAAAAGGCCTTCAAAAAATACAAGACTGAGGGGTCATTGGCAGCATTTAAGCATTACAAAGTGTGCAATAAGAAATGTAAAGACGAAATCAGGGCGGCTAAAATAGAACACGAGAGACATATAGCGGAGGAGAGTAAAAAGAACCCCAAGAAGTTCTTTAAGTATATAAACAGTAAGAAAGCGAGGCCAGAACACATTGGCCCCATAAAAGATGACAAAGGAAATATGGCCACTGAGGACAGAGAAAAGGCGGAAGTGTTAAATAATTTCTTCTCTTCAGTCTTCACAAAAGAATCGGGGGGCTACACTAACCCAGCTTGTAAGGCCGAACTAAACAACACACCACAGGAAATACCGCCATGGCTAACAGAAGATAGACTTAAAACTAAACTAGAGAAACTTAACATAAATAAATCACCGGGACCGGATGGCTTGCACCCGAGGGTTCTTAAAGAGCTCAGCCAGGTGATTGCCAGACCATTACTCTTGATCTTTAAGGATAGTTTACAGACGGTTATGGTGCCAGCTGATTGGAAAAAAGCCAACGTGGTACCAATATTTAAAAAGGGGCCGAGATGTATCCCAGGTAACTATAGGCTGGTCAGCCTAACATCTGTAGTCTGCAAGATTTTGGAGGGGATGTTAAGGGACCACATACAAGACTTTAGTAATGAAAATGGTATTATTAGTAGTAATCAGCATGGATTCATGAAAAATCGTTCTTGCCAAACCAATCTATTAACCTTCTACGATGAAGTGAGCTGCCACCTAGATAAAGGTAAGCCTGTGGATGTGGTGTATCTGGACTTTGCAAAGGCCTTTGACACCGTTCCCCACAAACGCTTACTGTTCAAACTAAGGAAGGTAGGTATGGATCATAAGGTGAGTACCTGGATAGAGAACTGGCTCCAGGGGAGAGTCCAGAGGGTGGTGATTAATGGGGAGTACTCGGATTGGGCGGGTGTGGAAATTGGGTTCCCCCAGGGTTCTGTCCTGGGACCAATCCTGTTTAATTTATTCATAAATGATCTAGAGGAGGGGATATCTAGTACAATCTCAGTATTTGTGGATGATACTAAACTAGGCATGCCAATATCTTCTATGCAGGATGTGGAAACCTTACAAGCGGACCTGAACAAAATAACGGGGTGGGCAACTACATGGCAGATGAGGTTTAATGTTGAAAAATGTAAAGTAATGCACTTGGGGGCCAGAAACCAGAAAGCAAGCTACTCACTAGGGGGGGGGGGGGGAACCTCTGGGTGAGTCTAGGATGGAAAAGGACCTGGGGGTACTGGTAGACAACAGGCTTGACAGTGGCATGCAATGCCAAGCCGCTGCAAGCAAAGCCAACAGAATACTGGGTTGTATAAAAAAGGGGATTCACTCCAGAAATAAAGAGATTATTCTCCCGCTCTACAAGACTCTGGTCCGGCCACATCTGGAGTATGCTGTCCAGTTCTGGGCACCGGTCCTCAGGAAGGATGTGATGGAATTGGAAAGAGTCCAGAGAAGGGCAACAAAAATAATTAGGGGAATGGAGGACATCCGCTATGAGGAAAGACTACAAGCACTGAACCTATTCTCTCTGGAGAAGAGACGATTGAGGGGGGATATGATATCAATGTACAAATACTGTACTGGTGACCCTAGCATAAGGAACAAACTATTCAGAGAAAGGGAATACAATAAGACACGTGGCCACTCACTAAAACTAGAGGAAAGGCGGTTTAACCTTAAAATGCGTAAGGGGTTCTTCACTGTAAGAGCAGTAAGGATGTGGAATTCTCTTCCACAAGCAGTCGTATCAGCAGGGAGCATTGATAGTTTCAAAAAACTATTAGATGGGCACCTTAGAGACCACAACATACAGGGGTACACAATGTACAACATACAGGGGTATACAATGTACGGTTAAAAGCAAACACACACATACATCATAGGTTGAACTGGATGGACTGATGTCTTTTTTCAACCTCACTAACTATGTAACTATATATATATATATATATATATATATATATATATATATATATATATACAGTATGTATAAATATATATATATATATCACTTATCACAGTTATATATATTATCTATCTATATCTATATATATATATATATCTATATATATATATCTGTGTTTCATAGCAGAATGTAAAAAAAAATATATATATATGTGTATACAAATATATATATATATATATATATATATATATATATATATATATATATATATATATATATATCACATATCGCAGTTATATATGATATAAATATATCATATCACAGTTATATATGATATAAATAAATATATATATAAATATTTTTTTTTTTTTTCTGAACTTTTGGTCTTTTTTTGTTCATGTGTCAAAAAAATAGCCTTTGGGGTCAGGGCTACCTACAGCGCTTGCTAATATTTAATACGCTTTGTGCAATAGGTGGGGTGTGTAGATAATTTATATCACAACTGAAAACAATAAAAAAATGTGATTGTGCAAATGAGCAAATATAGTGCAATAGAATAATTGATTAATAACTATGACCATATAGAAATCAATAAATGACATGAATTTCCAAATAAAATATAAATACCAGTATAATATATTACGTAATATAACATATATAAAGTGCAAAGGTTAATTCATTTTTGTTTATAGCGAAAAAAAATAAAAACCGCAGAGGTGATCGAATACCAAAAGATAACTCTATTTGTGGAAAAAAAAAAGGACATTCATTTTTTTTTTTTTTTGGGTATAGTGTCGCACGACCGCGCAATTGTCAGTTAAACTGATGCAGTCCTGAAACACAAAAAAATGGCCTGGTGATTAAGGGGGGAAATCTTCCAGTCCAGAATTGGTTAATCTTCATAGAAAAGCACACATTGTATCATATTCTTCCTATTCACATTACTTGCTACATCTTTGTAAGTCTGCCTGAGCAGAAGACACAGATCAGGATATGATCTCCCCGTCCTGATATTGCTGGGATAATCATTGTCACAGTCATTGTAACTCACATCTCACCATTTCAATGGCAAATGAATCCATAAAACCCGGATTTCCCTCCCTGTCTAACATAGTCTGACATGTGAAATGTTGAATAGATTAACATTTATAAATAATATATACAGGCTCACGTCCTTACTAGTGCTGAAAACGCCGGATTCACAATGACAGGGAAGAGGTATTTGAATAAGAATAGAAAGCGGACTAGGATTTATTTGTGTTTTTGTCAGAAAAAAAAAAAATAAAAATTGCAAAATAAAATCTGTCTAGTAAGAATTCAACAGGTACTGAGAGCACTGAGCTGCCTTCCTTCTGGGGAAATACAATAACCAGAATGGCCAGGAAACTCTCTGATGCTGCAGTACTCTGCTGTCTCTGTCTGTGGTTTCCAACCCATCATCATTCTACCCTAGCCCAAGAACAGACCGCATGATGCTTCCGCCCGGACCGTCAGGCTGCCACTATAAGCAACCAGTGACATCCCGTGTGTGTGCCCCGCCCCCCCTGCTTCTTGTTAAGGCTTCCGGCTCACTCCCAGCCGGGCCGCGAGTTGGGGCGTGACCAGAGGCAGACTGGCAGCTTTCGGCCCAGGGGGCAAGTACAAACCAGAGGCCCATGGTGAAGCGACTCGGCCCCCTCCCCCTCTCCTTCTTCCCGGCCTCCTCCTGACCCCCATTCCAAGCTGAAACCCTGCTCCAAATACTCTCTACTTACCTGCTCAATCCGGGTTCCCGACCTGGCCAGCAGGGGGGGGGGAGAGTTGGGGGGAGCTAGGCCAGCTCGGCCGGGGCTGCCCAGGGGAGAAAAGTCTCCAGTGGGGCATGGAACTGGCCTCTGCTCAGACACAGTTTACACCATCCATGCTTGGGGGTGGAGAGGCCTGCGCTCTGTCCTTGTCTTCAACCCCGCACTCAGTAGGTCAGTGGCAGGGACATTTTACTTCTCTTCACCAGGAATCCTTTAGGCATGCCTGTGGCAAAAGCAGTGCAGCCTTTTTACGGGGAATCAGAGCAGCCCAGGGGGCAGTTGCCCCCTGCCCCCTGGCCCAGTCCTCCCCTGGGCGTGACGTCAGGTGCCCCTCCTAACTGTGGCTCCGAATCTCACTCTCAGCTGGGCCTTGAGCTGGGGCGTGACATCATGTGCGCGCCCCACCCCCCTGCTGTTCGCGGCTCCTGGCTCTCGCATTTTCCGCCCCCAAAGGTATGTGAGGCACTTTTTTTAACAAAATATCAGAGCCAGATAGGCACAGAAGACAACAAATGATCAGAGCCAGATGGGCACAGAAGAAAACAAATGATTAGAGCCAGACGGGCACAGAAAACAAATGATCAGAGCCAGACAGGCACAGACAACAAATGATCAGAGCCAGACGGGCACAGAAAACAAATGATCAGAGCCAGATGGGCACAGACAACAAATGATCAAAGCCAGACGGGCACAGACAACAAATGATCAGAGCCAGACGGGCACAGAAAACAAATGATCAGAGCCAGACGGGCACAGACAACAAATGATCAGAGCCAGACGGGCACAGAAAACAAATGATCAGAGCCAGACGGGCACAGATAACAAATGATCAGAGCCAGACAGGCACAGAAAACAAATGATCAGAGCCAGCCGGGCACAGAAAACAAATGATCAGAGCCAGCCGGGCACAAACAACAAATGATCAGAGCTAGCCGGGCACAGACAACAAATGATCAGAGCCAGATGGGCACAGACAACAAATTATCAAACCCAGATGGGCAGAGACAACAAATAAAATAAGCCAGATGGGCACAGAAAACAAAGAATCTAATCTAGATGGGCAGAGACAACAAATTATCAAAGCCAGATGGGCAGAGACAACAAATTATTTTGGGTGTCCACTTTTAAGGGATCTAATTTTCATAATTTTATGCAAAGATAAGAGGAGAGCTCAATCATCCTATAAATTAGTACAACTATGTTTTGGACTTGAGTGCTCCTGTATTAGCAATCATGATACATCCAGTTTCTCAGCCCGAATCACATCTTATTGTGTTATTAAAGCCTAGCTGGTGCGTAGGTGGGCCAATCAATTCAGCAATCAAATAGTTTGAGTATCTGATCACTCTTCAGGGAAATTATTCATCAAGTGCGCATAGTAAAGTTGATTGAAGGGTACGTATTATAAATGTCTCATCAGAGCCTGTTATATCGAAGGATTTAAAGGGAGTGCCTATGTTTAATAGCTTTGCCTGTCCTTAATGTGAAATTATAGTTCTGTTTAGGTAAAAGAAAAGAAAAAGAAATATTCTTCAGGTTGTCATCTGCGCATATAGTGCAAGAAATGTAGTGTGCTTTATTGCAGATCCCTACCTGCTTCTGTATTGTAGGTAAAGGAACTAAGCCTGCAGGTGAGTGCTAAGTGGTAGTGTCTGACCCAGTGGCGGCTGGTGCGTTGGGGGCGCAGGTGTGCCGCCCCCCCTATCCATGCGACCGGTCCCCTAATCTACATGCGGGGTGCTGGACGCATGGAGTTCAATGTTTTTTTTTTCTGAATCACCTGATTAGAGCCAGAGGCTCTAATAGGCTTCAGAAAAGGGTGGACCTGGGGCGCAGAGCACTGCCCCCTAGCCCACCCATTTGTGTGACAATAGCGAATGAAAATTCGCTATTGTCACACGGATCCTCCTCCCGGTCAATCAGGAAGCGGGTCCGAAACCTGCTTCCTGGTTGGCCAAAAGGCGAACCCATGTCATTGGCCGAGGAGGAGGCGGGAGGACTCGAGGAGACGCGGGGGACTGAGGAGAAGCCACCGCTGCAGGTAAGTGCACTGGTCTCTCTGCATTGAAGTGGGCACGGCACGCTGGTCACTCTGCATTGATGGGGGCACGCTGTGATCACTCTGCATTGAAAGGGGGCACGCTGTGGTCACTCTGCATTGATGGGGGCACGCTGTGATCACTCTGCATTGATGGGGCTGTGGTCACTCTGCATTGAAAGGGGGCACGCCGGTCACTCTGCATTGAAGGGGGCACGCTGGTCACTCTGCATTGAAGGGGGCACGCTGGTCACTCTGCATTGAAAGGGGGCACGCTGGTCACTATGCATTGAAAGGGGGCATGCTGGTCACTCTGCCTTGAAGAGGGCACGCTGGTCACTCTGCATTGAAGGGGGCACGCTATGCCTTGATTACTGAAGGCCCCTTTAACACTTTTGTGACCTCAAAGTCACGCAATTTTTTACAGCGTTTTTTGCCGCAAAGCAATGCCTATTACATTTTTCTGTTTTGGCCCCCCCCCCAAAAAAAAAATTTGAGCACCAGCCGCCACTTGTCTGACCCAGGGGCGGGACAAGGGGTGGGCAGGAGATCACTGCCCCCTAGCCCACCCATTTGTGTGACAATAGCGAATGAAAATTCACTATTGTCACACGGATCCTCCTCCCGGCCAATCAGGAAGCGGGTGCGAGACCCGCTTCCTGATTGGCCAAAAGGCGAACCCATGCCATTGGCCGAGGAGGAGGCAGGAGGACTCTGGGAGACGCGGGGGACTGAGGAGAAGCCACCGCTGCTGGTAAGTGCACTGGCCTCTCTGCATTGAAGTGGGCACGGCAAGCTGGTCACTCTGCATTGATGGGGGCACGCTGTGGTCACTCTGCATTGAAAGGGGGCACGCTGGTCACTCTGCATTGAAAGGGGGCACGCTGGTCACTCTGCATTGAAGGGGGCACGCCGGTCACTCTGCATTGAAGGGGGCACGCCGGTCACTCTTCATTGAAGGGGGCATGCTGGTCACTCTGCATTGAAGGTGGCACGCTGGTCACTCTGCATTAAAAGGGGGCACGCTGGTCACTCTGCATTGAAGGGGGCACACTATACCTTGATTACTGAAGGTCCCTTTCACACTTTTGTGACCTCAAAGTCACGCAATTTTTTACAGCGTTTTTTGCCGCAAAGCAATGCCTATTGCATTTTTCTGTTTGTGCCTCCCCCCCCAAAAAAAAAAAAATTTGAGCACCAGCCGCCACTGGTCTGTCCCAGGGGCAGGACAAGTGGTTGGCAGGAGAGGCACTTTCCCTGGGCACTGTGGTACCATGTGATGTGGGGGGGCCACAAGGAGATTGGGAGTAGGGGATTTGTGTTGGAAGGGGGGATGGGGGGGCAACGCAGTAAGTATTGTCCTTGGGAGGAAATTTTGAGAGCAGGGTGCTCAGAGTAGTGATTTAGGGGGACTTGTGTAGGAAAGGGGTTGAGGGAAAGAAGATTTGTTCTAGGAGGGGGGCTTGGGGGGAGGGGCATTTTTGCTGGAAGGTAGAGATTTGAAGTGTGGGGAGGAGAGAAGATGTGTACTAGGAGGGAACATTTTAGGGATAGAGGATTTGTGCTAGGAGTGGCGTGAATATATATTTTTTCTGGGGGGGTGCATTAGAGCTGGAGGCAAAGATTTGTGCTTAGAGGGGGTGAATTTAGGGAAACCATGGGGGGAAGAGCGCAGTAAGGCATGTTTACCCTGGGCTCTAGATGACCTTGCATGACTTTTAGCTGCTTCCCGACCACCCACTGCAGATGTACTGCGGCAGGCAGCCGCTCCCAGGCAAATCGCCGTAACTGTACAGCGCTCGCTTAGGGGAGTCTAGTGGGCGAGCGCACGCCGGTGGCGGTGTGCTCCCTCCCACGCTCATCAGCGAGGAAGCCGATGCAGCGGGCAGGCAGCTCCGATTGCCGTCTGACACCCGCGATCGCTCCCCACTGAAAGAGAAGGATGGTCGGCTGTTGTAAACACAGCCGCCCGTTCTTCTCCCTGGGATGATCATAGAGCCCCTGTGATCCTTCTATATAGGATCGCATGTCTCTATGGTCATCTCAGAAGCCACGCCCCCCACAGTTAGAATCACTCCCCTAGGCTCACATCTAACCCCTTGATCACCAACATGGTTAACCCCTTCCCTGCCAATGACATTATTATAGTTACAGTGCATATTTATAGCATTGATTACTGTAGTAATGTCACTGGTACCCCTAAAAGTGTTAACAATGTCAGTTAGGGGTCCAATCTGTCTGCCGCAATGTCGCAGTCCTGCAAAGATTTGCAGATCATCGCCATTATGAGTAAAAAAAAACAATAAAAATGACATAAATCTTTCCCGTAGTTAGTAGACGCGATAACTTTTGCGCAAGCCAATCAAAATATGCCTAAAATGTTAAAAAATTTTGATCTTTATTTTTATTTTTTGGGAATGTCATATAGCAGAATGTGAAAAATATTGGTTTTTGTTTTTTTTTCAAAATTGTCGCTCATTTTTTGTTTGTGCAATAAAAATTTGCACAGGTGATCAAATACCACCAAAAGAAAGCTCTATTTGTGGGGGAAAAAAAGGACGTAAATTTTGTTTGGGTACAGCGTCGCACGACCGCGCAATTGTCCATTAAAGTAACGCAGTGCCGAATCGCAAAATAGGGCCTGGTCAGGAAGGGGGAAAAATCTTCTGGGGCTGAACTGGTTAAACAAGAAAACAAACAGTTTCCATAGGGGTTCAACAATGATAGGCAAAGTTTCTTTCATAAAAATGTAAACTGAAGTGCCACACCACTGCTGAAAGGTTCAGATATGATTAATAAAAAACTAATAACATTCACAATAAAGTCTGATGTAGACCGAGGTGCCTCATTCCAAATACGTAAGATACCATAAAAAAAGTAAAAAAATAGGATTTTTTTAGGCACCAAAATTAACACACACATTGTATTGAACATTCCACAAAACATTGGTAAAATCAAGGCTGATTAGAAAGTTGGACGATGTTGTTTCTAGAACCACCTATCGACACACATGTCACATACAGTATCTCACAAAAATCTGTACACCCCTCACATTTTTGTAAATTATTTATTATATCTTTTCATGTGACAACACTGAAGAAATGACACTTTGCTACAATGTAAAGTAGTGAGTGAACAGCTTGTATAACATTGTAAATTTGCTGCCCCCTCAAAATAACTCAACACACAGCCATTAATGTCTAAACCGCTGGCAACAAAAGTGAGTACACACCTAGGTGAAAATGTCTGTTAGGCCCAAAGTGTCAATATTTTGTGTGGCCACCATTATTTTCCAGCACTGCCTTAACCCTCTTGGGCATGGAGTTCACCAGAGCTTCACAGGTTGCCACTGGAGTCCTCTTCCACTCCTCCATGATGGCAGCACAGATCTGGTGGATGTTAGAGACCTTGTGCTCCTCCACCTTCCGTTTGAGGATGTCCCACAGATGGTCTGGAGGTCTGGAGACATGCTTGGCTAGTCCATCACCTTTCCCCTTCGCTTCTTTAGCAAGGCCGTGGTCATCATGGAGGTGTGTTTGGGGTCGTTATCATGTTGGAATACTGCTCTGCGGCCCAGTCTCAGAAGGGAGGGGATCATGCTCTGCTGCAGTATGTCACAGTACATGTTGGCATTCATGGTTCCCTCAATGAACTGTAGCTTCCCAGTGCCGGCAGCACTCATGCAGCCCCAGACCATGACACTCCCATCACCATGCTTGACTGTAGCCAAGACACACTTGTCTTTGTACTCCTCACCTGGTTGGTTGGTCTAATTATTCTGTGTTTTGACCTAGCTTGCCTCCTGACTCTTGATTGTGATCTCCTGTTGCTGACCTTGGCTTGAGTTCTGACTCTGTCCTCTGCCTAATGTTTTTGTACTTCTTCGAGCCCAGCCTGGCTTCTGACCCTGTTTCCACCATCTGAATTGGAGCCTCTTCTGCCTGGTTGTTACTGACTTTGGCTTGTCTCGACCATGGCTTTGATACCTGCATCCACGAGTTCCTTTTCATGATCTGTGTTGCAGTATTCTGCACACATTCTAATCTAGCAATCCTCTGCATTTAAGAGATGTACAGGTTGTCATCTATCAGGACCTGCCACAGAAACTCATGCCCCTCCTTGTCCTGCTATACTAGGTCATCATCTCCAGGAGATATTGGACAAGAGGTGTAAGGGAAACCCTCTTGTCAGCTCGGTCTCTACCAGGTACCCTGCTTCTACCACCAGACTCTTGATTCTAATCTCCTGTTTCTGGCCTTGGCTAGTGTTCTGACTCTGTTCTCTGACTGCTGTTTTTGTTCTTCTTCTGCCCATCTATTATTGACCCCAGTCTGGCTTCTGATCCTGCTTCTGAATTGGAACCTATTCTGCCTGGTTGTTACGGCCTCTGGTTTGTCTCAACCATGGCTTTGATACTTGCATCTATGTGTTCCTGTTAGCCATCTTTGTTGCAGTATCCTGCACATGTTCTAGTCCAGCAATCCTCAACATCTCAGTAATATCCAGATTGTCATCTGACCGCCTGTGGTGTCAGGACCTGCCATGGACCCCCATGCTCCTCCGTGGTCACCATCTCCATAAGGTATTGGACAAGGGGTGTAAGGGAAACCCACTTGTCAGCTCGGCCTCTACCAGGTACCCTGCTTCCACCACCGGATTCTTTATTCTGATCTCCTGTTGCTGGCCTTGGTTTGTGTTCTGACTTATCTGCCCATCTATAATTGACCCTGACCTGGCTTCTGACTCTGCTTCCGCCATCTGAATGGGTACCTCTTTTGCCTGGTTGGTACTTACTCTGGCTTGTCTTTGATACCTCCATCTACAATTTCCGGTTTGTGATCTGTATTGCAGCATTCTGCATAGGTCCTAGTCCAGCAATCCTCAGCATTTCAGCAGTATACAGGTTGCTATCTGACCACCTACGGTGTCAGGACCTACCACAGGCAACTGTGCCACTCCTTGTCCTGCTATACTGTCTGCTATACCGGGTCACCATCTTCAGAATGTATTGGGCAAGAGGTGTAAGGGAATACTTTAGGTCAGCCCGTCCTCTACCAGTTACATGACAGATGACGAGTGTTATTTAAATCACTTCCTGTGGGCCTAGGCAGTCATGAACACATGGCCTCAGGGTGCAACCCTCTGTCAGCCTAGGATCACAAAGCAATATTGCAGAGGATCCTGAAGACCACCCAGTGGTCCTGCAAGGAGATATGGGGAAAAAGACCTGAGGAAGTCCTATTACCAGGCAAAGGCCCCAGGATAAAAGTTATATCTTTTTTTTTTTCTGGTTCAAACATTTTATTGGAGAACAAAGTAAACAGGTAACAACAATTGGTAAACAGAGTGACAATATAAGTACAAGCCAGATGCAATAACAAAATAATTGCTACAATAACCATGGGTCAAACTTAGGAGTAGGTGGATAAGAGGTGACCAGGGGGGCTGTGGCCAGGACTCTGCAACCGGCGTAGCCAACCCATAGGCACCCCATAAAGGGAACACTCTGTGCCCAGGTGGGGAGGCGCGGGCAAGCAGCAGGCGAAGCAAGGGTGAACAAAGCCCAGTAGCTCAGTAGTACGTGAGAAGGGATAAATTTGTGCGATAATCCACATGGCAATGCAACTAGACGGGGAAAACAGAGGATACAATAAGTAAAACCAGGAAAAGCAGGCCAAACCAGGGAGCCTGTGGGGTGCACTCTGTAGTTCTTGACAGGCTCAAACAGGTGTGTTGTTGGTGCCAGAACAAATCACGTAGGGAGGTGGAGGAGGAAAAAAGGGGGGGGGGGAAGAAGGAAGGTTTGCCGGGGGGGCAATGAACAGGGAGTAATAGCCAGTAAGCCTCAGGTTAATATCAGGGCAGTAGGAGGGAGGTGTCAAAATTGGAGGGAAGAAAATCGTCAACCCAAGGTTGCCAAAGTCTACTGTACTTGTCTATTTTATCTATTAGAACCACCTCGATTTTGGCGTGTAAAGTTATATCATTTTTGAAGAGGATCCTGAAGCCCACCCAGTGGCACTGCAGGAAGAAAAAGGGAAGAAGATCCAAGGAAGTCATATTACCAGACAGAAGACTCCAGGATAAAAGTTATATATTTTTTTACAAAAGAGGTATGGTGGGTAGGCTGCAGATTTTAGAGAATGGGAGTTCTACATCAGCGGTACGCTGTTTCCCTCTGGTCCACGTGCCAGCTCTGAACGTGCAGCTACAATTCTCCCTGGATGGATCCGGCAGCCTACCGAATGACTTTACTTGTTTCCCTAATAGATAACACCACAGGAAAAACTTGTATTAATTTGAATATCCAAGCGAGAGACTCAATCAAAGTTGTTCAACAACACTACAGTAAGCAACGCTGAATAACACAATATTATGTATTCATAAACAACCTGGCCATATGTTTCTCATTTACAAGCACGCTTCTCACAGCGAGCTCCAGCAACACCTTTATTATCACACCACTTCTGCTTTCTTTACAACTGCTAATGATGTACATCACAGTCACCAGTCTTTGTTCCCGCCACCATAAGCGCATTGTCGCTGGAAGACAGAATCTGACAAACTGGTTTAACTTCAGATGGTTTAATGAACGGAAAATGATCACTGTAATCTGCTTCTAATCATTTCGAGATTCATTAATTAAAATTGAAAGCGTAAATCATTTTTCGGAAAAAAACGTGTGGTTATGGAGATCAGGTGTGTTCGAGTACTTCCTGTTTGAAGTAAGACTAAAAATGGCAACAGAAACTCAAAGTACAGCCATGGGACAGGTTGGAGACACTTAAAGTGTATATCCAGACCTTTTTATCCTGGTTTTAAATGGATTGGGAAAGAGTTAGATCCACTGTCATGTTTCAACTGCTTTACAAGTAAAAAGTCTAATGAGAGTGCAAGAAGATGATCCAAGGGTCAGAAAAACTTTACGAGGGCTGTAGCCAAAGTAATGCAAAAGTGGGCATAACTTTTTTATTAACTTACATAGGTTGTTCAAATTTCACATGTTGGTAGAGTAACTGTTCCTGTATAGTAACTCTTCCTCCTTTTCATTGCAGGTAAATAATAGATCCCAACCCACAACCACACCTTAAGTCTTCAGTCATTGTCTTTTCGGAAACAGCCCTACAAATCACTGTACCAACCCAAGATTGGCACCAAACACCCTCCAGATTATCGAGGAATGTAAACCACTGGGAATCAATCATGGAAATTTACCACTGGTGGTATTTCATGCCACAAAAATTAGCACGCGTGTACCTTCTCTTTCTCCACTTTGCTGGAGGGAATGTGGACTTGAGGGAACACTCCTCCACATTTGGGGGAATTGCCCATGCATTCGCCACTTCTGGGATCAGGTCTCCACTCTACTACAAGAGATCACCCAATCCAACAGGGCATATGACTCTGCATATGGCTCTTTTCGGACTAGATCTCTAAACCTTTTAAGGTTTGATTTTTAAGGAACGCCCATCAGCATTAATATGTTATAAACGGTATATTGATGATATATTCCTTATATGGGATGGCAGTAAAGGGAGTCTAGAGTCTTTTATGACAAAAATGAACAATAACGATAAAAACATCGCTCTGACTTGGACCACTAGCGAGAGTGAAGTGGTGTTTTTAGATTTGGTCATATCAAAAAATGAAGGCCATTTTAAGACACATACGCACTTTAAACCAACGGATCGAAACGTATATATTCCTTTAGACAGTTGTCATCACAAGTAATGGCTGTGCAACCTTCCCAAGGGGCAATTCGTCTGCTTAAGACATAATTGCTCCTCACAAGAGGTTTTTGTTGCACAATCTAAGACACGAAAAGGACGTTTCTTAGAAAAAGGATATAGTGGCGATAAGTTGGAAGAAGAAATCTCTGCAGTTAAAAATATAGAAAGTTTGCTGATTAATAAGGGCTCTGCCCCAAAGCAAACTAATGATGGGAGTAGGATTATCCTAGACTATAATGTACAACATAAAAAGGTGGAAAGCATTATTGTCAAGCATTGGCCAATACTGCAACAAGACAAAGTTTTAGGTCCTGTCTTACCGTCAAAACCGTCTTTTGTATACAAAAAAGCCCCCACAATTAGAAATAGGTTGGCACTGGGAGTGATCGATCCTCCCATCTTTGGTGAGACTAAATTGTTTTCTTTTTTGTCCGGATTCCACGCATGTGGGAGATGTGTGGCGTGTCGGACATCAAAAAGTAATCTAAAGAAAAAGAAGGAATTTGTAGCCCGGACCACGGGCAAGTCTTACAAAATTAAAGACCTAATCACTTGCACATCTACTGGAGTGGTATACATGTTGGAGTGTAATTGCGGCCTACAATATGTGGCACAGCCCACCGCCGGAAGAAGCAGACTACACACCATTCTGATCTATCATTACATGCACAAATTATGTATATTCCACCTTTTTTAGTCCATGATCACTACAATATGTACTTAACCTCTGGGCATACGGTATTCTATCATCTTTTATTTTCTTACTTCTTGACCTTGGTGCTCTTTTAATGAAATCTCCGCTATATGATGTTTTTTATGAATCGTTGCACGGTTTTTATTTTTTATTTTTAATTAAAAAATTTTTTAAATTTCTTTTCTTTTTTAAGACATTTTTTCTTTTTTAATGATTTTTAATAAATGTCACGTTTTAACCTCACTACGGTATCAGACATAGGCTGTCAGGAAATGATGTTCCAAAATAGCTGTCCCTCCGCTCCGGCATCTGAAGAGGCATTGCAGGGAGGCCCAATGTGTCCTCCGTCCGGCTTCAGTTTGCGCGCACCAATATGGCGGCGGGGGAGGCCGATTGGTTGCCAGGAGACGGACACGCTATTTAAAGGCCGGGAGCTTGTTACGTTGACGCCGCTCCAGCAGACGTCACATGACGAAACGCGTAGGGCGGAGTCGTAACGTCATTACGTCACTTCCGGTTTCGGAGCCTGGGCCGTGGAACGCGGAAGCTTCCCGGCCGTCACCGCTGATCCTAGACAGCCTCAAATGTGAGTCTTCATGCTCTCTCTTCCACGCTACAGATATACTTTACATCATGGGGTTTCTTTCTTCTAACCTGAGGTACTAAAAAGCCTGGTTCGACCCACTGGAGAACCCCGGAAGAAACCGACCATCTTTTTCCTTAAGTACAGGTCGTATATCTAGGGGCGACATCTAGTGGATGTACAACAAAATTGCAACCCCAATTTTATTTATCACTTTCTTTTATTCAATTTAGCACTTTTTTCACTTTAGTGGTATTACAAATTCCACGCACAGCACGGTTGAATTTATGTTCACTGTTTTATGCGATTTTTCACTCATGAATTTAATTTATTTTCTGTCAATTGTTATTATAAAATAAATGCACATTGGGAACCCATTATTTCTTACTCGTCTAGTATATGCAGCACAGCACTTGCACTTTACTGAGTTGCACCTTATGGGCCCAGTTTATTAACCAGCTAACTTGGTCACACCACAAAACACTAGTGCACTTTATTTATTTTAAATTAAATGGTTTTTTATGACACAATTTTTATTGGCACTTTGTTTTAAGTTGGCACATACAATAAGCACTTATTCACTTTAAGGTAGCGCCGTTACAACCTCCTTTTATATATAAATATGTGGCACAGCCCACCGCCGGAAGAAGCAGACTACACACCATTCTGATCTATCATTGCATACATGACATCCAGTCTTGCATGATTTGATCTGGATTGATTTGCTAAGCACCTTGGACTCCAGTTGTTCCGAGTGTCCTGTGGACGCGCTCCCCAATAGCTCTTTGTTTCTTCTGGGTACTTTCATCCATACTGGGCTTACCTCATGAACACGCAGCACCGGCCGGGCTCAACTTTTTCCCTGTTTTTAGTGCAGCAAGCACTTTGTTATCTGCTGTGCAACCAACCATAGAACACTCCAGAGTTACCCCTGATGAAGAGGTGACAAACCTCGAAACGCGTCGGGCAATCACTTTGGACTGGATGGTTGAGTTCTGCTATTTTACACATGTTACTTCTTGCTTGCTTATGGTTTTAATGTGATACATTTGTCTCTTTTGTGCATATTGTATACGTCTAATAAATTTATAACTTTTTAATACAACTTTTTGGTATTTATACTATATTGTGCCTAAAAAGTCCCAACCCAAGGGGAATCACAATTGTTTGCTTTCCACCAAGGGATGCGGCACATTCTTTGAGGACCACAACGGGAGCACACACAGATCTAGTATCGAGAGGATAAAGAATCCATCCATTGCTTAGTGGAGTCTTGGTGGCTGTACCTGGTCCGAATGCATGTCTTCAGATGCCAGTGTGAACCTATGCTGTTTGTATTGCAGCTTTCAGGTGAGAGGCTAGCAATACCGGTGGAGGATTTTCACAGTGGGGATTAGGACATTGCACCGTGCACTTTCTCTGGGCTGTTTTTACATGAATGAACTTATCAACTCTTACATATTGGGACTTTCTGTGCATATTTTATCCCATTTCCATTGATTTTTTTAATAGTTCTATGGATTGTATTCAATTTTAATGTATTTATTGTTGATCCTTATTGCATATCTAGCGCTGCACCATAGTCTCTATTGTTTCCATTTTGGTGTTGTTTATTGTACCAAGGTGTTCAGCAGCTTTGATTTTACCTATTTATGCTTGCACCGATATATTTTTTTGGTCACTTTAGATCTCTAAACCTGGCAACCCAAGTACCGTTCAATCACTATCGTTATCCTAATAGCAGCATGTTTATCCTTAGCACACTCTTGGAAAAACCCAAAACCTCCTATGACACAAACTGTTACCACAATTCTTAATGACCATTGCTTGATAGAACACCTATTTGCTAA
Organism: Pelophylax lessonae; assembly: GCF_965119305.1. Lineage (NCBI taxonomy): Eukaryota > Metazoa > Chordata > Amphibia > Anura > Ranidae > Pelophylax > Pelophylax lessonae. Next base: position 13,887,295 of record NC_138774.1, read on the forward strand.
ATCTCAGTTAACTCTGCCTAAAGACCCCAGATCCACACCAATTTATTGAACCCAATGCAATCATTGGAATACCCTCCCACCCCCCGTTGTTCCTTTTACCTCTACAATTTTGACCCATTAAATAGTCATCTGCGGAGTCTACACTGCCCAGCAGTAACTATATGAGACTGCTCAATACTTCAATAAACTATCCTCCTCTCTCCTTCTTCGCCTTCTCATTCACACAGCCCCTCCTTAGTCTTTAGTTATATTATAGCCCTTAGTTTGTTGTCCCTTGTATTATGGTGATAACCTTATATGAAGCTTTAACCACTTGCCGACTGGGCCATAGCTGAATGATGGCAACCGGCCTATTCTGGGTGGGCGGTCAATGGCGTCCTCCAAAATCGTGCTTCCCGCATGCCCTCTGGGGTGCGCACACTGAAGTGTCCATGCTTGCCAGGTCCATGGGACCTTGTGCATCACTGATCATGGTAAAGGGCCAATGACAGTGGCCCTTTACCACGTGATCGCTCCGTCCAATGACTGAGCGATCAGTTGTTAACAAACCGTAGCATGTCCGGTTCAGTTCTCTCCTCTCTTCGCAAACTATACACAGAGATTGGTACAGCGTGCAAGGAGAGGAGGGAAACTGCAGCACCGCTCACCCCTGCCTGATCCGTGCCTCATTCATGCCTAAATCATGCCTCAACCATGCCTCAATCATGCCTTAATTGTGCCCATCCGTGCCTCAATCATGCCAATCTGTGGTTCAATCATGCCCATCCGTGCCTCAATCGTGCCCATCCATGCCTCAATCCTGCCAATCTGTGCCTTAATCATGCCCATCCATGCCTCAATTGTGCCAATCTGTGCCTCAATCATGCCCATCCATGCCTCATTCATACCAATCTGTGCCTCAAGCATGCCCATTCATGCCTCAATCATGCCAATATGTGCCTCAATCATGCCCATCCATGCCTCAATCATGCCCATCTATGCCACATCCATGCCTCATCTGTGCCAACCCATGCCACATTTGAGCTTATCCGAGGCTCATCCGTGCCACATCAGTGCTCATCCATGCCACATCAGTGTTCATCCATGCCACATCGGTGCTCATCCGTGCTACATCTAGCCCACATCAGTGCTCATCCATGCCACATCAGTGCTCATCCGTGCCACATCCATACCTCATCTGTGCCACATCCATGCCACATCAGTGCTCATATGTGCCACATCCATGCCACATCAGTGCTCATCCGTGCCACTACAGTGCTTATCAGTGCCCTACAGTGCCTCACAAAAGTGTAATGGGTAGTCAGGATATTAGATTTGTAATTTAATGTCCCTAGAACACCTGATGGTGCTCCCTACATGTTGGGCCTCTGTATGTGGCCAGGCTGTGTAAAGGTCTCACACATGTGGTATCGTCATACTCAGAAGGCGTAGCAGAATGTATTTTGGGCCTTCATTTTTGCTATGTCCATGCTGTGTGCTTGAAATATCTTATAAATGGACAACTTTGCATTTTCATTTTCTGTCCATATTTTCCAAAAACTTGTGGAAAAAAAATAAATGTTCAAAAGACTCATAACGCCTCCTAGATTATATGTTGGAGTGTTTGCTTTCCAAAATGGGATCATTTTGTGGGGGTTTCCTTTGTCCTGGTGCTCCAAGGCCTTCAAAATGTGATAGGTCGTCAGGAAAATATGTATTTGTGGCATGTGGCCAGGCTGTGTAAAAGTCTCACTCATGTGGTATCGCCATACTAAGGAGGAGTAGCAGAATGTATTTTGGTGTATAGTTGCAAGTATGCCTATACAGTGTATGAGAAATAACTTAGTAATATGACAATTTTGTGAAAAAATGAAAAAAAAATTAAAAAAATCTTTATTTTGCAAAGAATTGTGGGAAACAATTACAACTTCAAAAAACTCACCATGCCTCATACTAAATACTTTGAATGTCTACTTTCCAAAAAGGGGTCATTTGGTGGGTATTTGTACTTTCCTGGCTTGTAAGGGTCCTTTCACATGGGCTTACCGCCCGGTGGACTCTGTTTTGCTCAGTGGGGATCGATCCGCCGATCTCCACTGAGCAGGCAGGTGACAGCTCTGTCTCTGCTCTCTGTGCTGAGACAGAGCTGTCAGATCCCCGCTCTCCTCCATGGGAGATCGGATGAATATGAACCGCCTGTCCTTAAAGTGGAGTTCCGGCCTATTTTGCAACTTTAGTGATTCCTGAGGTGCTCGCTATGCTGATCAACAATTGGGCATTTTCAATTTTTTTCGGGGGTCCCTTACCTTATTTTCATTGCATTTTTAATTGTACTTCTTCCTTCTCCCCCCCTCTGTGGCCACGGCCACCGACATCACTTCTGCCTTTGCATTGCATCCTAGGAGCTGTTTGTCATCACTCCCAGGAGGCTGGAATCAGGAAGAACTCCCAGAACACTCCCTGGAATCAGGAAGAAGGACACAGCAGATTACACTGCAGCTTCAGATGCCCACATCCAAGATGGCCGCAACCAGACAGCATTTTTAAAAGTAAGATTTTGACTAAAATCCAATACTGTACACCTTGTAAGTATGAGAATAGCGGTTCTGTAAAGAGCGATGAATTAGTATTATAGGGGTATTTTTAGTTAAAAAAGGTATTTGAGGCCGGAAATCCGCTTTAAGGCCTGTACACACGATAAGAAAATCGGAAGTATAATTCCGTCCGACGAAAAATCTGCCGATTTTCGGATCGTTAGTACAGTGCTTTTGATAGCTGATTACAAATTTTCGTACGACAAAAACTGGATGTGCAGGCTATAAAATTTTTATCGTATGTGAAAACAACACCCAATTTTCGTTTAATTAGTACAGTTTTCGTCTGAAAAAAAATCATAAGAGCAAGACTAGGCATGCTCGGAAACTAAAGAATACATACAAAACAAGTCAACACATTACATCACTTCTGAAGTTGAATTCTGTCGTACGAGAATTTTCATATAAAAGTAACCTCTTCACTTTCCATATGAGACCAGCATGCAACAAAAAAACAAAAGAAAATTCGACAGATAATCTGATCGTGTGTACGAGGCTTTGGTGTCTCAAGAAATGAGATAGGCCGTCAGTACATCAAGTATGATCAATTTTCAATGATTGGTACCATAGCTTGTATACTCTTTAACATTCACAAAGGCCAAATAATCTATACTTATTTGGGTTATTTATACCAAAGATATGTAACAGTATAAGGCCCCTTTCACACGGGCCATCCAATCCGATCCGCCTGTCAGTTTTTCAGGTGGACCTGATCGGATGCTCCATGCATCCCTATAGGGCAGCGGGTGTCAGCGGAGACATCTCCGCTATACGATTCCGATCCTGTCAGTGAAATCCAGATGGATGGAAACCCTATTTTCCATTCGTCTAGAGGATCAGATCGGATGAGAGCGGACAGGCGGTCCGTTCTCATCCGATCTCCCCATAAAGGACAGCGGGGATCTCACAGCTCCGTCTCTGCACACAGAGCGGAGACGGAGCTGTCATCCGCCTTCTCAGCGGGGATCATCGGTTCGATCCCCCGCTGAGCAGAACGGGCTCCGTCGGGCGCACCGCCCGTGTGAAAGAGCCCGAACTTTTGGCCAAAATGTATAAAGAAAAATTACTAAATTTCCAAAATTTTTAAATCGAAACAAAGAAAAATGCATTTTTTTTTTTTTACAAAATTTTCGGAGGTTTTCCATTAATAGCGCAAAAAAAAAAAAAAAAAAAACCCAGTGATTATTAAATACCAAGCCCCTGTTTTTTATGTGTATGAGACAGGTATATGTGACAGGTTTATTCGGCAGACTGGTCGGTGAGTATATGCGACTAAGGGCGGGTTGTTTTCACGCACCTCATTTAAAGTCCCAAGCCCTCCTTTTTGATGATTATTAAATGCCACCAAAAGAAAGCCCTTTTTGTGTGAAAAGGACAAAAAATATCATATGGGTACAGTGTTGCATGACTGAGTGATTGTCATTCAAAATGCGAGAGCACTGAAAGCTTAAAATTGGTCTGGTTAGGAAGGGGGTTTAAGTGCCCAGTGGGTAAGTGGTTAAACATCTTTGTTTTTGGGTGAATTTTACCCACCCACTACTGTATTTTGCTGTTGTTGTCTTTATTTGAGGAGGTCTCACCCTCCTACAGCCATGAGCCTCTGGCTCCTCTCAGATCTGATAACATCTGTACTTGCTAATGTTTGTACTTCTTGCAATTACTTCTGATCTTGTTCCTCCTTACACCTTTAAATCAATAAAATTACAAGAGAAAAAAAAATTGATTCCAAGCAGAAACAATTTGCTATCCTTGAGTTCTTGACAAAGTTCTTGGCTGCCTGGCATTGATCGTCTCCAACTGCATGGTTTGCCTTCAATGCTGGTTTCCCCTTCCTTAAACTTCTTCAATCATCTTTGCACATTGTTCTCGTCAATGGTGTCATCTTCATAAACATTCTGCAGCCTTTTGTGGGTGTCGGACAGCCTGTACCCCTCCTTTGTCATGAAAACAAAGACGGCACATTGCTTCTGCCAGGTACTTACAGTACCTACAAGGAATGGAAGAAGAAGAGTTACTAAAGAGGAAAAGTTACTCTACCAACACGTGAAATGTGATCAACCTACTGTATGTTAAGAAAAAAACTATGTTATATCCACCCCCCCCACCACCACCACCACCCACCACTCACCCACCACCACCCCACTCCACCACTCACCCACCACCACCCCACTCCACCACTTACCACCACCACCAACCAAAAAAAAAAAAAAAACTCCCCCGCCACCCACCACCAACCACCACCAAAAAAAAAAAAGGAAAAAAGTTATGACCACGTTTGCTTCACCACTCACCCACCACCACCCCACTCCACCACCAGCACTTACCACCACCACACAAAAAAAAACACCACCACCAACCAAAAAAAAAACACCCCCACCACCCACCACCACCCACCACCACCCACCACCACCAAAAAAAAAAAAAGGAAAAAAGTTATGACCACGTTTGCTTCACCACTCACCCACCACCACCCCACTCCACCACCACCACTTACCACCACCACCACACAAAAAAAAAACACCACCACCACCAACCAAAAAAAAAAAAAAACACCACCCACCACCACCCACCACCACCAACCACCAACCACCACCCACCACCAACCACCACCCACCACCGCCAAAAAAAAAAAAAGGAAAAAAGTTATGACCACGTTTGCTTCACCACTCACCCACCACCACCCCACTCCACCACCAGCACTTACCACCACCACACAAAAAAAACACCACCACCAACCAAAAAAAAAACACCCCCACCACCCACCACCACCCACCACCACCAAAAAAAAAAAAAGGAAAAAAGTTATGACCACGTTTGCTTCACCACTCACCCACCACCACCCCACTCCACCACCACCACTTACCACCACCACCACACAAAAAAAAACACCACCACCACCAACCAAAAAAAAAAAAAAAAACACCACCCACCACCACCCACCACCACCAACCACCACCCACCACCAACCACCACCCACCACCGCCAAAAAAAAAAAAAAGGAAAAAAGTTATGACCACGTTTGCTTCACCACTCACCCACCACCACCCCACTCCACCACCAGCACTTACCACCACCACACAAAAAAAACACCACCACCAACCAAAAAAAAAACACCCCCACCACCAAAAAAAAAAAAAAAAGGAAAAAAGTTATGACCACGTTTGCTTCACCACTCACCCACCACCACCCCACTCCACCACCACCACTTACCACCACCACCACACAAAAAAAAACACCACCACCAACCAAAAAAAAAAAAAAAACACCACCCACCACCACCAACCACCAACCACCACCCACCACCAACCACCACCCACCACCGCCAAAAAAAAAAAAAGGAAAAAAGTTATGACCACGTTTGCTTCACCACTCACCCACCACCACCCCACTCCACCACCAGCACTTACCACCACCACACAAAAAAAACACCACCACCAATCAAAAAAAAAACACCCCCACCACCCACCACCACCCACCACCACCAAAAAAAAAAAAAAGGAAAAAAGTTATGACCACGTTTGCTTCACCACTCACCCACCACCACCCCACTCCACCACCACCACTTACCACCACCACCACACAAAAAAAAAAACACCACCACCACCAACCAAAAAAAAAACACCACCCACCACCACCCACCACCCACCACCACCAACCACCACCCACCACCAACCACCACCCACCACCGCCAAAAAAAAAAAAGGAAAAAAGTTATGACCACGTTTGCTTCACCACTCACCCACCACCACCCCACTCCACCACCAGCACTTACCACCACCACCACACAAAAAAAAAAACACCACCACCAACCAAAAAAAAAAAAAAAACACCACCCACCACCACCCACCACCCACCACCACCAACCACCAACCACCACCCACCACCAACCACCACCCACCACCGCCAAAAAAAAAAAAAGGAAAAAAGTTATGACCACGTTTGCTTCACCACTCACCCACCACCACCCCACTCCACCACCAGCACTTACCACCACCACACAAAAAAAACACCACCACCAACCAAAAAAAAAACACCCCCACCACCCACCACCACCAAAAAAAAAAAAAAGGAAAAAAGTTATGACCACGTTTGCTTCACCACTCACCCACCACCACCCCACTCCACCACCACCACTTACCACCACCACCACACAAAAAAAAAAACACCACCACCAACCAAAAAAAAAAAAAAAACACCACCCACCACCACCCACCACCCACCACCACCAACCACCAACCACCACCCACCACCAACCACCACCCACCACCGCCAAAAAAAAAAAGTTATGACCACGTTTGCTTTCATTTTGCCACAATCCTCACATTATTAGCTCATAATCGGGTAACATAGAGCACTCGACACGTTTCAGGGATACTGGCATTCCTTCTTCATCAGGGCTTGGTGAACTTGAAACAAAAGTACTCAGTTTTGGGTTTGTCAATGGAAGAGGTCTTTCCTGCCCCTTGGGTTTCTTTGTTTCTTGGCATTGACAGGATTTTTGTCTTTTTTTAATTTCCTGAGAGGTTTTTAAACATACATGATAACAAGCATAGCATAAATCAAGGAAAAATATTTGCTCTGATTAAAGTACTATGTGATAGTGATCTTGAAATAGATAAGTTATGTCCCTAATTTATATTTACAATATTCTTCAATAAAGAAGAAAACGTAAAGAAGGAATCTGGATGGGGTTTATTATGTGAGGGGTGGGATGTGGTTTGGGGGAGAGAAAAATCAACAAGGGGTGGACTTAGGTCTCTCTCTGACTAGATAGGATGGACTGAATAGTTTGATGGTTCAGTTAGATCATCAGCCTTTCTTGTACTTTTTAACCTAGAGGAACCCCTAAAATAAGGTTCAGATCTTGAAGAAACAATTTAAGGGGGTACAATGGCAAAAACGTCTCCTAGGTGGTCAAAAATCATAGGTGGTCAGTGGGAAAAATGCAACCCTTACAGTGGTGGTCAGAATGTCACCCTTACAGACAGCTAAAATATAATTGGTGATATGCTACTGACTTTACCAAGTGGCAGTGGCCCTGCAACTATGTAGGTACCATTAAATGGGAGGTCAATCAGCCACAGTTCAAGAAACCCCCATCGACCTCTTGGGGAACCCTAGGGTTTCAGGAAACCCTGGTTGAGAATGGCTGATTTAGATGGCCAAGAGCGACCAATCAAGTTCTTAAGGCGGAGTTCCACCCAAAAGTGGAACTTCCGCTTTAAGCACTCCTCACCCACCTTACATGCCACATTTGGCATGTCATTTATTTTTTTGGGGGGCGGTACCTAGTTTTGACAGGTACCCAGCTCTCACTTCCGCTCAGGCCGCCTAGGTGACTCGAGCAGAAGTTCTCCTCACCCCCTCCCTCTCTGCAATCTTCTGGGACATGTCAGGTCCCAGAAGATTGCCCGGCCACTGAGGAGGCACAGTGCTACTCGCGCATGCGCAGTGCGCACCCGGCTATGAATCCGCTAGCTGTCACAGCCGGTTGCCCACACTTATGATGCTGGCGCTGGGGAGAAGCGAGAGAAAGGAGCGAGGCTTCCGGTGGCTGCATCGCTGGATCGTGAGACAGGTGAATGTGTTTAATAAAAGTCAGCAGCTACACTTTTTGTAGCTGCTGACTTTTAATAAACCTAAAAACGCGTGTAACTCCTCTTTAACCGATTGCCGACCGCCGCAAGTACATATACTACGGCGGTCAGCCGAGGGCAGGCAAAGTGACGTACCGGTAGGTCACTAGCCTGTCACTTGCTTGTGAGCCAATAGCGGGCGAGCGCGCAGCCGCGGAGGTGCGCTCCCGCCCTGGCTCGTTCCCTGGGAAGTCCCGATGTCCGCCGGTCACTCGCGATTGTCCGCCGTGAAGGGAGAAAGGCAGGCGGCTAATGTAAACAAGCCGCCTGTCATTCTCCCCTGTGTATGAATAGTGATCATACGGTTCTACTATGTAGGACCGTTGATCACTGTTCCTACACCAGTGGCCATGTCCAATCACAGTTAGAATCACGCCCCTAGGGACACACTTAACCCCTCCTTCCCCAATAAAGTTAACCCCTTCCCTGCCAGTGTCATTTTGCAATAACAGTGCATATGTATAGCACTGATTACTGTAGTAATGTCACTGGTACCCCCAAAAGTGTCAAAAATGTCAGTCAAGGGTCCGATCTGTCCGCCGCAATGTCGCAGTACCGCAAAAAAATTGCCGCCATTACGCGTTAAAAAAAAACACCAAAAATGACAAAAATCTTTCCCTTAGTTAGTAAACGCAATAACTTTTGCGCAAACCAATCAAAATACGTTTTTTGCGATTTTTTTTTTTTACCAAACATAGAGAGCATAAAACAAATTGGCTTAAAATGTTAAAAAATTCGATTTTTACATTTTTTTGGGGGGAAATTTCATATAAAAAAATGTGAAAAATATTGTTATTTTTTCAAAATTTATGCTCTTTTTTTGTTTATAGCGCAAAAAGTAAAAATCGCACAGGTGATCAAATACCACCAAAAGAAAGCTCTGTTTGTGGGGAAAAAAAGGACATCAAATTCGTTTAGGTACAGCGCTGCAATTGTCCGTTAAAGTCACGCAGTGCCGAATCGCAAAAAGTGGCCAGGACGTAAGACAGCAAAATCCTCCGGTGGTAAAGTGGTTAATAAAAGTCAGCAGCTACACTTTTTGTAGCTGCTGACTTTTAATAAACCTAAAAACGTGTGTAACTCCTCTTTAAGTAGATAGCGTTCATCCGAGGGTTTCCAAACCTGTTCAGATTAGTGTAAATTATCATTACGGATTGCAGGCATCTTTTCATTCAGGAGATATTATGCCATTTTATTCTTCATCGTAGTTGTGAGGGGGGTTCAAGACCACCATACTTTGGCTATTCCTTGTTTTGCTACCATAAAAAGGAAAGTAAGGAGGCAAACTTGGTATTTGGGCACTGCTTGGGCTTCAAATTCAGGGCTTGCTTGCTTTTCTCAGAAGTGTTTTGACAATTTGATAAACCCTGCTCCAAAATCTCCAAATGTGAGGGCAGGCCCACCATATGTGGAAGGGTGTACCTGGGTTTTGACAAGCCCTTAAAAAAAAAAAAAAAGGTATTATTAAAAAATGGTGAAATGATTTTTTATATAAAAAAAACAAAAAGGCAAATAGCAAAATAAATGTCATCCTATTTGGATTTGTAGATCTTTACCATCATGTAAATCATACCGGAGGCCTTCCTCTTGTCTCTAAGGCCTTGCTGGGGATATTGTTTTTCAAGACTTTTACAAGTCTTCAGGCTGCTCATGTGACATCAGATCTTCTCATCATGTGGGACAACCTTCTATGCCGAGAGCGGTACAATTTTCCACATCCTCCGAAAGTGGATTTGTGATACCCTGCAATTATAAAATGCCCTCAGTCTTATGGGTTAAGTGGCATTGGGCATCATAAAATCCAGAACACTGAGGACATCTTGTTGCAAAGAGGAATTCATGCAGAGTATGGCACCAAAGAGCAGATGAGGTTTGCAGCCAGAGATGCTGTTTTATTTTATCAACGTCAGGGGGGACTCTTTTACATAGTTACATGGTTAGTCTGGTTGAAGATCTACAGTGCCTTGCGAAAGTATTCGGCCCCCTTGAACTTTGCGACCTTTTGCCACATTTCAGGCTTCAAACATAAAGAGGTAAAACTGTAATTTTTTGTGAAGAATCAACAACAAGTGGGACACAATCATGAAGTGGAATAAAATTTATGGGATATTTCAAACTTTGTTAACAAATAAAAAAACTGAAAAATTGGGCGTGCAAAATTATTCAGCTCCTTTACTTTCAGTGCAGAAAACTCTCTCCAGAAGTTCAGTGAGGATCTCTGAATGATCCAATGTTGACCTAAATGACTAATGATGATAAATAGAATCCACCTGTGTGTAATCAAGTCTCCGTATAAATGCACCTGCACTGTGATAGTCTCAGAGGTCCGTTTAAAGCGCAGAGAGCATCATGAAGAACAAGGAACACACCAGGCAGGTCTAAGATACTGTTGTGGAGAAGTTTAAAGCCGGATTTGGATACAAAAAGATTTCCCAAGCTTTAAACATCACAAGGAGCACTGTGCAAGCGATAATATTGAAATGGAAGGAGTATGAGACCACTGCAAATCTACGAAGACCTGGCCGTCCCTCTAAACTTTCAGCTCATACAAGGAGAAGCCTGATCAGAGATGCAGCCAAGAGGCCCATGATCACTCTGGATGAACTGCAGAGATCTACAGCTGAGGTGAGAGACTCTGTCCATAGGACAACAATCAGTCGTATACTGCACAAATCTGGCCTTTATGGAAGAGTAGCAAGAAGAAAGCCATTTCTTAAAGATATCCATAAAAAGTGTTGTTTAAAGTTTGCCACAAGCCACCTGGGAGACACCAAACATGTGGAAGAAGGTGCTCTGGTCAGATGAAACCAAAATCGAACTTTTTGGCAACAATGCAAAACGTTATGTTTGGCGTAAAAGCAACTCAGCTCATCACCCTGAACACACCATCCCCACTGTGAAACATGGTGGTGGCAGCATCATGGTTTGGGCCTGCTTTTCTTCAGCAGGGGCAGGGAAGATGGTTAAAATTGATGGAAAGATGGATGGAGCCAAATACAGGACCATTCTGGAAGAAAACCTGATGGAGTCTGCAAAAGACCTGAGACTGGGACGGAGATTTGTCTTCCAACAAGACAATGATCCAAAACATAAAGCAAAATCTACAATGGAATGGTTCACAAATAAACATATCCAGGTGTTAGAATGGCCAAGTCAAAGTCCAGACCTGAATCCAATCGAGAATCTGTGGAAAGAACTGAAAACTGCTGTTCACAAATGCTCTCCATCCAACCTCACTGAGCTTGAGCTGTTTTGCAAGGAGGAATGGGCAAACATTTCAGTCTCTCGATGTGCAAAACTGATAGAGACATACCCCAAGCGACTTAGAGCTGTAATCGCAGCAAAAGGTGGCGCTACAAAGTATTAACTTAAGGGGGCTGAATAATTTTGCACGCCCAATTTTTCCGTTTTTAATTTGTTAACAAAGTTTGAAATATCCAATAAATTTCGTTCCACTTCATGATTGTGTCCCACTTGTTGTTGATTCTTCACAAAAAATTACAGTTTTATATCTTTATGTTTGAAGCCTGAAATGTGGCAAAAGGTTGAAAAGTTCAAGGGGGCCGAATACTTTCGCAATGCACTGTAGTTCAACCAATAAAAGGGAATATATATATATATGTTCTAAAAAAAATAATCATACAATCCTATATACACAATCCTATATTTCAGGATATTCCCTGGATCAGCTTTACCTATAAATGTTAGTACCCAGTTATTTTATGTACATTTAGGAAATAATTCAGGCCTTTCTTAAAGCAATCTGCTAAGTTGGCCAGAACCAGCTCTTGAGGGAGTCTATTTCACATTTCACATTTCTTACTGTGAAGAAACCTTTCCGTATTTGGAGATGAAGTCTCTTTTCCTCCAGGCGTAAAGAGTGCCCCCTTGTCCTCTATGATGACCCTAAAGTGAATAACTCACCAAGTTCACTATATGGAGCACTTATGTATTTATATATGGAGATCGTATCCATGTTTATCATATCCCCCTAATCTCCTCTTCCCAAGAGAGAATAAATTCAGCTCCTCTAAGCTTTACTCATAGCTGAGCTCCTCCATGCCTCTTATCAGTTTTGTTGACATTCTCTGCACTTTCCAGTTCCCGGATATCTTTTTTTAAAAAAATGGTGCCCAAAACTGAACTGCATATTCCAGATGAGGTCTTACTAGGGCTGGCGCTACCTATAGGCAAGGTAGGCGCCGGCCTAGAGCACAAATCAGCGGACATCAGTTGGGGGCACAGGAGGTACCGCCTCCTTATTGGCCGGCTGTGCAGGCTAGGGACAGCCTGAGAAGCTCTGTGTCTCCCCCCATCCAGGTGGGCAGATGGTGGACCCCAGCATCCCAGCACTAAGCCCAGCATTCCCCTTCCCACTCAAACTGTGGGGAGTGTACACAGCAGTCTCTGCATGGGAGACAGTGCGGCTATCAGTGTTCCTTCCCGTGCTCACCCCCCCTCACCCTCGCACTGTCAGCAGCGCGGGACAAGAGAAGGTGGCCAATTCTGTGTATCCCAGCCTGCTGATGCTTGCTCCTGATTGGCCAAGAAAAGGACCAATCACAAGAGGGGAGAAGAGCACCATGAGTCATGTAGTTAGAACAATATAGAGGAGAGACCTGCAGCCCCCTGCATGCATGAAGCCAGGAAAGGAGGAAGATCAGAGTTACTGATCCGGGGAGTGACCACAAAGCGGCCAGATAGAGAGAAGACCATGAGACCAGAAGCAGGAGATGGAGCTCTTTCCCCTTGCCTGCTGGGTGAGACATCCGGGCCAGAGCAAGGTGGTGACCCTTCCTGTCAGCAAGCTCCACAGTCAGAAGTGGGTCAACTGTCGCAGACATCTCATTGGCTGCATGGACACTTGGGGCACCTCCAGGCACATATGTACAGGCATCGCTGGGTCATCAGGTTGCCAGTATAGATGTCCCGAACAGTTCCCGGCAAACTTCGCATGTTCGCGTTCGCCGCTGCGGGCGAACATATGCGATGTTCGGTCCACCTCCTATACATCATCATTGAGGCAAACTTTGACCCTGACACATGTCAGCAGACACATTGCAGGCCAATCAGCATACCTCCCTCCCACACCCTCCCACCTCCTATAAATAAGCAAGGGCAGCATCCATCTTAGATCATTTCTGTGTTACTGAGAGCAGGGAAAGTGCTGCTGCTGCTGCTGTTATAGCTAGGGACAGTTAGTGTTCCCGGTCTTGTTGTTAGCCAGTGTTCTTGGTACACTCCTGCTGTAAGGACAGCACCCCAAAAAGCCCTTCCTAGGGCTGGTATTTGAGGTTTTTTTTGGATATATATATATATATATATATATATATCTATATATATAGATATATATATATATATATATATATATATATATATATATATCTATCTATATATATATATATCTATCTATATATATATATATATATATATATATATATATATATATATATATATATATATATATATATATATATATATTGTCCCCAAAAAGCCCTTTTGAGGGCTGGTATTTGTGTAATTTTTTTTGTTCTGTGATATATATATATATATATATATATATATATATATATATATATTGTCCCCAAAAAGCCCTTTTGAGGGTTGGTATTTGTGTAATTTTTTTTTGTTCTGTGATATATATATATATATATATATATATATATATATATTGTCCCCAAAAGCCTTTTTGAGGGCTGGTATTTGAATATTCTTTATATATATCTATATCTATATCTATTGTGCACTGCAGTTACCTGCCCACTGTGTGTGAGAGGCCACAGACCCACCACAGACTGTACTGTGTGCACACCACACTCATTTCGGGTGGCACAGGCACAGTACCTTGCATTTTAAAAAATATTTTTTCTTTTCCTCTGTCATAATTGCAGTGAGTGCTGTGTCAGGTCCACAGAGTGCACTGTACCCACTGCAGTGCCCACCACTGATATATATATGGTGGCACAGCATCTTGTTGCAAATTGAAAAAAAAAAAAATACCCACTGCAGTGCACTGCCCACCACTGATATATACGGTGGCAGGCATGACTTTTTTTGGATTAGTGTCGGGGGGGGGGGGTGTCTAAAAGGTGTACCTGTGAAGTTTCAGATCTGTAGCATGTCCAGAACCAGAAAAAAAAGATCATATAGGTGTAAAAGGGGTTCCCACCATCCCTGCTCTACTGAAAAATAATCTTTTTTTCTGGTTCTGGACATGCTACAGAGCTGAAACTTCACAGGTACACTTTTTAGACCCCCTAGACACCAAATCACACAAAAAAAGTTCTTAAAATTTGTCATTTTTGATAGAGAGCCAATTATTGGAAAAATTAAAAGAAAAAAAAAATTATTTGGATTTATTGTCTGTGGGGTCTAAAAAGTGTACCTGTGAAGTTTCAGCTCTGTAGCATGTCCAGAACCAGGAAAAAGATCATATAGGTGTAAAAGGGGTTCCCACCATCCCTGCTCTACTGAAAAATTATCTTTTTTTCTGGTTCTGGACATGCTACAGAGCTGAAACTTCACAGGTACACTTTTAGACCCCCTAGACACAAAATCACACAAAAAAAGTTCTTAAAAATTGTCATTTTTGATAGAGAGCCAATTATTGGAAAAAAAAAATAAATAAATAAAACTTAAAAAAAAAAAAAAATTCTTTGGATTTATTGTCTGGGGCGTCTAAAAAGTGTACCTGTGAAGTTTCAGCTCTTTAGCATGTCCAGAACCAGAAAAAAATAGAATTAGGGTTAGGGCTAGGGTTAGGGCTAGGGTTAGGGTTAGGGTTAGGGTTTAAGGCTAGGGTTAGGGTCAGGGCTAAGGTTAGGGTTATTTTTAGTGCTTAGGGTTAGAGGGTTAGAGTTAGAGGGGTAGGGGTAGGGTTACTAACTCTAACCCTAAGTATCTCACCGTAACCCTAACCCTAGCCCCTAACACTAAACCTAACCCTAACCCTCTAACCTTAACTCTAAGCCTAGCCATAAAAATAACCCTAACCCTAATCCTAGCCCTAACCCTAACCCTAGCCCTAAGCCTAACCCTAGCCCTAACCCTAATTCATAATTTTTTTCTGGTTCTGGACATGCTACAGAGCTGAAACTTCACAGGTACACTTTTTAGACCCCCCCAGACGCTAAATCCAAAGAATTTTTTTATTTTTTTTATTTTTATTTTATTTTTTTAATTTTTCCAATCATTGGCTCTCTATCAAAAAATTACAATTTTTAAGAACTTTTTTTTTGTGTGATTCAGTGTCTGGGGGTCTAAAAAGTGTACCTGTGAAGTTTCAGCTCTCTAGCATGTCCAGAACCAGAAAAAAAATTTGAATTAGGGTTAGGGTTAGGGCTAGGGTTAGGGTTATTTTTAGTGCTTAGGGTTAGACGGTTAGGGTTAGAGGCGTAGGGGTAGGGTTACTAACTCTAACCCTAACCCTAGCCCCTAACACTAAATCTAACCCTAACCCTAACCCTTAAAGCCCAGTTCCTGTCCCATTTTGGTCGGTTCTGGTCTGTTTGCGGATGTTTGCGGTGCGTTAAACGGGGAGTTTGGTCTGTCACTGTGAAGCGGGCGTAACCCTTACACTACCTGATCGATACAACATCATACCTGATCGTATACACACACTGGATGTTTTAAAGCACGTTATTCCAAACAATTTAGGAATGTTAGGTGATTTATGCCCTTTATGGAATAAAACCCAACTCTGCGTCAACTACGTAATTTTCCATGGGAGTTTTGCCATGGATCCCCCTCCGCCATGCCACAGTCCAGGTGTTAGTCCCCTTGAAACAACTTTTCCATTACTATTGTGGCCAGAAAGAGTCCCTGTGGGTTTTAAAATTCGCCTGCCTATTAAAGTCTATGGCGGTTCGCAATGTTCGCCGGTTCGCGAACATTCGCCGATGTTCGCGTTCGCCGTTCGCGAACGGCGAATTTTATGTTCGCGACATCACTAGTTGCCAGTCATGCATCCTTCTAGAGCCTGTTCCAGGACATCCCATTCCTTTGAGCTTTTTTTATCTTCAGGGTTGGTGAGCGGGTGAAAGCCCACCCTGTGTACACCCTACAAAGACACTGCATGCAGGCACCTTTACCCCATCTCTGTGCATGAGATATCCCAAAGGAAACACTTTGCATTCTTTATTGCTGGTCACCATTGAACAGCAATTTCCTTGGGCCCTTGTTTACCTCTTGTGCCTCCCAGCCCTTCAAGAGGTTTATGACGCCGTGAGGTGGGGGGCGCGGGGTGGAGCCAGGGGCAGAGCCAAGGGGAAGGCAAAATTAGGTTTTGTCTAGGTTGTCAAAAATCATTGCACCAGCCCTGGGTCTTACTAATGATTTTTACAGGGGCAAAATTATCTCTCTCTCTCTCTCTCTCTGGAGTCCATACCTCTCATAATACAAGAAAGGACTTTACTCACTTTGGAAACCACAGCTGGGCATTTCATGCTCTTATTTAACTTTTGAGCTAACAAACCCCCAGATCCTTCTCTACCATTGATTCCCCCAGTTGTACTCCCCCTAGTATGTATGATGCATGCATATTCTTAGCCCCCCAGTGCAAAACTTTACATTTATCAACATTAAACCTCATCTGCCACATAGTTGCCCAATTAAACAGTGCATTGAGGTCAGCTTGTAAGTTGGAGACATCCTGTAAGGACGTTATTCCACTGCATAGCTTGGTGTCATCTGCATAGCTTGGTGTCAAACACTGAAATGGTACTTTTAATCCCAGACCTTATATCATTTAGAAATATAATAAATAATAAGGGTCCCCACACTGAACCTTGGGGTACACCACTGATAACCTTAGACCATTCAGAGTATGAATTTATTAACCGCTTCCCGACCACTCGCTGCCTTTTTACTGCGGTAGGGTGGCTCTCCTGCGCAAACCGGCGGCAGTGGGGAAGCCGATGAATGGTGCAGGCGGCTCCAATTGCCAACTGACATCCGTGATCGTTCCCCACTGAGAGAGAAGAACGGTCAGCTATTGTAAACACAGCTGACCGTTCTTCTCCCTGGAATGATCAGAGAGCGCCTGTGATCCTTCTATATAGGATCACAGGTCTCTGTGCTCATTTCAGAAGCCACGCCCCCCCACAGGTAGAATCACTCCCCTAGGCTCACATTTAACCCCCAAACAAACAATTCAGCCAAGCGCTCACTCCAAAGGGGAAGACTGGCGTGCTGCTCTCCTCAGGCAGGGAACTCCAAAACGGGTGCATAAAAGAAAAGACCCCTTGATCACTCACAGGTTCAACCCCTTCCCTGCCAATGGCATTATTACAGTGACAGTGCATATTTTTTAGCACTGATTACTGTAGTAATATCACTGGTCCCCCCAAAAGTGTCAAAAATGTCAGTTAGGGGTCCGATCTGTCCGCCGCAATGTCACAGTCCCGCAAAAAATCGCAGATTGCCGCCATTACTAGTAAAAAAAACCCAAAACAATAAAAATGACATAAATCTGTCCCATAGTTAGTAGACGCGATAACATTTGCGCAAACCAATCAAAATACGCTTATTGCGATTTTTTTTTTTACGAAATATATGTAGCAGAAAACAAATTGACCTAAAATGTTAAAAAAAATTGATTTTTAATTTTTTTTTTTTTTTTTTTGAGAATGTCATATAGCAGAATGTGGAAAATCGTGTTTTTTGTTTTTTTGTTTTTTTCAAAATTGTCGCTCTTTTTTTGTTTATAGCGCAAAAAATAGAAATCGCACAGGTGATCAAATATCAACCAAAAGAAAGCTCAATTTGGGGGGAAAAAAAGACATCAATTTTATTACATGTTCTTTTAAAGTGTTGCCTGTATTCCTTTTGATTTAATTTTCACATACTGTTTTGTACAACATTAATACATTTATTGAAATATACTTACTACTCAAGGTTTGGTTATTGCCCATAAAGTCCCATACCCAAGGGGAATTTCCTTTTTAGTCAATTTTATTTGGGTACAGCGTCGCACGACCGCACAATTGTCTGTTAAAGTAACGCAGTGCCAGATTGCAAAATAGGGCCTGGTCAGGAAGGGGGCAAATCCTTCCGGTCTTAAAGTGGTTAATTACTACTCTCTGAATTCAATCTTTTAGACATTTCTATCCATTGACAAACTAATCTTTCCAAGCCTGTAGACTTTATCTTACACATTAACATTAGCTGTGTATGGGAAACTGTGTAAAATTATTAACACCTTTACCACCGGAGGATTTTGCTGTCTTACGTCTGGGCCACTTTTTGCGATTCGGCACTGTGCAACTTTAACTGACAATTGCGCGGTCATGCAACCCCGTACCCAAACAAAATTTACGTCCTTTTTTTCCCACAAACAGAGCTTTCTTTTGGTGATATTTGATCACCTGTGCGATTTTTACTTTTTGCGCTATAAACAAAAAAAGAGCGACAATTTTGAAAAATTAACAATATTTTTCAATTATTTTTATATGAAATTCCCCACCCCAAAAAATTTAAACATCTAACTTTTTTATCATTTTAGGCCAATTTGTTTTCTGTTACATATTTTTGGTAAAAAAAAATCGCAATAAGCGTATTTTGATTGGTTTGCGCAAAAGTTATTGCGTTTACTAACTAAGGGAAAGATTTATGTCATTTTTGGTGTTTTTTTTTTAACGAGTAATGGCGGCGATCTGCGATTTTTTTTTGCGGGACTGCAACATTGCGGCGGACAGATCGGACCCCTGACTGACATTTTCGACACTTTTGGGGGTACCAGTGACATTACTACAGTAATCAGTGCTATAAATATGCACTGTTACTGTAAAAATGACACTGGCAGGGAAGGGGTTAAGTTTATTGGAGAGGGAGGGGTTAATATATGCCTGGTGCTTACTGACGTGTGTGGGGGGAGGGGACTGAGTGACACAAGGACAGATCTCATGTTCAGCTATGCTGAACCCTGCAATCTGACCCTGTCTGTCACTTAGGAGATCCACCCTCTTTGTTTACACAAGCGGGCGGATCTCCAGACTCGATTCCCCGACGATCGGGGAAGAGCGGTGGCAATCAGCACTGCTCCTCCCCTGGCCCGACTCCCGCTGTGACTGAATCCAGCGGGAGCGAGCCTCCGGGGGAGTGTCTGGCGACGTAGGTCTACGTCGTCAGACCTACAAGAGCCACTTTGCCGAAGCAGAGCTCTAGTGAGCAGACGGCAAAGTGGTTAAAATAAAAAAAAGTTTTTCTAGGGATGGTTTTTAAGGAGCTTGGTAGGAAGTGCCTTTGTCCACTGTGTAAATAAAGTTTGTTAGAATGTCTGATTTACCAAGTGCAGCCTCACAGTTGATTATGATCAGGAAAATTGGACAACCCTTTGTGTCCAGCTAGTACCCACGGCTGGTAACAGTAACCATTCCAAGCCTCGGAGCAATGTCGTTAGTGGGGAACACATTACTAGAATTTAGATCCACTTTTAAAAAAAGTGCTCATCTGCTTCAATAACAACAATAACCAGAATGAACATTAAAAAAAATAAATGCAACATTTTGAATTGCAATGTAATTGCATACCGGTTCTAATATTATGAAATCCACTCTGTCTCCATTTAACACAATCGTAGCCTGGATGGTCAATGAGTTCAGAATCAGAACTAAATTTATACACATCGCAAACACATTCTGTTTCAATGTACTTTATTGATCCAAGCGGATGCACACAGTGATTCATGCTGGTACAAATAGATTATGTCATTCTTCAATTCCTTCTAAGAGCACCTGTAGTATTTAGACGGAGCTGAGACATTACTCTCCATTATAGTCAGGCAAACCTCAGGGGAGAGTTTATGTCTGCTAAATGGAGATGGCTGGAAATAGGTTTTGTTTTATTTTATGTACTTTATTCATTGCTTTATTTTTTTTCTACTTTGCCGTGTGTTCATTAAAAGGGTAAACAGAGAAAGCAGCCATCATAGCTCCATTCCTTATCCCACCATTGTTGGCACCGTTAGCTCTTTCCATCTTGCACTTCTTTATCTGCCTCTCAATATTCTTCCATGCACTAGGTAAAAATTAAGGATAAGTTGATGATTCGGTCCTGTGACGGGAGTCACGTTGGTTGGGGGGCCCATGGAACCAAGCTTACATAATAGAGGTTGAGAAATCCCTCTCTTAGCTCCCCCTGCCCCCAGGGCCGTCTTACCGAATGGGCATGCTGGGCAGTTGCCCGGGGGCCCCACTTGCCCAGCGACCTAGCCCCAGCCAAGCATTAGTCCAAACTCCCATGTACATTCCGCCTCTGAACTTAGCAGGTGGCAAGCACCTGTCGGCCCTATGCAGCTGTCAGGCCACTTGGGCCGTGGAGGGGGAGCCCACAACTGCAGGAATGCCTGTCCACCTCGACGGGAACAGGTGCACACAGGACAGTCAAGTCTGACTCCCGTCCATGTGTGTGTTCACCGGACCCAAGCCGAACTTGGAAGCTGTTATTAGCCTGGCACTGCTGTACCAATAAATATCGCCTTCTCGATAATTAGAATTTTTATTCTCGTGGGTGATTGTGTAGGCGGGGCCCAAGTGTACTGCATTGCCTGGGGCCCTTTAATGCTCTTAAGATGGCACTGCCTCTTATGTGTAAGTCACCCAGGGTCTATTAGGGGCACAGGCATGGGCGTCCGCAAGGGGGAGCATGGGGGAGCAAGTGCCCCCCGCTGGAATCTCAACTTCCCCTTTAAAGTGGTTAAGCCCCTTTATACCATCCTGTCTGGTCTGTTTAATAATCCTCTGTGCCCGTGCCCCTATGTTTGTGTATGTGTTTTAAAAAAATAATCCATTCTTTATCAGTTTTCAGAGCGCCAATCGCCACTCACATGACCTGCCGGCTCTCTCCTCTTCCCATCTGACAGTTGCCTGCAGCAGGCGGGGCCGAGTATTCCCCACTTACGTCAGTCAGGAGGGGTGGAAGAAAGGCAAAGAGGAGGAGAGAGGCGGCAGGTCACGTGAGCGGCAATCGATGCTCTGAAATCTGGTAAAGAACCACTTCTTTTTATGTAACACAGACACTGGGGCACACAGGATTATTAAACAGACTGTAGACAGAATATGAAATTTAAATGAAACTACAGCAGGAGAGGGGGGGGGGAGGCACTAACACAGGAGCAGACAGGCAGGGAGGGGGGAAGAGAGGACAGAGGAGGACAGGAGGGCTGTGGATGACGGAGACACGTTGACTGACCACAGTGTCAGGGCTCAGCAGCCATGGTATACGGTGGTCATTTTACAGAGGGGAGGACATAGCCAGGCAGGATCAGCCAGGTGTTTTAGGTGATTCAAGGGGCCAAATTACACAGCACAAGCACAATGCTGTATAACATGCTTTAAGGCAGTGGTCCTCAACTCCGGTCCTCAGGGCCCACTAACAGGCCAGATTTTAAGTATTACCTTGGGGAGATGCAGACTAGAGTACTGCAATCACTGAGCAGCAAATTATGTCACCTGGGATGTATTTCAGTTATCTTGCAAACCTGGCCTGTTAGTGGGCCCTGTAGGCCAGGGTTGAGGACCACTGCTTTAAGGGAACAGGATCAATTTTTTTTTTTTTTTTTAGGTTAACAAATGCTTTAAACATAAATTCTGCCATTTCCCCTTAAAAATAAATCCTCGCGAGTCACAGCTCGCTCAGTGACTGACGTCACCTTCATGACATTAGCGAAAAGGGGCGGAGCATGGGTGACCTTAAGATGATGCCCCCCCCCCCCGAAAAAAGTTCTGCGGACGCCCATGGGCACCGGGTGACCAAGAAAATGATGGACAACTACTTAATGGACACTGAGAATATGGTTTGGATTGATTTAATTGGGACAGTAATATTTATCAACCATATATCTCAAGAAATATATGAAGGTTTAATCCCACTTTACACTGTGAGACCTCTCACCTGATGAAGACCGTTGCCATGAAGTCTGTAACTCCAAAATAGTCAAAGCATTGTTTAGATGTGGATTCCATGTACTCCACCTAGGCTGGTTTAAGTGCTAGGTAAGTAACTCAAGTTAATTAAATCACTGTCATCTATTAGTTGCTAGTGGGAAAGTAGAATACTGTTTGTGTTAGTTGTTTCTTAGATATGGTAATTATATTTCTGCATAGGATAATGTAATCAGGCACCTGACCTGATGTGGAATATATTCGGTGTGAGGTTGTTCAATATCGGTTCAAGATCTATACAAGCTACTGTATTCTTGGCTAGTATTGTATGGGGGCACTGTAATATCTGATATCTATGTTTAAGACTGACGGAAGCCCACAAACACAGTGTGGGTCGTGGTTCCATTACAGGTCCCAACCTAGGTTTGGTTGTTTTAGCATTTGGAAGATCATCCAAACTTTTGCCCATTCAGCCCCCCGTTCAGCGGGAGCTAAATATCATATATGAAAGTGGTATTTCAACCACTCCTATATATGACAGTTTCTCGTTGTGAGTGGTTTTTAAGGAAGCAGTGGGGGAAGGCACCGGATGCATCCCCAGCAACATATATCAGTAATAATGACACTGGCAGGGAAGGGGTTTACCTAGTGGGTGATCAAAGGGTTAAATGGGAGCCTAGGGAGTGTTTACTAACTGTCAGGGGAGGAGCTTTTGAAATGACCATAGAGACCTGTGATCCTATATAGAAGGATCACAGGAGGTCTGTGATCATTTCAGAGAGAAGAACGGTCAGCTGTGTTTACAACAGCTGAACGTCCTTCTCTCTCAGCGGGGAGCGATTGCAGGTGGTGGGCGGCAATCGGTGTAGCCAGCCCCATGCATCCGCATCCCCGCTGCCTAGTAGGGGCAGGAGCGTGCCAGCGGCGGGCGCACGATCCCCCCCAGCACCATGCGCATGACCGATGTAGTACTACGATGGTTTGCGCAGTTGAGCCAGCCGGCGGGTGGTCGGCAAGTGGTTAACATTGGCGTCTATGGGAAATATTGGTCAGCTTGGCATGGCACTGCTCACAAACTATAAGTGAGAGGGGACCCAGGACTACAACATATCTATACATTTTAAAAGTGGGGTATGCCTGTACACTACACTGTACACTACACTGTACACTACACTACACTACACTACACTGTACACTACACTACACTACACTGACTGCACTAAACTAACTCAACACACTATCCTCCAACTACCTGCTTAACCTCTATTATCACACACTATACATGGCTGCCGTGTAAGCACAGCTTTATATAGTGTGGGAAGTGTGGGGCGTAGACTTAGCCCCTGAACCATGATTGGCTAAAGGTACCCTGCCTTTCGCCATGGCTCTGACAGAACATTGTGCTGTGATTGGCCAAAGCATACAGGTCAGGTGCATGCTTTGCCAATCATCAGTAATTTATTCACTGCACCAGCGCAGTGCATTATGAGGCGCTCATTGGCGGGCAAACTTCCCGCTGAGTGCCCCATTTGTTCGTGTGAACACACAGCTGATGTTCGAGTCGAACTTACGTTCAACTCGAACATAAAGCCAATCCCTATTCTCCAATGAGGAATCCCAATCTCCACAACATTTGCCATATATTTATTACAACCATTGATATGTTTGTCTGCTTTGAACACTGACACTTTTCAACAGACAAATTCTTTATATTATTATTGATTCCTACGGTGACCTATCATACTCAGCCTAGCAAAGAGCAAATTTGACCCTTTCAATTTAAAAGAACGATTAGAGATGTGCACAACAGAAAAATGTGTCTCTTTTCAGATTCTTCATTAAGTTAATAAAATTGCTTTGTCATATTCGTTATGTTAGATTGATTTGCTTTCGTGTATATACTCGCTTTTGTTTCGTATATTAAAATTTGGTTAGTATATTTATTATTTTCTAATTAATTTGAATTTCGGAAGACAGCTATATTCATTCTATTCTATTCTAATCTATTCTATTTTTTCTATTATATTCTTTTCTATATTATTTCACTTTTATACCCTACTGTATTTATAACAATATGTTTCCATTTTAAATTCAAATAAAATTTAGAATTTGAATTCAAATTCATTTTCAATTTTTCTTTAGTTAAATTTGTTATTTCATTTAGTTATTTATTTTATTATTTTTTTTGGATTAGTTGAAATTAGTTGCTGTTTTAATTAGGAAATTCGGATACTTTTAAATTTCAGAAAAATTAAAATTTTGTCCGAATTTTGATTCATAATGACATGTCTAAGAATGACCTGCCCCCAGTTGCAAAGGCACGAGGTACCCCATTGGGAATTAATTTAATGCAGGGATTCCCAGATTTCTAAAAAAAAAAAAAAAAAAAAAATACATTACATGGACAAATGTATTTAAACACCCCACCGATGGATTGAGTTCAGATGTTTCTGGTGAAAGCTATAGCATATAAAGACATTATAGAAAACTGCCATTTTAACCTTGTGGTAGCAGTTTAGGGATAACTAACAAAACATTGAAGATACTGCTCTAAAGTTTGATTGGTCCTCTCGGTCCAACCATTAGACTGGGGATGAAAAGCAGAAGCAAGATTAATTGCTACTCCTAAAGCTGAGCAAAAGCTTTTCCAAAATTTCGAAGTAAACTGTTCTCTTCTGACACATCGTCTTTAGGAATTCCAAGTAGTCTAAAGACTTCTCGACCAACCATCAACTCTGCAGTTTGTTCAGAAGTGGGTACCCCCTTAAAAGGCATAAGGTGAACCATCTTGGTGAGGCGGTCGACTACTACCAAGATAGTGGTCATTCCTTTTGAGGGAGGTAAATAGACCACAAAGTCCATAGAAATTGACCCCCGTGATCCTTATGGAACAGGGAGTGTCTGGTGCAACCCCAAAGGAGAAGCTCGGGATATCTTATTGCGTGCACAGGTCAAGCACGAGGCTACATAACTTTTGACATCTTTTGACACGAGGCTACATAACTTTGTACCCAGGCCACCAAAAGGAACATTATACAAGTTCCCCTGTTTTAGAAACTCCAAAACGTCCAGCAAGTTTAGAGTCATAAATCAACTGGGGGGCTTCAATCCAAGCAGATTCAGGTACATAGAGGCAATTTGCCATTTTTGTACTCAAGGTTGATGTCTGTAGGAGTATTATTGAGGAGTGGGTCATTCTCGTACCCTTCTTTGAGAAGACTCAAGAATGCCTTATAACTTGTGGCCCCTAGGAAGTTCTTTTGAGGCAGGATTATACATTCAGAGTTTTCCTGGAAAGGCCCCGACAACATCTGTGATAAGGCATCAGGCTTACCATTACCTGACCCAGGTCACTACGAGATAATAAAATTAAACCTAGAAAAGAACAGCGACCAATGTGCTTGTCTAGGAGACAATTTTTTTAGCAGAACAAATGAATTCTAGATTTTGTGATCAGTGAGAACGATCACAGGATGCTTAGTACCTTCCAGCAGATGCCTCAATTCAGAAAAGGCTTCCTAAATTGCCAGTAACTTTTTATTCCCTATGTCGTAATTCCTCTCGGCTGAAAACATTAAATGAGAGAAGTAAGCACAAGGATGAAGCTGCATCTTTTCACCAATTCGTTGAGAAAGGATAGCTCCCACAGCAGAGTCAGAAGCATCCACTTCCACTACAAAAGGTAGCTCAGGATTGGTATGTACCAATACTGGTGCAGAAGTGAAAAGAGTCTTTACCTTAGCAAAAGCAGCCTGTGCATCAGGTGACCACAAGAAGGGCACCCACTTCTTTGTTAGCTGTGTGATCAGAGCTATTACCTTAGAGAAGTTTCTTATGAACTTCCTGTAGAAGTTTGCAAACCCGGCAAATCGTTGAATTTCCTTAACGTTTCCAGTGACAGGCCAATCTACCACTGCTTTAATCTTCTCAGGATCCATGCTTACTCCAGCTTGAGAAATAATATACCCAAGAAGGATCTGGGTTTGTTCAAACTCACATTTCTCTAGTTTGATGTAAAGTCGATTCTACCCTAATCTTTCAAAGACAGTGCAAACATGCTTGTGATGCTCCTCCTCCGGAAAAAATGAGAATGTCATCCAGATAAGCAATTGCAAACTGGTCCAACAGATCTCGAAAAACATCATTGATGAAGTGTTGAAAAGTTGCAGGGGCATTACAAAGACCAAAAGGCATAACCAAGGACTCAAAATGCCCGTATTGGGTTCTAAAGGCGGTTTTCCATTCATCTTTTTGGTGAATACGAACAAGGTTATAAGCCCCCCCGTAAGTCAAGTTTTGTAAAAATGTTGGCGGAACAAAGTCTTTCCAACATTTCAGAGATCAAAGGGAGAGGATAACGGTTTTTAAAAGTGATTTTATTAATGTGCCTGTAATCAATGCATGGACGCAAGGTGGAGTCTTTCTTTTCAAGAAAGAACATGGCTGCTTCTGCAGGAGATGTTGAGTGTCTAATAAACCCCTTCTCTAAATTTTCTTCAAGCCACTCCCTGATTCAGGTTCTGATGGATTAAATAGGTGGCTGAAAGGTATTTCTGCCCCTGGGAGCAGCTCAATGGGGAAATCATATGGGAGATGAGGAGGTAACTGGTTGGCATTCTTTGTATCACAGACATCCCAAAACTCATGATTTGATTCATGTGCCTGTAATCAATGCATGGACGCAAGGTGGAGTCTTTCTTTTCAACAAAAAACATGGCTGCTTCTGCAGGAGATGTTGAGTGTCTAATAAACCCCTTCTCTAAATTTTCTTCAAGCCACTCCCTGAGCACATTTAATTCAGGTTCTGACGGATTAAATAGGTGGCTGAAAGGTATTTCTACCCCTGGGAGCAGCTCAATGGGATAATCATATGGGCGATGAGGGGGTAACTGGTTGGCATTCTTCGTATCACAGACATCCCAAAACTCATGATATTGTGGAGGCAGGTTGTCATGTGACTGTGTAGAAACCACATCCACCTGTGACTCCTTGCTCAGTGGAGAACTAGTTTGACAAGGCTCTCTACAGTATTCCTCGCAATGGGTGGTTGGGGGCTGTAAAATGTATAAACTGTGCTTCACAATTGATGGAAGGATTATGGGTGGAAAATCAAGGAATGTTCAAGAGGACAGGAAATTTAGAGGACGTAATTAGCTGAAAACCGATGGTCTCATGATGGTCAGTCTCAAATTGGAGTATCAGAGGGACTGTTTCATGGGTAATAGGTCCTGAAGTTAAGGGTGAACCATCCACCGTCTCCATATCTATAGGGGCAGATTTATTTCTTGTTTGAATATTATTGTTATTGGCAAATTCCATAAAGTTCCCCCCTGCACCAGAGTCCAGCATAGCAGAGCAAGGAATTTCAATGCCCTCAGAGATTAGTTTAATAGGGAGGAGAAAATGAGATAGTGAAGAATTTACTTTATTTTTTTCCTGAACCAATAGGGAGATAGACTGGCTAATGGAGTTAAATTGTTCATTTGTTTAGTTTGATGATCGCATCAACCGACGCAATTGTTCTCCTAACTTTATTAGGACAGTTAACTGCGTAATGACCAGAATCCCCGCAGTAAAGACATAGGTTCTCGGAATGTCTTCTTTCTTTCTCCTGAATGGAAATGGATCTCTTAATAGCATCTACCTGCATTGGCTAAGGGGTGTTAGAATCCGGAGAAACTTTGAAATCTGTGCTGAACAAAAGGAGTAGCAGAGAAA
Organism: Pelophylax lessonae; assembly: GCF_965119305.1. Lineage (NCBI taxonomy): Eukaryota > Metazoa > Chordata > Amphibia > Anura > Ranidae > Pelophylax > Pelophylax lessonae. Next base: position 13,915,102 of record NC_138774.1, read on the forward strand.
CGCATGCCACCCTTACTTCCAAACATTCTCAGCCTCTCCTTCTTCCTTTCTGTAAGTCTCTGATTAATTCTGATATATAATTGGATGAAGGCATCTAGATCATTAGGAGTCTCAACTATGGCAAGCTCATCCTTTACCTGTTCAGAAAGCCCTTGGCGGAACTGTCTTTTTTGCGCTGCAGGGTATCAAGTATTATCTGCGACCCAACATATGAATTCTGCTGTGTACTCAGCGACAGAGCGTTTACCCTGCCTCAGACTATGCAGCTTTGCTTCGGCAGTATCACAGTGGTTGGAATCATCAAAAATCTGACTCATTGCAGTCAAAAAAGCCTGAAAATTTTTCAAAGTGGCACTGTCTTGTTCTATTCATGGGGGGGCTCAAGCTAGAGCTTCTCCAGTCAGAAGTTCAAGAATAAAGGTTACCTTATTCTTCTCAGAAGGAAATGCACCAGGGTGCTTTTGAAAATATAAACGACACTGATTTAGGAAACCTCTGTAATGATGGCGGTCTCCATTAAACTTAGATGGTGGAGCCTGAGGCATATGTGTGTTAGTATTACCTCGGTCCAGTAGTTGTCTCTGCAGAGTATGAATCTCCTCCTGTTGCCTTTCCACTATACTTTCTAGTTTAGCAACATTTTCTTGGTAGGTAACACCAAATTCTTGCAGCTCAGCAATTTGCCGCCCAAGAGGAGTCACGACACTTGCTATAGTGGCCTCCACGTTTGGGCCAGAATAATCTGTCATGATCAGGGTCAGGCTCGAAGACCAGTTGCTATAGCAGTGGAAGCTCACCCAGGAACCAGCAGGATAGAAACACAGGCAGGTCACCCTGGCATACGACACAGGCTCACCTGAGGTGCGGAATCTAAGTACTAATAGGTGTCCACCAGAGCTCCTGATGGGATTTTGCTGTGTGTTAGCATCAGGTTGCGGTCCTCAGGATCGCCCCACCAGGAGGTGAGCAAGTCAGGGTCCAGTAGCAGATATAGCAGGTAGGGATCAAGCAGAAGCGTAGTCCAGGAATAAGCCAAAGGTCAGTAATGAATAGTTGCAGGTTGGGATTAAGCAGAAGTGCTAGTCAGTAATGAATGGTAGTGAAGATACAAATGGCAGCAGGAGAGACAAAAACAAGATATTGGCTGGAGACGGCACAATATTCTGGCAATCAGGAAGTGCAGAGACATGGCTTAAATCAAGAAGTTCACGGGAGGAGCAAAGAGTTCAAGGCAACTAAGATTCACTGCAGGATCATTCAAGGATTTGTCCAGGGAACTGTCCAGGGAACTGTCCATCTTTCCAGGTGGCTCAGCAAGCAGAGACATTGCCAGAAAAAGCAGAGGTCCCAGGTTCAAGTCCAGGTCCTGACAATTTGCCTGTTCGGCCATTTGCCGAACACCCACATTTGCAGGGTGTTTTCTCCCGAAGAACACCATGCAATGCTGTGCCCTGATTAGACAAAGCTTTGCCAAATCAGGGTACAGTATAAGGAGCGGGGCTGAGAAGCCAACCGACTGATAAGTCATCAGCCCCCCCCCCCCCCATACCAGGCCACATGCCCTCAACATGGAGGGGTGCTCTGGGGCAGGAAGGGCTCTGCCCCAACCACCCTAGAGCACCTTGTCCCCATGTTGATGGAGACAAGGGCCTCTTTCCGACAACCCTGAGCTTGCTTGAGGTGCTTATCGGAATCTGGAAGCCCCCTTTAACAAGGGGCCCCCAGATCCCGCCCCTCCCCCATGTGAATGGGTTATCGGGTACATCGTACCCCTACCCATTCACCAAAAAAGTGTACAAAAAAAAGAAACACACAAGACAGTTTTTGACAGGCCCTTATTCAAAAATAAGAATAAGAAAACAGTGTCCCCCGATGTAAATCCATCCTCATTCTTCCTGCCCGCCACACCCACCGACCTGAAAAAAAGGAAATAAATAAATAAATAAAAGCTCCGCTCTCATTGAACGTCTCCTGTGGTCTGCCTATTCGCAGTTTGACAGTTCTTATATAGGAAATGGGTGGGGCAACACCGGTGACGTCACCGGGTGGTCCTGCCCTTCATGACAAAATGGACTTGTGCATGCTGGGTCGGGGATGTAACATATAGCCGGGCCAACAGGGTGCAGCAGGCGATGCGATTGTATAACAGTGTAAATTTGCTGTCCCCTCAAAAAAACTCAACACACAGCCATTAATGTCTAAACCAATGGCAACAAAAGTGAGTACACCTCTAAGTGAAAATGTCCAAATTGGGCCCAATTAGCCATTTTCCCTCCCCGGTGTCATGTGACTCCTTAGTGTTACAAGATCTCAGGTGTGAATTGGGAGCAGGTGTGTTAAATTTGGTGTTATCGCTCTCTCTCATACTGGTCACTGGAAGTTCAACATGGCACCTCATGGCAAAGAACTCTCTGAGGATCTGAAAAAAAGAATTGTTGCTCTACATAAAGATGGCCTAGGCTATAATAAGATTGCCAAGACCCTGAAACTGAGCTTCAGCCCAGTGGCCAAGACCATACAGCAGTTTAACAGGACAGGTTGTCTTTAGGAAATAGACGTATGAGTGCTGCCAGCATTGCTGCAGAAGTTGAAGGGGTGGGGGGGGGGTCAGCCTGTCAGTGCTCAGACCATACGCCGCACACTGCATCAAATTTGTCTGCATTGGATGATGCACAAGAAAGCCCGCAAACAGTTTGTTGAAGATAAGCAGACTAAGGACATTGATTACTGGAACCATGCCCTGTGGTTTGATGAGACCAAGCTAAACGTATTTGGTTCAGATGGTGTCAAGCGTGTGTGGCGGCAACCAGGTGAGGAGTACAAAGACAAATGTGTCTTGCCTACAGTGAAGCATGGTGGTGGGAGTGTCATGGTCTGGGACTGCATAAGTGTTGGCACTGGAGAGCTACAGTTCATTGAGGGAACCATGAATGCCAACATGTACTGTGACGTACTGAAGCAGAGCATGATCCCCTCCCTTTGGAGACTGGGCTGCAGGGCAGTATTCCAACATGATAACGACCCCAAACACACCTCCAAGATGACCACTGCCGTGCTAAAGAATCTGAGGGTAAAGGTGATGGTCTGGCCAAGCATGTCTCCAGACCTAAATCCTATTGAGCATCTGTGGGGCATCCTCAAATGGAAGGTGGAGGAATGCAAGGTCTCTAACATCCACCAGCTTTGGGATGTCATCTTGATGTCATCTGATGTCATCTTGGAGAAGTGGAAGAGGACCCCAGTGGCAACCTGTGAAGCTCTGGTGAACTCCATGCCCAAGAAGGTTGGGGAAGTGCTGGAAAATAATGGTGGTCACACAAAATATTGACACTTTTGGCCCAATTTGGACATTGTCACTTAGGGGTGTACTCACTTTTGTTCCCAGCGGTTTAGACATTATAGGCTGTATGTTGAGTTATTTTGAGGGGACAGCAAATTTACACTGTTAGGGTCCATTCACACTAGCGCGACTTGTCAGGCGACTTGGTCGCCTGACAAGTCGAGGTCAGTCGCTCGCCATTGAATAGTACAGGACCCGTTCTAATAGGAGCGACACAAGTCGCTCCGACTTAGAAAAAGGGCCCTGTACTACTTTGGGGCGACCTGGAGGCGACTTACATTGACTTCAATTATATGAAGTCCGTGCAAGTCGCGCCGAGGTCGTGGTGCACGCCGTGCACCACGACTTCACAGGTCGCCCCACAAAATCCTGTCGCGGCAGTGTGAATGGGCTGTTATACAAGCTGTACACTCACCACTTTACATTGTATTAAAGTGTCATTTCTTCAGTGTTGTCACATGAAAAGGTAGAATAAAATATTTACAAAAATGTGAGGGGTGTACTGACTTTTGTGAGATACTATATCTATCTATCTATAAATAGATATATATATATATATATATATATATATATATATATATATATAGAGAGAGAAAGAGAGATACACTATTTGTGTGAGCTGACCTCGATACCAAGTTAATAGACCAACCCAATATGAAGGGTGTGAGGGGTGTACTCACTTTTGTGAGATACTGTAGGTGCGTAGGTTGGGCGTCCACTAAATTTGGCCATAATGTGTATTGTGAGGCTCGTTCCAGACTAAGAAGGCTGACAAAAGGCTGGTTCAATCAGTGAAAGATGAATAACAAGTATTATCTTGACATTATTTTATGTTATACTTCTCACATTACTTGGCTGGGTCACGGCGTCAGCATCTTTTTCAGTTCTTCCCCTCCGCCGCAGTAAACAGCGCGTTCACCCAATAACCTGTGTACTCACATCCTGCCCTGTCACCGGATCACGTTCCATAAATATCGGACTCGTATCACTATTTCATTTATTTTTTTTCATGGTTGTGACATAGTTCCATGGATTTTACTCATAAATTTTGCGACTTGCCACGCTGCGGCCCAGATTGATTGCTTTGCTTGTGTTAGTTTAAGTTGAAATCCATCAATAACAGCATTTCGCTATGATGCATGGTCTGTCAACAGCAAAATAAGCATAATGTGCAGATCATCGCCGCGCTCGCATTAATGCCAGGCCTCCACGTATCTCTAGGTAATCCCCCGTGAATCTTCTGGAGTGCGGCGAGAAAATAACATTTAGCCAATGAGTTATAATAAAACATTTGAGGCATACCCGACTTATTCAACAAGACAGCGAAAAGTGGAATGGTAATATGCAAAACGCAGAAACTCATCTCACCCCCCCCCCCAACTCTCACCCCCTTCCCCCACCACTAGAGATGAGATGTGCACAATGGAAAAAAAATTGTATGGTTTCATATTTGTTCCTTAAGTTAATAATTTCGTCCTAAAAAAAAAAACGATAGTTGAAGGATTAAAAGAGGTGCATGGAAGCCAGCCAGCCCCCAGTCTGATGTACTCACCCTCCAGTCTGCCACCAACCAAGTAGACCTGTCTCATGATATAAAGAACAGGGGTTTAGTTGACACGCATTTTCAAAGGCATGGTAAACTGCAGGGCCTCTACACGGCACCCTGTTTTACCTGCAGTCCTAACACTTCCTAATTTGAGTGTCTCCACAATGGAAGCACATGGCTGCCATATACCGTGTTTTAGTGATCGACCGATATCGTTTTTTCATTGCCGATACCGATACGGATATTTTGGCCAATGCATATTGGTATCGGCGGATATTGGCTGATATTTTTGTATATTTAGAAAAAGTTTTTTTTTTTTTTTTGACAGGTACTGTTCAAAAAAGACCCCAAACCCCTCCTCTGCACTTAAAAGCATTCAAAACGCCAAGTTTGACTGTTTCAAATGCTGTAATTTTTTTTAAATGTGGCGCGGAGTACCTGGAAGTGATGTCATGACATCACTTCCGGGTTTTTACATGGAGACCCGATCAGAGCCAAATTCGGCTTTGATCGGGTGTTCGGCGGCCGTGCAGGCTGGTTGCCTGGGTCTCCCGGTGGGACAGGAGACCCGGGCGAGCCGCGGAAGGCAGCGGGAGGGGGGGGGGGCGTCCCCTCCTGCTCCTTGTAATGACGGCCAAGCGACTTCTTAGCCACATTGGTTGTCATTACAAGACAGCTGACCGTCGGCTATCTACGAGAGAAGAACGGAATAGAATAAAATAGGAAAAAAAAATACAATAGAATAAAACTAAATAAAACACAATAGAATAGAGAATAAACAAATATATTAGAACAGAATTGAATAGAATAAAATAAAATGAAAAAGAAAAGAATACAATGGAAAATATTCTATTCTATTTCATTCAATTCTATTCAATTATTTACTATTCTATCCTATCCTATTATTTTTTACTTAGTGTATTAATTGCAATATTTTCCATTTTGAATTCCAATTTATTTTCAAATTCAGATTAATTTTAAATTCAGATTATTCCTTTTGTTATCATTTATTTTGGATTTGTTGAATTTCATTACTATTGTGATTCAGAAATTAATGATACGTCTCTGAAAATCTAAAATCAACATTTTTGAATTTCGCAAGGAAACGAGTCGCACATGTCTAATTTATATATATATATATATATATGAATATATGTATATATGTATATATATATATATATATATATATATATATATATATATATATATGTATATATTAAAATCCTATAATCCACTTTATATATATGTATATATATATGTATATATACATGTGTATATATATATATATATATATATATATATATATATATATATATATATATATATATATATATATATATATATATATATATATATATATATATATATATATATATATATATATATATGTGTATATGTATATATATATATATATATATATATGTGTGTGTATATATATATATATATATATATATATATATATATATATATATATATATATATATATATATGTATATATATACAGTATATATAAATATATATATATATGTGTATATATATATATATATATATATATATATATATATATATATATATATATACACATATTATATATTTATGTATTTGTTCAGGATGAACTGGTTTATAAATTAAGTGGCTGCCCCTTTGAAATGTGAAAGATAGATGGGAAAGGTGACTTGCCACACCTGGGCTGACGCCAGTATGCCTAGTCATTTTCAAAGATGCGTGGTCGATTGTAGGGCACATTTGTGATTCATGAGGGCTCTTAGCAAAATTTTGATGTGGCCCCAGGTAACTCTTTCTGCGGCAGTTGTTCGTGTCAACTGTGGCAATATCCGTCATTGATCTTAAGGGCTGTCAGGATCCTGCATGACAGTATTGATGCTCATCAAGTAACTACTGACTCTAAATCACCATCTGTTTGGGTGGATACCACTGAGTTGCTCAGAGTGAACCAGATGCAATCTTAAGCTAGTCCTTTCATCAATGGAATTACGCCTGGCAACTGCAAGACAGTAACGTTACTTCACGTGGAGAGTTCCAGCGAGTGCCCCCAAGGACTTTGTTTCCTCATTACTGCAAAGGAGTCTTGGCTTAAGCTGCAATTCTGCTGCACATCTACTGTATCTACTAATATCCATGTAGGCAGCTCAAGCAATATGCCAGGAATCTTGGTAGCAGTCAGCAGCCCTAAGTATCTCATCCAAGTCTTCCACTCCAGTCTTCAATCAAATGCATTCTCCAATTCGGAGGTTGAAAGCTGAGCCTCCTGAGGACAGAATCATCTGGAGTTCCTTTGGATCAATAAGAGACACTTTTCCACTTCAACCTCAAAGTGGTTAGGCATGATTTGGAACCCATTAAAAAGAGACGTTATGCCTTCAAAGACTGTTTCAGGTATCAAGACTTCAACGTTAAGATTATCCCAGCTTTCACCTGATGTATCTTAGCTTACACTATATATGTTTGTAGATTTATAATCTCCTGATCTTCCTGAACTTCTGTGTAAATATACACAGTATCTCACAAAAGTGAGTACACCCCTCACATTTTTCTAAATATTTTATTCTACCTTTTCATGTGACGACACTGAAGAAATGACACTTTGCTACAATGTAAAGTAGTGAGTGTACAGCTTGTATAACAGTGTAAATTTGCTGTCCCCTCAAAATAACTCAACACACAGCCATTAATGTCTAAACCGCTGGCAACAAAAGTGAGTACACCCCTAAGTGACAATGTCCAAATTGGGCCCAAAGTGTTAATATTTTGTGTGGCCACCATTATTTTCCAGAACTGCCTTAACCCTCTTGGGCATGGAGTTCATCAGACCTTCACAGGTTGCCACTGGAGTCCTCCTTCACTTCTCCATGATGACATCACGTTGCTGGTGGATATTAGAGACCTTGCACTCCTCCACCTTCCGTTTGAGGATGCCCCACAAATGCTCAATAGGGTTTAGGTCTGGAGACATGCTTGGCCAGTCCATCACCTTTACCCTCAGCTTCTCTAGCAAGGCAGTGGTCTTCTTGGAGTTGTGTTTGAGGTCGTTATCATGTTGGAATACTGCCCTGCGGCCCAGTCTCTGAAGGGAGGGGATCATGCTCTGCTTCAGTATGTCACAGTACATGTTGGCATTCATGGTTCCCTCAATGAACTGTAGCTCCCCAGTGCCGGCAGCACTCATGCAGCCCCAGACCATGACACTCCCACCACCATGCTTGACTGTAGGCAAGACACACTTGTCTTTGTACTCCTCACCTGGTTGCTGCCACACACGCTTGACACCATCTGAACTAAATACGTTTATCTTGGTCTCATCAGACCACAGGACATGGTTCCAGTAATCCATGTCCTTAGTCTGATTGTCTTCAGCAAACTGTTTGTGGGCTTTCTTGTGCATCATCTTTAGAAGAGGCTTCCTTCTGACAGCCATGCAGACCAATTTGATGCAGTGTGCGGCGTATGGTCTGAGCACTGACAGGCTGACCCCCCCCCCCTTCAACCTCTGCAGCAATGCTGGCAGCACTCATACGTCTATTTCCCAAAGACAACCTTTTATATATGACGCTGAGCACGTGCACTCAACCTCTTTGGTCGAACATGGCAAGGCCTCTTCTGAGGGGAACCTGTCCTGTTAAACCGCTGTGGGCGCTGCCCACTGTGCTTCAGCTCAGTTTCAGGTTCTTGGCAATCTTCTTATAGCCTAGGCCATCTTTATGTGGAGCAACAACTTTTTTTAGATCCTCAGGGAGTTCTCAGCCATGAGGTGCCATGTTGAACTTCCAGTAACCAGAATGAGAGAGTGAGAGCGATAACACCAAATTTAACACACCTGCTCCCTATTCATACCTGTGACCTTGTAACACTAACGAGTCACATGACAATGGGGAGGGAAAAATGGCTAATTGGGCCCAATGTGCACATTTTCACTTTGGGGTGTACTCACTTTTGTTGCCAGCGGTTTAGACATTAATGGCTGTGTGTTGAGTTATTTTGAGGGGACAGCAAATTTACACTGTTATACAAGCTGTACACTCACTACTTTACATTGTAGCAAAGTGTCATTTCTTCAGTGTTGTCACATGAAAAGATAGAATAAAATATTTACAAAAATGTGAGGGGTGTACTCACTTTTGTGAGAAACTATAGATATATATATTTCTCTATCTATCTATCTATCTATCTATCTATCTATCTATCTATCTATCTATCTATCTATCTATCTATCTATCTATCTATCTATCTATCTATCTATCTATCTGTATATATATATATATATATACATATAATGTATTGAATATTTTTATTATTATTATTATTGTTTCTCAGATCCAAAGACAAGTCATCTTGTACGGACTTGTATTGGGTTATAGTGACAACTTATGATGAGTGTTTTGTCCACTTACCTATCTTTTTTTTTTTTGTGTTATATTGAACTGCATTAGGTTATTATTGTTCAGTACTATGCTGACATCTAGTGGAAGTTTTGGGCCACTACAACTTGTTTACTTTGTTATTTTGGTTGCTCCCTTTGTCCTCTTCTCCTGTTTTGTGCACTTTAGTTCAGTCCTAGCTAGACTCTCCCTATGTTCAAGTTAGTTCAGCCCTAGCTAGACTCTCCCTATGTTCAAGTTAGTTCAGCCCTAGCTAGACTCTCCCTATGTTCAAGTTAGTTCAGCCCTAGCTAGACTCTCCCTAAGTTTAAATTGGACTCTGCAAAATAATTGGGGTTGATTTACTAAAACTGAAGCATGCAAAATATGGTGCAGCTGTGCATGGTAGCCAATCAGCTTCTAAGTACATCTTGTTCAATTAGGCTTTGACAAAAAAACAAAACAAAGAAACTGGAAGCTGATTGGTTTCCCTGCAGAGGTGCATCCGATTTAGCATTCTCCAGTTTTAGAAAATTCACCCCATTGTCTTTTTACTCTTCAGAAGACTGGAAAAAACATCCCCTTTACTGCAGCTATCTAAAGTAAAATTGCTTTGGATTCAACGTCTGTGTCTTACTGAAGAGTTAAACTGCTTGTGGATGGTGCCAAGTCAGCAGACGACCATACTATCCAGACAGATTGGGCCTAAGGAGATGCATAAAGTAGCATTTGAAACAGAACAATAATATTGTTATAGTTTATATTATGAAAAAATGATGAATGCTCTTGCACACAATGTGCAGTATGTTTTTTTTTTTTGCAAAATTACACTTACCTAGGTGGATGCAGCATCAGTTCAATGCAGCATCTGTCCCCCGCCAGCTCTAAGACTGAGAACCAAGAGATCAAACACCGCAGATCGCTCAGTTCTCAGGGCTCCCCGAACAAAGAACTGGTGACTGTCAGTCACCACTCTCTGCTCTGCCCCCCTTCACTCGCTGGGTTGCTGGGCTGTGGAGGGGGAGGGAGTGGCCGGCTCAGGCTCTCAGCGGCTCGCTGAAAGTCTGGGCCAGGTGCTGCTCCATGGCGCATCCCAACTTCATTGTCGCGATCTTGCCCGAGCCTAGACCGGCACTGTGACAACAGCCGACAGTAGGATTCAGCCCGCTCTCAGCTGAAAATGGGTAACAGGAGTGCAGAACGAACTGCACTCATGTGATCCACAGGAGAGGTACAGCTAAGCAAGCTTTACCTGTAATTCTCCTTTAACCATTTGCCGACCGCCCCACGCAGTTCCACTGCAGCAGGGCAGCTAGGCTGCGCAGATCTACGTGATTATTTGCACGCACTTTTGGTGGCGTGCACACACCTCCGGAGTCTCGCTCCCACTGTGATTAGACACAGCAGGAGGCAGACTGCAGGAGGAGAGGGCTCGATCACCACCGGCCTCCCGCGATCTTCGGCAATACTGACAGGAGAGCCGTCTGGTATGTAAACAATGTAAGACGGCTCTCCTGTCAGAGAGGCAGGGAAAGATCATGTGCTAAGCTGTATCACCGATCCCTCTGCGCCTCTGTCCAACCCATCCCCCCACACAGTTAGAAAGCAAATATAGGGAACACATTTAACCCCTTGATCACCCCCTGTGTTAACTTCTTCCCTATCAGTGTCATTTATACAGTAACAGTGCATATTATTTAGCACTGATCACTGTAATGTCACTGGTTCCCAAAAAGTGTCACTTAGTGTCAGATTTGTCCGCCGCAATGTCGCAGTCCCGCTGAAAATTGCTGATCGCTGCCAACACTGATAAAAATTGATGGTCGCCGCCATTACTATTCCAAATCTTGCCGCCTCAGCCTCCGCAACATCTCCAAAATACGCCCCTTTCTAACCAAAGACACAACAAAACTCCTAGTTCACTCCCTGGTCATCTCGCGCCTCGACTACTGCAATTCCCTTCTCATTGGCTTACCTCTACACAGGCTATCCCCCCTTCAATCCATCATGAATGCTGCCGCCAGACTCATCCACCTCACCAATCGCTCAGTGTCCGCTGCTCCTCTCTGTCAAGCCCTCCACTGGCTTCCGCTCACCCAACGAATTAAATTCAAAATACTTACAACATCTTACAAAGCAATCCACAGCTTAGCCCCCAACTACATCACCAGCCTCATCTCAAAATACCAACCTAATCACTCTCTTCGTTCCTCTCAAAACCTCCTGCTCTCTAGCTCACTCATCACCTCCTCCCATGCTCGCCTCCAGGACTTTTCCAGAGCCTCTCCAATCCTATGGAACTCCTTACCCTTATCTGTCCAATTATCCCCCACTCTATTAGCTTTTAGGCGATCTCTGAAAACCCTCCTTTTCAGAGAAGCCTATCCTACCAACCCCTAACAAATGTACCTCCTTTTTCTCCATCAACCCATCCCCCACGGTTATTGCCTTTTGTTTCACTTGACCCTCCCTTCTAGATTGTAAGCTCTAACGAGCAGGGCCCTCTAGTTCCTCCTGTTTTGAACTGTATTGTAACTGTATTGTCTTCCTTCACATTGTAAAGCGCTGCGCAAACTGTTGGCGCTATATAAATCCTGTATAATAATAATAATAATAATAATTACTGATAAAAAAATAAAAAAAATAAAAAGTCCATAAATCTATCCCGTAGATGGTAAACGCTATAACTTTTGCGGATACCAATTATTATACGCTTTTTGGGATTTTTTTTTATCTACAAAAAATATGTAGCAGAATACAATTTGGTCTATACTGATAAAAAATTTGATTATTTAAATTTCTTTATTGGGAATGTTTTATAGCAGAAAGTAGAAAATATTGGTATTTTATCAAAATTGATGCTCTTTTTTTGTTTATAGCGCAAAAACAAAAAAACACAGAGGTGATCAAATAGCAAAACTGATAGAGACATACCCCAAGCGACTTACAGCTGTAATCGCAGCAAAAGGTGGCGCTACAAAGTATTAACTTAAGGGGGCTGAATAATTTTGCACGCCCATATTTCAGTTTTTTATTGTTAAAAAAGTTTGAAATATCCAATAAATTTCGTTCCACTTCATGATTGTGTCCCACTTGTTGTTGATTCTTCACAAAAAATTACAGTTTTATATCTTTATGTTTGAAGCCTGGTATGTAGCAAAAGGTCGCAAAGGTCAAGGGGGCCGAATACTTTTGCAAGGCACTGTAATTCTTCTTTCTGCACAGAGGGGAATCTGTGATAAGAGTTCTTCCCGGGGTCTGATTTCAATCTTTCTATACTGGAAACTTCAAAGTTTAATTTTTCTAATTTGGGTTTCTCCCTAATGGGCCCCCTAATATCCCAGGCCCCATTGCAGCTGCATGTACTGCTAGGGCTATTGTTATGGCACTGGGTAAATGAAGGGGAACCATTCACATCCCAGAAACATATTCCTTGGCATAGCTCTATCTATGAGCAACTCTTCATGCCTTTGTAGAGACATCTATGACCCCTATTACCCACTAGGTAGGCTTTGAGGATTTGGCCCTGGCAGTTTATCTTGGGTGGGATAGGCAGATTTTAGGCAGCTGCAGCTAGCTAGTCTGCCACTAGGTGGCTTTGTGCCAGAATAGTGTCTGCTTACAGAGGACAATATCATCAGGTGTTGGCCCATTTTAGTTAGAGCTCTCCTGCAGTGATGCCGTGGATGAGATAGCACCTATATATAAGCCAAGTTGGGAGGAGCCCTGGTGCACTTAGGAGATGGAAGCCAAACACCCCATACCAGCACAGATGTAACCAGCACAGAGAGGCCCTGGACGGGGCTGGAGGCTGGGGAGGAATAGACCAGCACCCAGGAGAGCTGGCTGTAGACTTCTGGACCTTTGGGAGGTAGTGGCTAGAGCAAAAGGCCTTTTAGTCCAGGCCAAGAGTTCCCTGAGTGAGGCTATCACCTTATAGGGACCCAGGAGACATGTACCGATGGAGGAGGCGACTACAGAGAGCCCAGCCCTGTGAGTACTAATAACTAATAAGAGGGAGATGGCTGCTTAAAGTGCTACATACAGTGGGTACGGAAAGTATTCAGACCCCCTTAAATTTTTCACTCTTTGTTATATTGCAGCCATTTGCTAAAATCATTTAAGTTCATTCTTCTTCCTCATGAATGTACACATAGCACCCCATACTGACAGAAAAACACAGAATTGTTGACATTGTTGCAGATTAATTAAAAAAGAAAAACTGAAATATCACATGGTCCTAAGTATTCAGACCCTTTGCTCAGTATTTAGTAGAATCCCCCTTTTGATCTAATACAGCCAGGAGTCTTTTTGGGAAAGATGCAACAAGTCTTTCACACCTGGATTTGGGGATCCTCTGCCATTCCTCCTTGCAGATCCTCTCCAGTTCTGTCAGGTTGGATGGTAAACGTTGGTGGACAGCCATTTTTAGGTCTCTCCACAGATGCTCAATTGGGTTTAAGTCAGGGCTCTGGCTGGGCCATTCAAGAACAGTCACGGAGTTGTTGTGAAGCCACTCCTTCGTTATTTTAGCTGTGTGCTTAGGGTCATTGTCTTGTTGGAAGGTAAACCTTCGGCCCAGTCTGAGGTCCAGAGCACTCTGGAGAAGCAGAACTTAAATTATTTTAGCAAATGGCTGCAATATAACAAAGAGTGAAAAATTTAAGGGGGTCTGAATACTTTCCGTACCCATTGTATGCTTTCACATATGACTGCTGTGGGTTATCCACTAAATGTAATTGACTATGTAATGCCAAGTGGCTCTGGAATGTTTGTCGGTTTGATATTATACCATTTCCTGACTGCCATCAGTAAAGTGTAGCAAATCTATTCATATGTGTGGACATTCCTTCCTTTTACATAAAGGTCAACAGCCAGAAATGTTACGGGGTGATGTCTGGCTTGGAGTGGGACACAATATGGCGGAGAGTTTGGCCTTAACAGGAGAGATAGTGTTCTAGCAAGGGAGGAATGGGGCAGGGACTCATGCTTTTGGGGCCAACACCAAGATAATCGCAAAGCCTTACAAGTTTGTCTTGGGTGGGGCAGATAACCATGGCTTGAAACTGAAATGACAAAACCCTGGTCTAACTCCCAAGTATTTGTCTAAGGACTTGATTGAATTGTCTAAGGACTGATTTGAGGATAGGTTCTATTTTTAGGACTGATTTGATGATAGGTCAGGGGCGTAACTACAAGGGTTGCAGGGGTTGCAATTGCAATTGGGCCCCATGCTCCAGGGGGCCTGTGCGGCTCCCCTGTATTCCTGGATAGGAGGGGCGGCAGGGGCAGCATGTAGAGAGATCACTGTCTTCCTTTTTCCTCCTGTAGCTGCAGGAGGAAAATGGAGGAGATTGGTTCCTCTGTATGCTGCCCCCACCACTCCTCCTATCCAGTTCACTTGTGTTCTGTTGTCTCTGGGCCCCTGTGTGCTCCCCTGCCCCTCCCCCCCTACTGTGCTCCCTCCCCTCTCCTCCCGACTGCTGCAGGGGATGTGTCACAATAGAGAACCAGGAAGGGGCTGGTAAATATGTAATTTACCAGCTCCTTCCTTTTCTGAATGGACAGAGTCATAGTCAGTGACATTGTAAAAAAATAAAATAAAATGATAAAAAGTAATAAAATTAAAATACCAAAAATATAAAAACTACTGACACCAGTGGGTGAACTTCCAGGATCGCAAAGGTCCAAAGATGACAGGAAGGGGGCCCACTGCAGAACTTGTGAAAAGGTCCCGCAACGAGAGTAAAGGGCCCCAGGATCAGTGGGAAGAGCCCCAAGCTTGAAGGAAAGGGCCCCCGGCCAGGGGTCCGGGGGGCCCTTCATGGTTTCTTGCACTGGGGCCCTGAAGGTTCTAGTTACTCCTCTAGGGTAGGTTCTATTCTTAGGACTGATTTTAGGATAGGTTCTATTCTTATCAGTGGTGTATTTTGGTTTTGTGCTGCCCTAGGCAAGACTAAAATTGGGCGCCCCTCCTATGTAAATTTGCCCCACTCCTTTTTTAACGGATGTGACTCCCTCCAAAATTGAAGGACTACAAGTCCCAGCATGAATCCCTGAGATCTCTTTAGAGGGGGGGAGTGAGAGGGGGTGGGAGAGAGACAAGGGTGAGGGAGAGGGGGGGTGGATGAGGGAGAGAGAGAGAGAGGGGGGATGAGCGAGAGAGGGGGAGAGGGGGGATGAAAGGGAGTTGGGTGAGAGAGAGGGGGGATCAAAGAGTGAGAGAGAGAAGGGGTGAGAGAGATAGGGGGGTGAGAGAGAGGGGGGTGAGAGAGAGTGGGTTGAGAGAGGGAGGGGGATGAGAGAGAGAGGGGGGGGTGAGAGAGAGAGAGAGGATGAGAGGGGGGATGAGAGAGAGAGAGGGGGGGGATGAGAGAGAGAGAGAGAGAGAGAGAGAGGGGGGGATGAGAGAGAGAGGGGGGATGAGAGAGAGAGAGAGAGAGAGAGGGGGGGTGAGAGAGAGGGGGTGAGTGAGAGAGAGGGGGGTGAGAGAGGCGGCTCTAGCAACCAGTGGCCAATAGAGTCTCAGGTGGAGGTGGGGGCAGCTTTTTTGCTGCCACCTTGCAAAGTGCCGCCCTAGGCCTGGGCCTTGTTGGCCTAGGCCAAAATACAGCACTGATTCTTAGGACTGATTTTAGGATAGGTTAAATTCAGGGCACTTCCCCATATCACCAGACGATTGACTTGAACATTTACCAAATTGATTGTCCCAGTAAACCAGCTTGGCATCTGGCTTCATTTATGAGGACTAAATTAGGAACATCTTAAACTGGAGATCTAGAGAAGCAAATTGTTCGGCGCCAACACAAGCAGAATGCTTGGGAACGCTAAATGAACAAATATTTTACTGCAGATAATTTTCATTGTACATCAAATTATCAAATGGTAACTGTAACATTTCCTCATGTAGACTTTCCTCCTCGCCATCGAGAATGTCAACATGGAAAGCCGAACCCATTAATCATCTCTACAAACTGGACGCTCCCATGAGTGACATTTTAATGTTAAAACTATATTATATTTGATACGGAAAGAAAGCTAATTAAGAACGCTTCCTGTGAGCTATTTCAGGCTCACCTCCCGACGGAATAATGAAAGATTTAGGAAAATAATGAATTACTTTCTATGGCGCGCTCTTTACTGCTACTTTTTAGAGGCGTAATATATTCCTTCCCGGGAAGGATAACGCATCCTGGAGGAACAATTCCCGCTCCCCAAATTAGATTGGTTTTTACATACACAATTATTAACCGAGAAGATTAAAGTTATTGGACTCCGTGTGCCCTCTGGGGATGGTTTGATGCAGAATTGAGTTATAAAAGATATTCACAGTTATTGTAAACCTCCTTTGCTTGACGTTCTGTAGAGGAACGCGATGCGTGTCTCAGTTCCTACATCTCTGCGTTTTCTTAACTTTATTAGAAGTACAACCAGACCCAGAAGTAGAGGACAGTCTTATAACTCCGTAGTCTTTGATTAATGCAGACAGTGTGGAGTCAGAACGGTGTTGGGGTATTTTTTTTTTTTTGCTATATGTAGCATTACTCCCTGGGTAGCTGCTTGAAATGGGTTCCCCTGGGTTACCCATAGCAACAACCTAGCAATTCAAGGTACTTTCGGTGTTTGGCTCAGTCAGAAAACAGTCCAGGGGTTTTAGGTCTTGTTGTTTTAGAACTGGGATAGGAGAAGGGATGAGTGGGATACTCCAACTAGATTAACTATGCACAATCTTGGGACCTCTAACTATGTTGAGTGCGGCAAGGCCTCTGCTTCACCTTGCCACTGAGATGAAGTGTCTGATAAGCGAACTGTAAAGTGAATTACTCTTCTGGGCCCCGCTTGGCACCCCCTTTACCCTTACTCTTCAGGGTTCTACTTGGCACCCCCTTTACTCATACTGTGTGAGCTGACCTCCTGTCCTCTGACTTCACTGGAGGGGTCCCCCTTCCTGGGCAGAACCCTTGGCAAGCCCCCTGGTACTCACTGACACTGTTTTTCCCAGGTGACTCTGCCAGCAGCTCCACCGTCAGCTCTCCAGGATCCTTTAGACCCATCTCCACACTTGGTTCCCCAGGCCGACTGCCTGTGACCAACTTCCTCTGACCGCAGGAGGAGAGACAGCTGTCACCCTCCTCCTGGGACTCTGCTTCCTGCCAAAGACACCCTGTCACATGTGCCCTTTTATGAGAAATCAAAGTATGCACTGTGGTTGTGCCCTCCCACTGGGACTCCCACAAAAGCCTATGTGTCACTGGGTTTCCTCCACTGTCCAAAAGGCTCCCCTAGTGGATGCAGTGGGGACACTCCCTCAGACCCAGTGAATCACATATGGACACATGCAACAGGCAAAACTAACAGATCAGGCTCCCCTGATAAGCAGATGGAGCGTAACAATGCTTTTTCCTAGCACCTATCTAGGAGGGTGCTACATATACATACAGCCTATCTACTAACTTCCATTCACTTGGATGTGTTTCTGTGCTCATTCAATACTATTAAACTGGGATATTGTATCCATCACTTCCTGCCTGGTTGTCCTTGTCTTTGGAAGCGCTATTTTCCCCCATTTTTCTGTTGGTATGGTGCTGTTCTCATTCGGGTCTGAGCATGGGTCAGCTGCACCTGGGACATGAGACTCAAGGCTTCTCTCCACCCTCATATAGTATTTTTAATTTTTAATGGTTCCATCAGACAGACCTTTGGATCCTCTGATTGATTAGATCTCAGCGCCAGGTTTTCTTTGTGTGTATTGTTCTGAATAGACATACTGTCCTCATTACACACAAATGTATCACATGTGTAGGTAAAACTACTCAGAAGTGACTCCTACTGATAAAAAAGATAGAAACGACACTCAGAGCTTTGGAGAGAGATAAGTAAACACTACAGATATATGTGCTTTGCTCAGATTCCATGACTAAGGTTTACAACCACTTTAAGTATTGGTGTTAGATGAGGCATGGTATTGGGTGAATCTATTCATATGTCCCATACCTTGGAGAATTATGTTGGACAACCTCTAGATTGATAAGTGAATTTATATAATGGCACAGCTGCATTACCTAAATGCTTCCTAAATGCCCGCGTCTGATGTCACGTGATGGGGCGGTGCCACCGTGTGACGTAACCGGGTGGTCCCGCCCCCTTGCCTATAAAACAGCTGTCAAACCTCAAGAGTGGGATATGGCGGGAAGCCTCAGAAGAGGCGGAAGCGTCTTTAATTTTTTTTCTATTTTTCGGGGGCGGCGGGCGGCGTGATTGATGATGGATTTACATCAAGGGACACTATTTTTTTTTATTTTTGAATAAAGGACTTTGTACACTACACTGACTGCACTAACCTAACTCAACACACTATCCACTAACTACCTGCCTATTCTCTATTGTCACACTTTATACACCGCTGCCGTGTAAGCAGCCTTATATAGTGTGGGGCGTGAACTTAGTCCCTGAGCCATGATTGGCTAAAGGCACCCTGCCTTTGTCCAATCATGGCTCTGACAGGACATTGTGTTGTGATTGGCCAAAGCATACAGGTCAGGTGCATGCTTTGGCCAATCACAAGCACTTAATGGACTGCAATGGCGCAGTGCATTACGAGGCCCTCATTGGCGGGCGAACTTGCCTCCGAGTGCCCCGGGTGTTTGTGTGTTCAACTCGAACATCCAGCCCATTCCTAGAGCCAATGAAGACTTCCATTTAGGAAGTATGGTTTTATGAGCATAGAACAGCAATAGTCCTCTCAACGTTCTCATAGTTCTAGGCATCGCCAAGAGATGAATTAGTCCCAAAACACACACATCGTTAGTCAGGGGTACAGATATGGAGGTTGTACTGCCTAAACACCTGGACACCTCCTTCCAAAATGTTGGTATACCTGGACATTCCAAGAAAACATGAGAGAACGTCGCCGTATCTTCCAGACGGCACCAACATTTAGATGGCAGGGAAGGGAAGACTCTGTGCAGTTTCTGAGGTGTAAAATAAACTCTATGGAGAATTTTAGTTAGGATCAACTGATCTCATGCAGAGACTAACTGCTATATGGATAATCCCGAATATCCTCCCAATCCTTCACTGTTTTTATTTAATTCTTTACCATTCCTTTCTTCCTTCATCTCTTCCTTTTTCTGTTTCTTTCCTTCTTTTTGTACATTTTTCTTTCTTCTTCCTTCTTTCCTTTAGTTTTTACTTTCCTTTCTTCCTTCCTTCCTTCCTTCCTTCCTTCCTTCCTTCCTTCCTTCCTTCCTTCCTTCATTCCTTCCTTCATTCCTTCCTTCCTTTTTTTTTTCTTCTTTTTATTGCTTCTTTTTCTTTTGTTCTTTATTTCTTCCGTTCTTCTTTTTTATTCCATCAGTCTCTTGCTTTTATTTTTTCTCTACCCTTCCTTATATATAGTTATCTTTTAGCAAACGAATGAAGAGAATAACATGTAAGTTTACTAATCCCGATGTGTCCAGACATCCTTAAAAAGAAAAAAAGAAGAAAAAAAAGATATAAAAGAAACAAAACAAATAAAAATAGACAATTTACAGAAACAAATGCAAATCCAGATCAACATTTGAAGGATATATTAAAAAAAAAGCTATTTGTCTTGTAAAACTGCTTGTCCATTTATTCTGTGCAAATATGCGCAAAATCAAATGTCACTGGGGTATTTTCACTCCAGTTCAAATGGCATTCATTTATGAAAGATGGGCCAATTTAAGGAAAACGTCAGAAGGACTATTTGCAAGCTCAAAAATTGTGGTTACACTCTTATCTGATTTTTATTCACACTCATCCTCAGTTTCGTTCTCTCACTATCCCTTCTCCCCCTTTGTCTTTCCTTTCCCCCTGTGACGGAATCCAGGCACCCCGACTGGGTATCTCCGCCAAGAAGCTGCTTCCTAAGCTCTGTAAAACGAGATCTGTGAATCTGGCTTTAGTTACCCCAAGAAATTGAAAGTACACGTTTAGAATGAACCAGATTAAAACTGTTTATTCAAACACAGTGTCAGTTACCTTGGTGGAGGCCGAAGTGCTGAGAGGGCTTCCTTTGCAGCTCGGTGCGGATCACCCCTGGTGGTGAAACAGGAGATGACACGTCCCAAGGAGCACTGGATGCGGATGGATCCCGGATGGATGGATGGTGATTCAGGACCGCTTCCAGGAGATCTATAGATGCTTGAAACAAGAGACAAAAGGTTAATGCCAGGCCGAGGGTCATACACAGTGAATCAGTCCGAGGAAATGGAGGTACAGAGGGGCAAGACAAGGAGACAATCCGTGGAATCCAGGCCGAGGTAGGTACACAGAATATCCAGCAGAGGTATGGTTCAGGCAAAGAGTCGTCAGGCAAGCCGAGGTCAAACAAATAGAAGTGCAGATGGGTCAAGGAGCAAGCCGGGTCAAAAGCAGGAATGCAGATTAACAAACAGGTCACAGGTACTAGAGCTGATGATAAACCAGCACTGAAGCACAGCCAGAGAGTGCTTTATATAGGGCCAGGGCTGGGGAGATGGGCGTGGTGACACACCTGATCTGCCTCCAGCGTTCTATTGTTGCTGAATGGTAATTCCTTTCCTGACAGTGCCCCCCCCCCCCCGAGGGGCAGCCTCTGGATGCCCTACGACCACACTTTTCCGGAAACTTGTTGTGAAACTCTCTCAGGAGTTTAGGAGCATGTATGTTGCCCAATGGTTCCCAAGAATTGTTTTCCGGCGGGTATCCTTTCCATTTGATTAAATATTGAGTGCGATTGCCTTTCTGTCGACAATCTAGGATGGTCTCAACCTCGAACTCAGGCTCCCCTTCTACCGAAACTGGAGGAGGTGGTAACTCTTCTCTTCCAGGGTAGGGGCTTGGTATCGCCGGTTTAAGCAGCGAAGCATGAAACACCGGATGGATCTTAAGAGAGCCAGGCAGGATTAACTCAAAGGCTACAGGATTCACTATTCTTTTGACCTCAAAAGGACCAATGAATCTGGGCCCCAACTTCTTGGACGGGCAAGACAATCTTAGATTAACTGATGAAAGCCAAACCTTGTCTCCCACCTTGTATGCTGGGTTCTCCTTCCGTTTGAGATCACAGAACTTTTTATAGGCCTATTGTGCCTTCAGAATATTGTCCCGTAACAACTGGAGATTAGCTGCAATGGCTGCTAGCCGATCATGGACTGCGGGAACCGTAATTTCCTGATCCAGATTGGGCAAAAAGGAAGGATGGAAGCCATAATTAGCCCAAAATGGGGTTTGGTTGGTTGCGGAGTGCACAGAATTATTATAGGCGATCTCCGCGCATGGAAGCAGGGAGGTCCAGTTGTCCTGAGCACTGGTGCAGAAGCATCGGAGGTACTGTTCCAGGGTTTGATTTGTTCTTTCAGTCTGCCCGTTGCTTTGTGGATGATAAGCAGATGACAGGGACACTTCAACTGCCAAAGATTTACAGAGCTCCTTCCAGAACCTAGAGGTAAATTGAACGCCTCGATCCGAGACTATATTGTTCGGAAGTCCATGAAGCCTGACCACCTCTTTGATAAATGTATTGGCTGTCTCCAAGGCAGAAGGGGTACCCATCATTGGTAGGAAGTGAGCCATTTTAGAGAGTCGGTCTACGACCACTAAGATGGTAGTAAACCCTTCTGAGGGTGGAAGCTCGACTATAAAGTCCATAGATAGACCCTTCCAGGGTAGTTCCGGAATTGGCAATGGTCTTAACAGTCCCCATGACTTTACTTTTGCCCCCTTGTTGCGTTGACAGGTGATGCAGGAATCTACATATGTTTTGTAGGGATGATCGAACGGTTCGGGTCCACCATCGGTTCGGCCCGAACATTGGGTGTTCGAGGTTCGGCCGAATTTAGAACTTTTTGCCCAAAAAGTTCGGAATTCGGCAACCAGAACCGCCCAAAATGCAATGCTTCAGGAAATGGGCTTTAAAAGCCCGTGATTGGACCAGAACCATTAGCAAAAGCCAATTGAGGGGGCAGAAGAATGCTAGGAATGTGATTGGAGTGACTAGGGGGTCCCTAGACCAATCATTAGTGAATACGCCCCCCAGTATATAAGATCGCCCCCGCCATATTCCCAGCATTGTTATAATGGACATGGAAGAGAGTGGAAGCAGTTCTGTTAATTTTACTTTAAAAGTGTCATTTAGCTATTTTTAGTGTGAGGAAAGGGATATCTAGTGTAGTTAGAGTGCTCCTTTACACTTAAGTTAGCTTCAAAAATTTAGTTTCTGTAGGGAAAGTGTTAAGTGTCAGGGGACCGTAGTGTAGTGTAGGGTTAACTGACAGTGACTGCTATGGCAGGGTGACAAAACCCTTCCATAGCAGGGTGACCGCTATAGAGAAATGATCATTTCTCTGCTTCGGGACAGGAATGTGGCTTCTCACCAGCAAGCATTTTTTAATGCTGCAGGGGCTGCCACTGCCAGTGCTTTTTTGAGGACATGTTTGATGTCAGACATGACATCTGAATATGTGTATAGGGGGTATATATAGACATATATGTCTGAATATATACCCCTAGACATATATAGGTGTGATAGTAGCAGAAATAAATGCTTGCGCTAATGAAATCATTTACAGTAATATATTTCTGCTACTATCACACCTATATATGTCTAGGGGTATATATTCAGACATATATGCCTATATATACCCCCTATACACATGTTCAGATGTTTTGCCTGCCTCAAAAGAACCCCAAAAAATGCCAAAAAAACGCTAGTGTCAAAAAAAAAAATGCCCAGGTGTGTTTTTGCTGGCATTTTTTGGGGGGTTTTGGAGGCAGGCAAAACATCAGAACTTGTGCACAGTACCACTATACACAAGTTCAGATGTTTTGCCTGCCTCAAAAGAACCCCAAAAAATGCCAAAAAAAACGCTAGCGTTAAAAAAAAAATGCCCAGGTGTGTTTTTGCTGGCATTTTTTGGGGGGTTTTGGAGGCAGGCAAAACATCAGAACTTGTGCACAGTACCACTATACACAAGTTCAGATGTTTTGCCTGCCTCAAAAGAACCCCAAAAAATGCCAAAAAAAACGCTAGCGTCAAAAAAAAAATGCCCAGGTGTGTTTTTGCTGGCATTTTTTGGGGGGTTTTGGAGGCAGGCAAAACATCAGAACTTGTGCACAGTACCACTATACACAAGTTCAGATGTTTTTCCTGACTGCAAAGAACCCAAAAAAATGCCTGCTATTAAACCGGCAAGGTGTTACAGCAGAGAAGCCATATTCCTGTGCTTAAAGTTTTCTAATACAAACGATCTTTTTTTTTATGGTTCTGGACATGCTACAGAGCTGAAACTTCACAGGTACACCTTTTAGACCCCCCAGACACAAAATCACACAAAAAAAGTTCTTAAAAATTGTCATTTTTGATAAAAAAGCCAATTATTGAAAAATTAAAAAAAAAAAAAAAAAGAGATTTTTTGATTTTTACTTTGGATTTAGTATCTGGGGGGTCTAAAAAGTGTACATGTGAAGTTTCAGCTCTGTAGCATGTCCAGAACCCCCCAAAAATTAGCATTTTCTTATAATTTTTATTAGAACAGGAATACGGCTTCTCTACGGCGCTTTTTCTTGCATTTATCGGGCATTTTTGGAGGCAGGCATGACTTTTTTTGGATTTAGTGTCTGGGGGGTCTAAAAAGTGTACCTGTGAAGTTTCAGCTCTGTAGCATGTCCAGAACCAGAAAAAAAGATAATTTTTCAGTAGAGCAGGGATGGTGGGACCCCTCTTTTACACTTATATGATCTTTTTTTGGGGTTCTGGACATGCTACAGAGCTGAAACTTCACAGGTACACCTTTTAGACCCCCCAGACACAAAATCACACAAAAAAAGTTCTTAAAAATTGTCATTTTTGATAAAAAAGCCAATTATTGAAAAATTAAAAAAAAAAAAAAAAAAAAAAAAAAGAGATTTTTTGATTTTTACTTTGGATTTAGTATCTGGGGGGTCTAAAAGGTGTGCATGTGAAGTTTCAGGTCTGTAGCATGTCCAGAACCAGAAAAAAAAAGATCGTTTGTATTAGAAAACTTTAAGCACAGGAATATGGCTTCTCTGCTGTAACACCTTGCCGGTTTAATAGCAGGCATTTTTTTGGGTTCTTTGCAGTCAGGAAAAACATCTGAACTTGTGTATAGTGGTACTGTGCACAAGTTCTGATGTTTTGCCTGCCTCCAAAACCCCCCAAAAAATGCCAGCAAAAACACACCTGGGCATTTTTTTTTTGACGCTAGCGTTTTTTTTGGCATTTTTTGGGGTTCTTTTGAGGCAGGCAAAACATCTGAACTTGTGTATAGGGTGTATATATAGGCATATATGTCTGAATATATACCCCGAGACATATATAGGTGTGATAGTAGCAGAAATATATTACTGTAAATGATTTCATTAGCGCAAGCATTTATTTCTGCTACTATCACACCTATATATGTCTAGGGGTATATATTCAGACATATATGTCTATATATCCCCCCTATACACATGTTCAGATGTTTTGCCTGCCTCAAAAGAACCCCAAAAAATGCCAAAAAAAAACGCTAGCGTCAAAAAAAAAAATGCCCAGGTGTGTTTTTGCTGGCATTTTTTGGGGAATTTTGGAGGCAGGCAAAACATCAGAACTTGTGCACAGTACTACTATACACAAGTTCAGATGTTTTTCCTGACTGCAAAGAACCCAAAAAAATGCCTGCTATTAAACCGGCAAGGTGTTACAGCAGAGAAGCCATATTCCTGTGCTTAAAGTTTTCTAATACAAACGATCTTTTTTTTTCTGGTTCTGGACATGCTACAGACCTGAAACTTCACATGCACACCTTTTAGACCCCCCAGATACTAAATCCAAAGTAAAAATCAAAAAATCTCTTTTTTTTTTTTTTTTTTTTTTTTTTTTAATTTTTCAATAATTGGCTTTTTTATCAAAAATGACAATTTTTAAGAACTTTTTTTGTGTGATTTTGTGTCTGGGGGGTCTAAAAGGTGTACCTGTGAAGTTTCAGCTCTGTAGCATGTCCAGAACCCCAAAAAAAGATCATATAAGTGTAAAAGAGGGGTCCCACCATCCCTGCTCTACTGAAAAATTATCTTTTTTTCTGGTTCTGGACATGCTACAGAGCTGAAACTTCACAGGTACACTTTTTAGACCCCCCAGACACTAAATCCAAAAAAAGTCATGCCTGCCTCCAAAAATGCCCGATAAATGCAAGAAAAAGCGCCGTAGAGAAGCCGTATTCCTGTTCTAATAAAAATTATAAGAAAATGCTAATTTTTGGGGGGTTCTGGACATGCTACAGACCTGAAACTTCACATGCACACCTTTTAGACCCCCCAGATACTAAATCCAAAGTAAAAATCAAAAAATCTTTTTTTTTTTTTTTTTTTAATTTTTCAATAATTGGCTTTTTTATCAAAAATGACAATTTTTAAGAACTTTTTTTGTGTGATTTTGTGTCTGGGGGGTCTAAAAGATGTACATGTGAAGTTTCAGCTCTGTAGCATGTCCAGAACCAGAAAAAAAGATCATATAGGTGTTAAAGTTAAAGGAGGCTCCCGAACCACATCCCTGTTCTACTGAAAAATTATCTTTTTTTTTTTCATGGTTCTGGACATGCTACAGAGCTGAAACTTCACATGCACACCTTTTAGACCCCCCAGATACTAAATCCAAAGTAAAAATCAAAAAAATCTCTTTTTTTTTTTTTTTTAATTTTTCAATAATTGGCTTTTTTATCAAAAATGACAATTTTTAAGAACTTTTTTTTGTGTGATTAATAGTCCCTGGGGCATGACCCAGAACCCTAGGCACTTTTTAGGGGCATTTATTGGGTTTTAGGGCTTAAAAATGGTGTTTTTTGATTACAGAAGTTCGGGTCCCATTGATTTCAATGGGGTTCTGAAATCCGAACCGAACTTTCGTGAAGTTCGGGTGTTCTGGTCGAACCGAACTTTTCAAAAGTTCGATCATCCCTAATGTTTTGCAGTCCTGGTGTAATTTAGGCCACCAAAAGTAGCGTTGAATGAGTTCGAAGGTCTTCCTTACCCCAAAATGCCCTGCAAGTTTGTGGTCATGGAAGGTCTTGAGGACCATCAATCTCACTTGTGTGGGAACAAAAATTTTCTCCTGAAACCAGAGGAACCCTTCCCGCTTATGTAGAGATTCGGCTTCTTGTCCTGTATAATGGGTAGAGGCTTGCTGAATTGAGGACCGTAAGTCCGTATGGATCAGAAAAAAGTTTTGAGCCGACAGGATGGTATTGGGCTCTGTTGTATCGGGAGTGTCTGGAAACATCCGGGATAGGGCATCCGCTTTTCCATTCTTAGACCCTGGCCTGTAGGTAATGTGGAAATTGAAGCGTGAGAAAAATAAGGCCCACCTGGCTTGCCGAGGTCTCAACCGTTTGGCGGCCCTCAGATATTCGAGATTCTTGTGGTCCGTGAATATCATAATAGGGTGCACTGCCCCTTCCAACAGGTACCTCCATTCCTCCAGGGCAGATTTAATGGCTAGAAGTTCTCGATCCCCCACATCATAATTCCTCTCAGGAGGTGACATCTTCCGAGAGAAAAATGCTACTGGGTGTAGTAAGGCCTTTGGGCCTTGTCGCTGGGACAGAATAGCCCCCGTGGCTACTTCTGAGGCATCTACCTCGAGAATGTAGGGTAAAGCTGGATCTGGATGTTGAAGAATCGGAGCGGTCACAAACAGGCTCTTCAATTTATCAAAGGCTAACTGGGCCTCTGGCGACCAGCGGAAACGGATCTGCTGGCGTGTTAGCTGGGTGATGGGTGTGACAATTGTTGAGAAGCCTTTTACGAATCTTCTGTAGAAGTTAGCGAAGCCCACAAATCGCTGAACTCCTTTCTTATCCGTGGGGGCTGGCCACTCCAAAATTGCCTTCACCTTCTGAGGATCCATCGAGACGCCCTCTGTTGAAATGATAAGCCCCAGAAACTGAATAGATCCTCTCTCAAATTCACACTTCTCCAGTTTCACGTAGAGTCCATGTTCCCTCAGGGTGGTTAGAACTTTTTTAACATGAATCCGATGAAGTTCTAGAGAGGGGGAGAAGATCAGGATGTCATCTAGGTAAACAATTAAGAAGTTATCCAGAAATTCACGGAAAATGTCATTTACCAGATGTTGGAAAGTGGCCGGGGCATTGCACAGCCCGAATGGCATGACCATATATTCATAGTGGCCAAAACGGGTTCTAAATGCAGTTTTCCACTCATCCCCCTCTCGGATGCGGATAAGATTGTATGCCCCTCGGAGGTCTAGTTTAGTAAAGACTTGAGCATTCCGGAAGCGCTGGAACAATTCTGGAATTAGCGGGAGAGGGTAGCGGTTTTTAATGGTAACTTTGTTGAGTTCCCGATAATCAACACAAGGTCTTAACGTACCGTCCTTCTTCTCTACAAAAAATATTCCAGCGCCAGCTGGGGAGGATGAGGGCCTGATGAACCCCTTTTTCAGATTCTCATCGACATAGGACCGGAGAGTTTCTAATTCCTTTTCAGATAGGGGGAAGATCCTTCCAAAAGGGATCTCTGCCCCTGGGAGAAGCTCAATGGGGCAGTCGTAGGGCCTGTGAGGGGGTAGAACATCAGCTTTCTTTTTGTCGAAAACATCCTTAAAGTCCCGGTAAGCTGCAGGAATGTCTTCGGAGGAATCTGAGGCCGGCTGGATGGCTAGGCAAGTGGCAGGAGCTTGGGATTCGGAAGGGAAGCAATGATCCAGGCAGTATTTGGATGAGAAGGAAATCCTCTTCTTAATCCAATCAATCTGTGGATTGTGGGCTTGGAGCCATGGTAGGCCTAGGATGACCGGAAATAAGGGAGAGGACAGGACATCGAAGCGAAGAAGCTCTTGATGACCCGAGTCCGTGGTAGTAAGGACCGGGTAGGTCTCCCTGGTCACGGGTCCGGAACTAGGCAGGGATCCGTCGGCCAGGAAAACTTGAAGCTGTTGCTCCTTGGCTTGCAGGGGTACCCCTAGCTTCGCAGCTAGTGTACAATCCAGGAAGCAACTGCAAGCTCCGGAATCAATAATTGCCGTGAGCTGGATCCTCTCTTCTGCTACCTGTAGGGAGACAGGAAGGATAAGGTGAGCAGGGGATGGCTCAGAGACCTGACAGTTCGAGACAGACCGTGAACAGCACTTACTAGGCCTCACAGGGCAATTGCGGAGGAAGTGGCCGGAAGCTCCGCAGTATAGACAGAGGTTTGCCTGGCGACGGCGTTGTCTCTCTTCTGGGGTCAGGGAGAAACGAATGAGTCCAATTTGCATAGGTTCCCCGTCTGCCGGGGCATTGACAGCTGGTCCTGGTAGAGGAGAGGCCATAAATGGGACCTTTGGCATGACCCACGTGGCTCGAGACCCTTGAAGGCGTTCTGAGCGTCGCTCCCGCAGACGCCTATCCATTTGGATGGCAAGAGTGATTAGATCCTCTAAGGATGCAGGTGTTTCTACCCGAGCCAGCTCATCTTTTAAAGCTTCCGAGAGGCCATGACGGTACTGGTATTTCAATGCTGCCTCGTTCCAGTCCGTGTCGGCTGCCCATCTACGGAAGTCTACCGTATAGTCCTCGGCCTGGCGTTTGTTTTGCTGGAGGGCATGCAGGGCCGATTCTGCCGTGACCGAACGCTGGGGATCCTCGTATAATTGGGCCATAGCCTCAAAGAAAGAGTTTGTGGAATTCAGGATTGGACTCTTCTGTTCCAAGAGATTGTGTGCCCAAGTCTGAGGTTCTTCGGCCAGTAGGGAAATTATGAATCCCACCTTGACGGACTCAGAGGAGAAGGTCCTAGGTTGAAGGGCTAGGTATAATAAACAAGCATTCTTGAAGGCCCTGAATTTCCTACGCTCCCCACGGAAGCGTTCCGGCGTGGGCACCCGTGGTTCCGGGGGCGGAGCTGAAGCTGAATGGCTGGAGCTAGCTTGGTCCGGTGGGGCCGGAGCCTGCAGCGAGCTAGTGGATGGCTGATTCGGAGCAGGTGGAGGAGAAGGGCCGGCCATGTTGAGTACTCGACCCTCTAGCTGGAAGTACCCATCTTGTAGCCTTTGCACAGCTTGGGTCAGGGCTGAAACCTGCTGGCATAGGGCCTCGAGCTGGGGAGCACCTCTGTCGGCCTCTGACATGGCTGGTTTATGCTGTCAGTTACCTTGGTGGAGGCCGAAGTGCTGAGAGGGCTTCCTTTGCAGCTCGGTGCGGATCACCCCTGGTGGTGAAACAGGAGATGACACGTCCCAAGGAGCACTGGATGCGGATGGATCCCGGATGGATGGATGGTGATTCAGGACCGCTTCCAGGAGATCTATAGATGCTTGAAACAAGAGACAAAAGGTTAATGCCAGGCCGAGGGTCATACACAGTGAATCAGTCCGAGGAAATGGAGGTACAGAGGGGTAAGACAAGGAGACAATCCGTGGAATCCAGGCCGAGGTAGGTACACAGAATATCCAGCAGAGGTATGGTTCAGGCAAAGAGTCGTCGGGCAAGCCGAGGTCAAACAAGGAGAAGTGCAGATGGGTCAAGGAGCAAGCCGGGTCAAAAGCAGGAACACAGATTAACAAACAGGTCACAGGTACTAGAGCTGATGATAAACCAGCACTGAAGCACAGCCAGAGAGTGCTTTATATAGGGCCAGGGCTGGGGAGATGGGCGTGGTGACACACCTGATCTGCCCCAAGCGTTCTATTGTTGCTGAATGGTAATTCCTTTCCTGACACACAGGCGCACAGAGATATACACTGTGGGACAATCCCCCCTCCCCCTTAGCAGCCAATCCACATTCACATATACATCCCATAATAAGTTGATTTTGAGGCAGACAAACAATAGCACAATGGGATACAGGTACTTAACAATATCAAACCCCACCCAACCTCACTATCTAACAAGGGTCTGTGAGACACTCCTGCAATATTCTAGCAATCTGAAAAGTCAAACTGTTCATCTTCATATATGTCCTGAGGGACACTGTTCAGAAATATTATTGTCCCAAGTGAAAGAGCCCTCACTCTTTCAACACAAACCACGCGTATAGAAGTCATGATATCCGGGGTAACACGAAAGGCTAAGTCCAGTGTGGTTGTACAGCGAGTCTGACTAGTGCAGACCCAACTGGGGCTCTTGGTCACCCTGTGCCCCTAATAGACACAGAGTGACTTACACATAAGAGGGGCCGGGGAAGCTGGACAAGGAGTCTCCCAACCTCCTCAAAGCAATCTGGGTTCCACAAGCCCCCCAACCAAAGTGACTCCTGTCACATACCCTATTCTGTCTCTCTCAGTCTAGAGGAAAAAAGGAAACCGTAAATGGACAGAAGATAATTTTCTGTCTGTGTTACCCTTATAAATCCCTTATGAGTATTATCCTTTAACCACTTGGCCACTGCTCACATTGCTGCTACTGCAGCAATGTGGCTCGATACCGTCCAGCGACGTAGACCTACGTCGCTGGACTCCTCCCCCTGTAGGCGCGCTCCCGCTGTATTCAGTCACAGCGGGAGTCGGGCCAGGGGAGGAGCGGTGGCGATCGCCGCTGCTCTTCCCCGATCATAGGGGAATCGAGTGAGGAGATCCACCCGCTTGCGTAAACAGAGCGGGCGGATCTCCTAAGTGACAGGCAGGGACAGATAGCATGGTTCAGCATAGCTGAACATCCGATCTGTCCCTGTGTCACTCAGTCACCTCCCCCCCCCCACACGTTAGTAAGCACCAGGCATACACTAACCCCTCCCTCTCCAATAAAATTAACCCCTTCCCTGCCAGTGTCATTATTACAGTAACAGTGCATATATTTAGCACTGATTACTGCAGTAATGTCACTGGTACCCCCAAAAGTGTCAAAAATGTCAGTCAGGGGTCCAATCTGTCCGCCGCAATGTCGCAGTCCCGCAAAAAAAAATCGCAGATCGCCGCCATTACTCGTTAAAAAAAAAAAACACCAAAAATGACAGAAATCTTTCCCGTAGTTAGTAAACGCAATAACTTTTGCGCAAACCAATCAAAATACGCTTATCGTGATTTTTTTTTACCAAACATATGTAGCAGAAAACAAATTGGCCAAAAATTAAAAAAAAAAAAAATTTACATTTTTTTGGGGGGGAATTTCATATAAAAAAATGTGAAAAATATTGTTATTTTTTCAAAATAAACGCTCTTTTTTTGTTTATAGCGCAAAAAGTAAAAATCGCACAGGTGATCAAATACCACCAAAAGAAAGCTCTGTTTGTGGGAAAAAAAGGACGTAAATTTCGTTTGGGTACGGTGTCGCACGACCGCGCAATTGTCAGTTAAAGTCGCACAGCGCCGAATCGCAAAAAGTGGCCTGGACGTAAGACAGCAAAATCCTCCGGTGGTAAAGTGGTTAAAGAGTAACTCCACTTTTGTTGAAAAAAAAAACATTCCTCTCTGGATCTATGTGCATTGCAGGGATTTTACCCTTCTTTGTTGTAGATTCCTACCTTTTCTTATTCTAAAAAAATCACTGTGTGTTTGCCTATGTCCATGTGGAAAGTGAATCTAATGGAAGTGATTTCATAATTATCAACCAGCTGCTGTACTTGCAGGGCTCTATTGAGGAAAGCTTCGGGGCCCGCATCCCTTTAGCCGTGATTTCCTAGTGGAAGTATCCATCTCACCAAAAATGAAATTTTTGTTGCAGGGGATGCCAGAAATCTGACTTGCATCTTAGTGTAGACTTCTGGGAAAATTGATGAGCCAATCACACAAGCAGGAAATGATGTTTCTGGGGGTGTGGTCAGTATACATTCTGTGTACAGAACAGCTCCAGGCGGCCATATTGCATTTTACAGAAATGACAGAGGTGCAGATTGAAAAGGAAAGGTAATTTATATAACATTCAATTACGATATGTTATTGAATATGCTATATTATTATTATTTTTTTCCCCCCAAGAAAGTGGAGTCACCATTTAATCAAAGTGTGATTGTACAGTATATTCTGAGGTCCTCAGATTCTAACTAAACCACCATAGAATGACTGAGGACAGTGCACAGTCTCTCTTTTTTTTTTTCCCTCCCTTCCCTCCTTTTTTTTTATTCCTTTTTCTTTTTTCTTTTTTCCTTTTCTTCTTCTTCTTTTTTTTTTTTTAATCTTTCCTTCTTTCTTAATTTCTTTATTTTTTCCTTCCCTGTTTTTATTTTTCCTTCCTCCCTTTTCCTTCCTTCCTCCTTTTTCTTTCCCTTTTCCTTCCTTCCTCCTTTTTCTTTCCTTTTTTTCCTTTCTTCCTTCTCGTTTCTTTCGTTTTTTCCTTCCTTCTCGTTTCTTTCGTTTTTCCTTCCTTCCTTCCTTCCTCTTTTTCCTTCTTTTCTTCCTTTCTCTATGTCCTTTCTTTCTTTCTTTCTTTCTTTCTTTCTTTCTTTCTTTCTTTCTTTCTTTCTTTCTTTCTTTCTTTCTTTCTTCCTTTCTTTTTTTCTCTCTTTCTTTCTTTCTCTCTCTCTCTCTCTCTCTCTCTCTCTCTCTCTCTTTCTTTCTTTCTTTCTTTTTTTCTCTTTCTTTCTTTCTTTCTTTCTTTCTTTCTTTCTTTCTTTCTTTCTTTCTTTCTTTCTTTTTCTCTCTCTCTCTCTCTCTCTCTCTCTCTCTCTCTCTCTCTCTCTCTCTCTCTCTCTCTCTTTCTTTCTTTCTTTCTTTCTTTCTTTTCTGTATATTGTTTTACCATTCCTTTGTCCTTCTCCTTTCTTCCCTGTATATGTTTTACCCTTCTTTATTTCTCCTTCTTTCTTCCCTGTATACTTTTTTACCCTTCCTTCTTTCTGCTTTTTCCCCTGTATATATTTTTTTACCCTTCCTTCCTTCTCCTTCTTTCTTCCCTGTATATTTTTTTTACCCTTCCTTCCTGCCTTGTTTTCTTTCCTCCCTTTTTTCCTATTTTTATTTTTTATTTTTGCAAGTTCTTGTTATTAAGTATTTAAATAAAGAATACCAAACAAACTCTATTGGGCATACTTAGGATTGAGTAACAAACCATATAAAAAGAATAAATAAAACCCATTACTAACAAGTGACATGACAACTCACATTTCCCTTTAAGCAAAGTGTGATTGTATATTCTGATATCCTCAAACTCTAAGGCTACATTCACACCTGAGCGTAGCGTTTTTCGCGCGTTTTTTACCGCGATTTTACCGCGATTTTTGCGGCGTTTTTTACCGCGATTTTACCGCGATTTTTACCGCGATTTTTGTGCAGGCGTTTTTAGATTGAATAGAGATCAATGGAAAACGCCTGTAATCTGCCCAAAAAGAAGCTCATGTACTTTTTTGAGCGTTGGGCGTTTTGTAAACAGCGTCAAAACGCTCAGATGTGAACAGGGGCCATTGAAATGAATAGGATTTGTCTTGTTGGGCGTTTTGAGAGCTGATCCTAGAGCAGAAAAACGCCCCAAAAACGCCCCAAAACGCCTAGATGTGAACGGAGCCTAACAAAACCACCATAGAATGACTGAGGACAGAGCACGCTCCTTGTACTGCATCCCAAACAAAAGACAAGCATTGTAGAAGGAGGGCTTTAATATTTTATGATACAGCTTTTGGCAGTTGTGCTGTACAAGGCTCAATTAATGGCATTGTCTCCAGACCCTGGAAAGGCATTTCTTTTGTAATAGCCCCCTAAGTGACTCTGTGGCTCCTGTACAGAGTATAATCAGCACAATATGTCACATTTATTTTTTGCAGTTATATACAATGTATTCTTAGGAGGCACTGCATCCTGTCCATGTCTGGTGGAAGGGTCTATATGCTTTAGACAAGTTGTCCCTGGAAACAGATCAGAAATGTTCCTTGGTGGCAGTAGAGGTTTTTTTTTTTTGCAGAAAACCAGAATGCAGCATTTGCTGGACAGGTTATCGTTGTAACATGTACAAGAAAGTGAAATACCGGTAGTTATTTATGTGGCTATGTTATGAGTTGCATTCAGGTAGATCTTGTACAAAGCTTACACTTACACAGAGTACCATGGAAAAAACAACCAGTATATAGGATGGATGATCATTAATCATGATTAAATCATTAAATAAAATAAATAATCATAATAAATAATATAATAATAAATAAAAACTATGATGATATAATCTATCTATCTATCTATCTATCTATCTATCTATCTATCTATCTATCTATCTATCTATCTATCTATCTATCCATCTATCTATCTATCTATCCGTCTATCTATCTATCTATCTATCTATCTATCTATCTATCTATCTATCTATCTATCTATCTATCTATCTATCTATCTATCTATCTATCTATCTATCTATCTATCTATCTATCTATCTATCTATCCATCTATCTATCTATGTATCCATCTATCTATCTATCTATCTATCTATCTATCTATCTATCTATCTATCTATCTATCTATCTATCTATCTATCTATCGATCCTCTCTCTGCTATCTATCTATCTATCTATCTATCTATCTATCTATCTATCTATCTATCTATCTATCTATCTATCTATCTATCTATCTATCTATCTATCTATCTATCTATCTATCTATCTATCTGTACTATTCATTAATAATGGCACCCCGAACACACCAAGCAGATATACGTTTTTGCATTTTTTTAACCGGTTGCCGACCGCCCCGGCCAGGCAAAGTGACATACCGGTACGTCACTAGCCTGTCACTGACTTGTGAGCCAATAGCAGGCGAGCGCGGGCCCGCTGAGGCGTGCTCCCGCCCCGGCTCGTTCCCTAACAAGTCAGTGCCTGTGACCGGCGGACCCGATGTCCGCCGGTCACTCGCGATCGTTCGCCGGGAAGGGAGAAAGGCAGGCGGCTAATGTAAAGAAGCCGCCTGTCATTCTCCCAGTGTAAAAATGGAGATCAGACAGTTCTACTATGTAGAACCGTTGATCTCTGTTTTTACAGTAGTAGCCATGTCCAATCACATGCCCCTAGGACACACTTAACCCCTCCCTCTCCAATACAAAAAATTTTGATTTTTACATTTTTTGGGGGGAATTTCACATTAAAAAAAATGGAAAAATATTGTTATTTTTTCAAAATTTACGCTCTTTTTTTGTTTATAGCGCATGATCAAAAAATCACACAGGTGATCAAATACCACCAAAAGAAAGCTCTGTTTGTGGGAAAAATAGGACGTGAAATTCGTTTAGGTACAGTGTCGCACGACCGCACAATTATCCGTTAAATTCACGTAATAAAAAATCGCAAAAAAAACCCTGGTCAGGAAGGGGGTAAAATCTTCCGGGGCTTAAGTAGTTAAAACATGCAGTAAAGGCCAGTGTATATTTTGGCATCAAATTAAAATTTCGTTTTAGTCATAATCTTTTGATTAAAATGCCGTTTTAGTTTTAGTCGTGTTTTAGTCATTTGAATTGTTTTAGTTTTACCTGTATTTAGTCAACTAAAATCTGCAGTACATTTTAGTGGACTAAATTTTCCAGTCCAGTTTAGTCGACTAAAAGCTAAAGGGTTTAGTTAAATTGTAATGCATTATTTAACCACTTAAGCCCCTGAAGATTTCACCCCCTTCCTTACCAGGAGGTTTTTTGCGATTTTTTACTGCGTGACTTTAACGGACAATTGCGCGGTCGTGCGACGCTGTACCTAAACAAATTTTGCGTCCTTTTTTTCCCACAAACAGAGCTTTCTTTTGGTGGTATTTGATCACCTGTGCGATTTTTTGATCATGCGCTATAAACAAAAAAAATGCGTAAATTTTGCAAAAATAACAATATTTTTCAAATTTTTTTATATGAAATTCCCAAAAAAAAAAATGTAAAAATCTAAATTTTTTAACATTTTCGGCCAATTTGTTTTATGCTACATATTTTTGGTAAAAAAAAATGGCAAAAAGCATATTTTTATTGGTTTGCGCAAAAGTTATCACGTTTACTAACTAAGGGAAAGATTTTTGTCATTTTTGGTGTTTTTTTTTTAACGAGTAATGGCGGCGATCTGCGATTTTTTTTTTGCGGGACTGCAACATTGCAAAAGGACAGATCAGACCCTTGACTGACATTTTTGACACTTTTGGGGGTACCAGTGACATTACTGCAGTAATGCTCGGGCCGGTGGTCTGAGGAGGCCTTTAATGTACCTATGAGGCAGTAGCTGTAAACCTAGCTTTAAGCCTTATTCATGATAAGAGGAGGAGGTGAAGGGATTAATAGTTACTAGTTGATATACAGGTCACAGAGACAGGATCGAGGTGGATGAGAAGGAGAGGAGCCGTGTAATGACCGTGTGATCATAGGAGCACACGATGTAAGCACAGTGCCATTTTAAAACGGTGCTCCAGAACACCACTCTGCCAAGTAGGGTGGTAGTAGTGAGCAGGACTGTTTCTGTGTGAAAGCAGTGGTCTCTCTGCAGAGGTCAAACTGTGAGCTTCTCACGATGTACATTACAAGCTGTAAAACTTTAGTAGGTCAAACATTTCCTGGCTTGAGGACATCCAGCAACTTCTTTATTTCCCAGCTTGGCTCTCCTTGGCCTGCCCCTTTCATTCATTGGTTTTTAGTTTATTTAATTATGGAGGCTCACCAGTGGATTGAAAATAATCCAAATGCAGCCTGACTAGGAACCCTACTCCTCCAGACTGGCATCCCACCCATCAAGACATTTTGATATTTGCAAAACTCCTCCCAAGAGCCAGCCCCTTGCTTGCATCAGGGCCAGGGGCTCCTGAGTAGGGATGATGGAACGGTTCGGGTCGACCATCGGTTCGACCCGAACATTGGGTGTTCGAAATTTGGCTGAATTCCGAACTTTTTGCGGTAAAAGTTCGGAATTCGGCCACCAGAACCGCCCAAAATGCAATTGGACAGGAACTGGGCTTTAAAAGCCCATGATTGGCCCAGAAACCAGTAAAATGTGATTGGAGTGACTACGGGGTCCAAAGGCCAATAAGGAGTGAATACGCCCCCCCCCCCATACGCCCCCAATATATAACATAGCCCCGCCAAAACTCTAGCACTGTAATACAGAGGCTGTGGAAGAGAGTGGAAGCATTTGTGTTTCTCCTGCTGCTTGTAAAGCTCCAGTGTCATTTTGCAATTATTAGTGTGAGGAAAGGGATATGCAGTGTAGTTAGGGTACTATATACCACTATAGCTAGATTCAATAATCTAGTTTTTGTAGGGATAGCTTTAAGTGTCAGGGTGACCGTAGTGTAGTTTAGGGTGAACTGACTCTGCCATGTCAGGGTGACCGTAGTGTAGTTTAGGGTGAACTGACTCTGCCATGTCAGGGTGACCGTAGTGTAGTTTAGGTGAACTGACTCTGCCATGTCAGGGTGACCGTAGTGTAGTTTAGGGTGACCTGACTCTGCAATGTCAGGGTAACCATAGTGTAGTTTAGGGTGAACTGACTCTGCCATGTCAGGGGGACCGTAGTGTAGTTTAGGGTGAACTGACTCTGCCATGTCAGGGTGACCGAACTCTGTCATGTCAGGGTGACCCCACTATGCAGATTCTGGGTTAGGGGTATACATATATATATATATATATATATATATATATATCAAAAACGACAATTTTTAAGAATTTTTTTTGCCTGATTCATAGTCCCTGGGGCATGACCCAGAACCCGAGGCACATTTTAGGGGCATTTATTGGGTTTTAGGGCTTCAAAATGGTGTTTTTTGATTCCAGAAGTTCGGGTCCCATTGATTTCAATGGGGTTCTGGAATCCAAACCGAACTTTTGGGAAATTCGGGTGTTCTGGTCGAACCAAACTTTTCAAAAGTTCGATCATCCCTACTCCTAAGAAGACTGAGTACTGAGGTCGGGTGCTGTGACGTTTTCAGGAAGCTATATACAGCACCCTGCTGGCCTCTCCCACCAGCCATGATCTGCCTGCATCGCATATAAAATCACTGAGACCCAGTGATGACATCACTGGATCTAAAATGAGGTTTTATTTTAAAATGTCATTCGCATGCTGAGAAGGGAGGGGATGAGGAACCAGGGAAGGCAAAATATAAGCAGATTCAACTTCAGCTTTCAGCTCTATTTATCAGAATGCGCTCAGATCTCTGTAGTTTCGGCCAGACAACCGCTCCGTGTTCATCTACCTTTAGCAGCTGTCGTCGGGCTTATCAGTTCAAGAAACAAGCATCTGCTGTACGTAGACTCCAATTCCTGTCTTCATTATTCCAAAAAGGTATTGATAGAGGTGTCCGTCCCGGGAGGCGGCAGCTCGGTATAAATTATATATCGGATCCTCTAAAGAGGGTGTTTGTCTATCATGGTCAGGAATGTCTAAGAAAAGGATTCATCATGATTGAAAGGAAGACATTCATTTCCTGAGCTGTCAGTCTGCAGAGCAGCAGGGAAAAAAAAAGGTGATCTCTCTCCGACATCCGCCACACTCTCCCCGTTCTCTATTAAAGGTTATCACAATAAGGGAGGCTCAGAAGAAAATACTGTGGTGCCACTTCTATGATTCATCTTAGTCCCCGGCTGTCGCAGAGAAATAAGGACTTGGACATGCAGATGATCACCAATTAAAGGAAAAGGTTTCACCCAATCCTTCAACCAGCATCTTGATAGCACATAGGAATCTTTGGAGTCTAAACCAGTAGTTGCCAAACTACAGCCCGTAGTTTGCTTGACCTTATTTGGCTCTTGGATATGATTCCTCTCACTGACAGCGACAATGAGGCACCATTCCTTCCACTGACACCAACAATGAGGCATCATTCTTTCCACTGACACCAACTCCTCCTATTTAAATAAATAATAGATAACTATTCCTCCCACTTACACTAAGGTCACTATTTCTTTTATTGGTACCAGCAATGGAGCACGATTTCTTCCACTTCACCAGTAGGGCATAATTCCTCCCACTGATCCCAGTGATGGGGCACTATTCATCCCACTTATCTCAGTGATAGG
The DNA here is from genome assembly GCF_965119305.1 of Pelophylax lessonae. Classification (NCBI taxonomy): domain Eukaryota; kingdom Metazoa; phylum Chordata; class Amphibia; order Anura; family Ranidae; genus Pelophylax; species Pelophylax lessonae. The sequence goes on from NC_138774.1 coordinate 13,954,252, forward strand.
GCACTATTCCTCCCTCTGATATCAATGATGGGGCACTATTCCTCCCAATGATGGGGCACAGTGATGGGGGACTATTCCTTCCACTGATACCAATGATGGGGCACTATTTCTCCAACTGATACTAATGATGGGGCACTATTCTTCCCACTGACACTAATGATGGGGCACTATTCCTCACACTGATACCAACAATGGGGCACTATTCCTCACACTAATACTAATGATAGGACACTATTCCTCCACTGATACCAACAATGGGGCACTATTCCTCCCACTAATACCAATGATGGGGCACTATTCCTCACACTGATACCAATGATGGGGCACTATTCCTCCCACTGATACCAATGATGGGGGACTATTCCTTCCACTGATACCAATGATGGGGCACTATTTCTCCAACTGATACTAATGATGGGGCACTATTCTTCCCACTGACACTAATGATGGGGCACTATTCCTCACACTGATACCAACAATGGGGCACTATTCCTCACACTAATACTAATGATAGGACACTATTCCTCCACTGATACCAACAATGGGGCACTATTCCTCCCACTAATACCAATGATGGGGCACTATTCCTCACACTGATACCAATGATGGGGCACTATTCCTCCCACTGATACCAATGATGGGGCACTACTCCTCTTACTAATACCAATGATGGAGCACTATTCCTCCCACTGATACCAATGATGGGGCACTATTCCTCCCACTAACACCAATGATGGGACACTATTCTTCCCACTGATACCAATGATGGCGCACTATTCCTCCCACTGATACCAATGACGGGGCACTATTCCTCCCACTGATACCAATGATGGGGCACTATTCCTCCCACTGATACCAATGATGGGGCACTATTCCTCTCACTGATTCCAATGATGGGGCACTATTCCTCCCACTGATACCAATAATGGGGCACTATTTCTTCCGCTGATACCAATGATGGGGCACTATTCTTCCCACTAATACTAATGATGGGGCACTATTCCCCCCCTGATACCAATGATGGGGCACTATTCCTCCCACTGATACCAATGATGGGGCACTATTCCTCTTACTAATACCAATGATGGAGCACTATTCCTCCCACTGATACCAATGATGGGGCACTATTCCTCCCACTAACACCAATGATGGGACACTATTCTTCCCACTGATACCAATGATGGCGCACTATTCCTCCCACTGATACCAATGACGGGGCACTATTCCTCCCACTGATACCAATGATGGGGCACTATTCCTCCCACTGATACCAATGATGGGGCACTATTCCTCTCACTGATTCCAATGATGGGGCACTATTCCTCCCACTGATACCAATAATGGGGCACTATTTCTTCCGCTGATACCAATGATGGGGCACTATTCTTCCCACTAATACTAATGATGGGGCACTATTCCCCCCCTGATACCAATGATGGGGCACTATTCCACCCACAGATACCAATGATGGTGCACTATTCCTCTCATTGATACCAATGACGGAGCACTATTCCTCCCACTGATACCAATGATGGGGCACTATTCCTCCCACTGATACCAATGATGGGGCACTATTCCTCTCACGGATTCCAATGATGGGGCACCATTCTTCTCACCAAGGATGGGGCATTATTCCTCCCACTGATACCCATGATGGGGCACTATTCCTCAAACTTATATCAATGATGGCGCACTGTTCTTCCCATTGATACCAATGATGGGGCACTATTCCTCCCACTGTGAAAAAAACAAATTTAAACCCGCGCTACACAATAGTGATAGGTTATTCTGTGAGAAAACTGTGAAGGTGTGCAGCTGCTGCAACACTAAGAAATTCTTAGAATAAATGAATAGAACCAAATTAATGCAGCACTAGCAACAGATTAATATCAAAATTATAAATTATTTAAATTGAAACCAATCTATATCATGTGAATACAATATGTAATAATAAAATATATTAATCACATTAAGGTGCATAAATTTCTATAAAAATATTTTAAAGTGCATATTTAGACTAAAAAAATAAATAAATATACATTCAAAATGTGAGATTTAAAGTGCAAAAATGGTGGAATAAAGTCCTTATTAATGATCCAAAAAAGGTGCCAAAGTGCCAAGTAAATAAAGGTGCTTGTGAAGTGAAGGTGCCCTCTTGGTTCCCCACTCACCGGAATAAGATAGTATAAAAGCCCTTGGTTTTATTGCACATTTGCCCAGGATCAGATATGGAATTCCTCCGATGTGTCCTCCGTATGGAAATCGTTCCCGATAATACCATTAAAAGAAAAGAGGGCCATACATCGTGAAGTACGTAGGTATAATTTTATTCCCCAAAAGACGATTGAATACTTACAAGATCAAAGAATAAAAATGGCATATAGCAAACAAAACAAGTGGCGCCGCTCTTGGCGTGCGTTCCACATACGGATTTCCGGTCGGGAACTTCCTGTATGTGGAACGCACGCCAAGAGCGGCGCCACTTGTTTTGTTTGCTATATGCCATTTTTATTCTTTGATCTTGTAAGTATTCAATCGTCTTTTGGGGAATAAAATTATACCTACGTACTTCACGATGTATGGCCCTCTTTTCTTTTAATGGTATTATCGGGAACGATTTCCATACGGAGGACACATCGGAGGAATTCCATATCTGATCCTGGGCAAATGTGCAATAAAACCAAGGGCTTTTATACTATCTTATTCCGGTGAGTGGGGAACCAAGAGGGCACCTTCACTTCACAAGCACCTTTATTTACTTGGCACTTTGGCACCTTTTTTGGATCATTAATAAGGACTTTATTCCACCATTTTTGCACTTTAAATCTCACATTTTGAATGTATATTTATTTATTTTTTTAGTCTAAATATGCACTTTAAAATATTTTTATAGAAATTTATGCACCTTAATGTGATTAATATATTTTATTATTACATATTGTATTCACATGATATAGATTGGTTTCAATTTAAATAATTTATAATTTTGATATTAATCTGTTGCTAGCGCTGCATTAATTTGGTTCTATTCATTCCTCCCACTGTACATATTTTTTTTCATGTAAGTACCTCAAGTTGCAGTCTATGTAAAGGAGAACTCAAACTGAATGAGAAAGAAGCAGCACAAGGAGCCAATCAATTGTACTGATAGGAGGAGAGAGCAGAGTGACAGAGAGATTAGCTATTTATCCTCTTATTGTCCAGTAACAGGCTTCAACAAGGCCTGAAACTGTTAGTTAACCTCTTGCCGCCCACGTACCTCATATGTGTGAAAGAAAACAGTGGGCTTTATCAGCCATACTCCGCACATATGCGTCAATGGGTGGCCCAGGTTTCTGTGCTGAAAGTTTGCTCACTGCATGCTCCCGACACAGTGATTGAGATGTCAAAGACCGCTCCAGGTAACGATTGGGAGTTAGCCGGACTGGCTACTGATCATATGACCACTGTGATGGCTCCTAATCACTTAACCACTGTAACAACCAATCACAGTGGTCATGTGATCGGACAGACTTTCCCATCCCTGGTCTTATAGCACAATTAAAGGGATGCTGGGTCTGGCAGGAAGGGACTAAAGCCCAATTGAACTTTCAATTGCCTGGCTATCATGCTTTTGATTTCTTCATCTCCACTAGTTCAGGGGTCAGTAAGTATTGAAGTTAAAAAGCTTCAGTACTTTTTGAGCCTCCGACCCCCAAACCAGTAGAGATGAAGAATTTCACATTTTCTCTAAAATAAATTTTTTTGTGTGCTTGTTCCAGCTCTCAGATGCAGAAGTACACCAGGCACTGCCAGGCAACTAGCATTTCTGAAGGCTGCCCCTGCATTTAATTCATTACAGGTCCACTTTAAATGGTCATCTACCTTGGAAAAAAAATAGAATTGCTCTAAGCCAGCACACTCTTTCCTGCAGGTTATATAAGAATTCAGCTGTGGAGTTTTTGAAAATTCAATTCATTTGACAGATCAGAAGGAAAATTCCACTGGGATGTAGGAACTGCTGTAGGGCAATCAGACACAGCGGCAGAACCATCTCTGTCCTGTCTCTCTAACCACTCTTTATTGCTGCATGGCTTGTTTGCTTTTAGTTTGTGTGTCTGGCAGGTCCTGATTATCCATGAAGTTTTTATTTGTAGCCAAAAATGAAATATATCTATATATATATATATATATATATATATATATATATATATATACACACAGTATTTCACAAAAGTGAGTACACCCCTCACATTTTTGTAAATATTTTATTCTATCTTTTCATGTGACAACACTGAATAAATGACACTTTGCTACAATGTAAAGTAGTGAGTGTACAGCTTGTATAACAGTGTAAATTTGCTGTCCCCTCAAAATAACTCAACACACAGCCATTAATGTCTAAACCGCTAGCAACAAAAGTAAATACACCCCTAGGTGAAAATGTCCAAATTGGGCTCAATTCGCTATTTTCCCTCCCTCATGTGACTTGTTAGTGTTACAAGGTCTCAGGTGTGAATGGGGAGCAGGTGTGTTAAATTTGGTGTTATCGCTCTCACTCTCTCATACTGGTCACTGGAAGTTCAACATGGCATCTCATGGCAAAGAACTCCCTGAGGATCTGAAAAAAGAATTGTTGCTCTACATAAAGATGGCTTAGGTTATAAGAAGATTGCAAAGACCCTGAAACTGAGCTGCAGCATGGTGGCCAAGACCATACAGCGGTTTAACAGGACAGGTTCCACTCAGAACAGGCCTCGCCATGGTCGACCAAAGACGTTGAGTGCACGTGCTCAGCGTCATATCCAGAGGTTGTCTTTGGGAAATAGACGTATGAGTGCTGCCAGCATTGCTGCAGAGGTTGAAGAGTGGGGGGTCAGCCTGTCAGTGCTCAGACCATACGCCACACACTGCATCAAATTGGTCTGCATGGCTGTCATCCCAGAAGGAAGCCTCTTTTAAAGATGATGCACAAGAAAGCCCGCAAGCAGTTTGCTGAAGACAAGCAGACTAAGGACATGGATTACTGGAACCATGTCCTGTGGTCTGATGAGACCAAGATAAACTTATTTGGTTCAGATGGTGACAAGCGTGTGTGGCGGCAACCAGGTGAGGAGTACAAAGACAAGTGTGTCTTGCCTACAGTCAAGCATGGTGGTGGGAGTGTCATGGTCTGGGGCTGCATGAGTGCTGCCGGCACTGGGGAGCTACAGTTCATTGAGGGAACCATGAATGCCAACATGTACTGTGACATACTGAAGCAGAGCATGATCCCCTCAAAGATGAAACTACAACCATCTCACAGAGACGTCCAGGCCGTCCACAGGAGTTAACACCTGACAGAAGCATCTTCTGATGCGAAGGATTGAAGAAAATCGCCATGCAAGTTCATTGCAGTTAGCTAAACAAGTAGAGAGCCAAACTGGGGTGATTGTTTCCTGTGACACAATACTGCGTGCAGTGCAGAGGAATGGCATGCATGGGTGCCATCCACCAAGGAAGCATCGCCTAAAGCCTATGCACAAAAAGCCCGCCTAGAATTGACCAGGGCCCATGCTGAAAAAGAAGAAGACCACAGTGACTCTGTACTCTGGAGTGATGAGACCAAGATAAATGTTTTTCAAACTGATTGCTTTAAAAATGTATGACATCGCAAAGGTGAGGAGAACAAAGAAAAATGCATGAGGCCTACAGTGAAACATGGTGGTGGCAGTGTCCTTCTGAGGGGCTGCATGAGTGCTGTTGATGTCAGGGAGCTGCATTTCATTGATGGTATCATGAATTCACAGACGTACTGCTCTGTATTGAAAGAGAAGATGCTACCATCACTCTGTGCTCTTGGTTGTCCTTTACCCTTCCAACATGACAATGACACACATCTAAGGCCCCTGTTACATTTCTGTAGAAGAACGGGGTGAAAGTAATTCAGTGGCCAAGTATGTCTCCTGATCTAAACCCAATCGGGGAACACCTATGGGGAATTCTGAAGAGACGAGCATCACTCTCCATCCAGCATCCAGGCTCTAAAAGAGGTCGTTGTTGAAGAATGGAAAAAGATCGATGTTGCAATATGTCACCAACTTGTTCATTCCATGCCTAGAAGATTTGGTGCTCTCCTTACAAATCATGGAGGTCATACAAAATAGTAGATGGAGTCGTTTTTGTTGGGGGGTGTATTCATTTTTGCATCAACTAATTTGAGTAAAACTTAAGATTTTGCAATCTAAGTTCTATTATTAACCTTACTTTCATGTAATGAGCTAAACAAACGTTCTGTAAGAATCAGTCTTGTCAAAATTTTGGAAAATGTTCTTGGTGTTCATTGAGATATTGATTAACATTGTACTTTTCAAAAAGGGGTGTACTCATTTATGCTGAGCACTGTATATATACAGAGGGTAATATACAGTGGGCATATATACAGTAATATAATATAAGTAATATTTAATATACAGTGGGTATATATACAGAAGGTAATATACAGTGGATATATATATATATATATATATATATATATATATATATATATATATATATATATATATATATATATACAGTAATATCATATATGTACTATTTAATATATAGTGGGTAATATACAGTGGATATATATATATATATATATATATATATATATATATATATATATATATATATATATATATATATATATGACATAGATACATATACATACATACACACACATACATATATATATATATATATATATATATATATATAGTAATATACAGTGGATATATATATATATATATATATACATATATATATACATATACATATACATACATATATATATATATATATATATATATATATATATATATATATATATATATATATACATATATATACATATACATATATACACACACGTATATGTACATACACACCATAGTGTATATATATATATATATATATATATATATATATATTATATAGTTCCTGTGTTCCTCCTATTTAGGATCACAGGTCTGTCCACAAGCCCATCCATCTCAGTTAGAAAACACCCCCTAGGCACACACTTAACCCTTTGATCGCCCCTGAGTTAGCCCCTTCCCTGCCAGTGTCATTATTACAGTGACAGTGCATATTTTTAGCACTGATTACTGTAGTAATGTCACTGGTCCCCCTAAAAATGTCAGTTAGGGATCCGATCTGTCCGCCGCAATGTCACAGTCCCACTAAAAATCACAGATCGCCGCCATTACTAGTAAGAAAATAAATAAATAAATAAAAATGACATAAATATTTCCCCTAGTTTGTAGAAGCGCTAACTTTTGCGCAAACCAATCATCATACACTTATTGGGATATTTTTTAACAAAAATATGTAGCAGAATACACATTTGCCTAAAATGATGAAAAAATTTGATCATTTTTTTTTTTTTAATAGGCTGTGTTTTTTTATAGCAGAAAGTAAAAGAATATTGTTTTTTTTTCTTTTTTCAGAATTGTCACTCGCAAAAAAAAAAAACCCACAGAGGTAATCAAATACCACCAAAAGAAAGCTCTATTTGTGGGGAAAAAAAGGCCTCAATTTTATTTGGGTACAGCGTCGCACGACCGCGCAATTGTCAGTTAAATTAATGCAGTATCGCAAAAAATGACCAATGGTCATTAAGGGGGTAAAACCTTCCAGTCCAGAAGTGGTTATAGTCCACACAAAAAGGCAAATATCTTTCCTTGTCTTTTATTGTGGACATGGTGCAGGGTGTAGACGTGGTGCAGTGGTTTGGCATGAACCCCGCCTGACTTCTGCTGAGGACATTGTGTTGTGTCTGGAAGTTGAAATACTTTTCCCAGTGTGCTGCTGGCTTATATCCCCCTGTAGTTGGCTGGGTCATACTGGTCTCTACTCTTAGAAATGGGTGTTATGAGGCCTTGGTTCCATACTTTAGGGTAGTAACCAGCACTCAGGACTAGATTGAACACTTTACATATTGCAGCGTTTACATCTGGGGAACCGTATTTAATCATCTCTGGCAGGATTCCACCCATCCCGCTGGCTTTTTTAGTTTGCAGGCGATGGATTTTCTCCAGCATGTCTTGTAGTGTAATTGGTTCATCTAGGGCATCATCTAAGGCAGGGGTTTCAAACTCCATTTCATCGCACACTGCATTAGCAGTATGGTTGCCCTAAAAAGGCCCGGGTTGTATCTGGAGTGCCATATGTAAAAAATGCTGGGTTCAAGAGTACCTTACATACAGAGTGCAGAACTCAGGGTTATGCTACGTACAGAGTGCAGAGCTCAGGAGTGCACTGTGTACCATGTGCAGGGTTTAGGAGTGCGCTTTGCATAGAGTGCAGGTTTCAGGAGTGCATTACATACAGAGTTCAGGGGTGTGCTATTTACAGAGTACGAGGTATTAGGGGTGCGCTATGCACAGTTTGCAACCCCCTCCCCAAAGCTTCCTTGCATCCCTCTCATACCTTGCCTGGCTCTAGTACCTTCCTTTGTAGGAAGCTTTGCCTCACCTTGCAGGGAGCGAAAGCCAGAGATGTATAGTAACTAAGTAGAACTACTTCACTACTGTACTTAAGTACGGAAAGGCGGTATCTGTACTTTCCTAGAGTAGAATTTTTTTCTCCTACTTCCACTTTTACTTCACTACATTTTTTCAATGATTTCAATACTTCTACTCCGATATTTTTTTTTTGTGCTGCATAGTTACTCGTTACAATTATAAAAATTACCACTGCCAGAACAGTAGATGGCAGGTTTCATGAAGCTCAAAACATGTGTATTATCAGCGCATCCGAAAATAAATGCTACTGTATGTATAAATAAAAGCTGCATTTGAAATAATAAAAAACAATATGATGTTCAAACTTTTGACTTCTTTGTTTAACCACTTGCCGACCGCCGCACGACTATCTACGTCGGCGGTCAGCCCCTCACAGGCAAACTAACGTAGGTCTACGTCGCTTGCTTGTGAGGGTCTAGGAAGCGAGCGCGCGCCGCCGGAGGCGCGCTCCCGCGCGGTCACGGACCCCCCCCGCGCGTGTGACCAGTGGACCCGATGTCCGCCAGTCACTCGGCGATCGGCGGGGGAGAGGGAGAATGTCAGGCAGCTTGTGTAAACAAGCCACCTGTCATTCTCCTCGCTGTAAAGACACTGATCACACGGATCTAGTATGTAGATCCGTTGATCAGTGTCCTTAAAGCTGAAGCCACAGCCAATCACAGTAGAAATCACGCCCCTAGGGACACACACAGCCCCTCCCAAATAAAGTTAACTCCTTCACTACCAGTGTATTTTTACAGTAACAGTGCATATGTATAGCACTGATTACTGTAGAAATGTAACTGGGACCCCCAAAAGTGTCACAAATGTCAGTCAAGGGTCCGATCTGTCCGCCCCAATGTCGCAGTACCGCAAAAAAAAATCGCAGATCGCCGCCATTACGCGTTAAAAAAAAAAACAACAAAAATGACAAAAATCTTTCCCTTTGTTAGTAAACGCGATAACTTTTACGCAAACCAATCAAAATACACTTTTTGCGATTTTTTTTTACCAAACATAGGTAGGATAAAACAAATTGGCCGAAAATGTTAAAAAATTTTGATTTTTACATTTTTTTGGGGGGGAATTTCATATAAAAAAAATGTGAAAAATATTGCTATTTTTGCAAAATTGACTCTCTTTTTTTGTTTATAGCGCGTGATCAAAAAATCGCACAGGTGATCAAATACCACCAAAAGAAAGCTCTGTTTGTGGGAAAAAAAGGACGCCAAATTCGTTTAGGTACAGCATCGCACGACCGCGCAATTGTCCGTTAAAGTCACGCAGTGTTGTCCGTTAAAGTCACGCAGTGCCGAATCGCAAAATACCCCTGGTCAGGAAGGGGGTAAAATCTTCCGGGGCTTAAGTGGTTAGTAACTACATAACACAGTACTTGTACTTTTACTTTCAGTACTTGAGAAGCAAAATTTTTTAAAAAAACTACTTGCAATACTTAAGTACAAAAAATGTTGAATACTTTAGTACTTCTACTCAAGTCATTTTTTGATCGAGCACTTCTACTTCTACTCAAGTCACTTTTTAATCGAGCACTTGTACTTTTACTCAAGTATGGGTTTCGAGTACTTTATACAACTCTGGCAAAAGCGGAGGGTGGAAGTTGGAGGTGGCAGAATTGAGTTCCACCACATCCTTGCTGTAAAACTGAGTGCGAGGGCCACATGACAAGGCCTGGAGGGCCAGGTTCAGCCCAGGGGGCCTTGTGTTCAATATATGTGATCTAGGGGGTTCTGGAAGTCCTTGATTTTTTCCTTCATATCATTTAGTCTTTTAAAGATGTATTTTTGTTTTACAGTTAGCACCTCTTCAGGAATATCTTTGTAGAGGTTCTTAAAGTAGTTGAGTCCGATGTCGCCATTTTGGATTTGGAGGTTGTTTTTTCTTGGCATTTGAAGAATTGTGCAAAGTCTCTCTCTAATTGAGATAAGCAGTATGATAGACATGTGCAGAACGGAAACATTCTTTTTGTTTTGGCTGCGCCCCGAGCCCACCCTTTTTTTTCTAGCCTATTAGAGCCTCTGGCTCTAATCACATGGTTAAAAAAAAAGCCCCATTGAACTCCATGCGTACGGCACCCTGCATGTTGATTAGGGGGCCGGACGCATGGATGGAGGGGGGGGACCCAATGCCCCAGCCACCACTGCCCCATACTCATTCACATGGAAGGGCATAGATCTGGGAGGGTTGTGGGGAAGAGGCGCTTATCCCCATCAACATGGGGACAAGGTGCTTTGGGCATGTGACATGGTATGGTTCAGGTCTCCCTGGTTAAGGGCTATCTGACCTGCCAGACTGCATGCTTGGATAAGGGTCTGGTATGGATTTGGGGGGCCAACATTGTTTTTCTTTAAAATTTTGGTTCCCCTTAAAATCTATAACAGACCCAAAGGGCCTAGTATGAATTGAGGGGGGGGGGGGCATGCTGTTTTTTTTTTCAGAATTTTCTATTGTTTACATTTCAGCTCTCAGTGGGAAAGTTATCGGTTGTTAAGGATGTGGCGGCTGGCTTCCCGGCCTGCTCCTTAACAACCAGCTAAAAATACTACGAATATTTACAGCCGCCACCTTATATTGTCATTAGGGATTTGGTATTCTATCCTGCCAATACTATTTTTTGCACGCAGCGAGGTCAGTATAAAGTATCCACATTTGGTTCATAGATATGTACATCACATTGTGATATAATTTGTTTATATATGCGAATTGGAAGATATGAGATATCTTGTTATGTATTTTCTAATGTTTTCTCTTATGTGTGTTATATGTATGTACTGCAGAAATATCGGTATTGCTTGGTCTCTTTGGCCCTGACGAAGCCTTATGCGAAACGCGTAGGCTCATTGGGACCTTCAAACCGAATGTCATCAGAGACTCCTTGCGTCAACATCAGCTTGAAGCATGTATTTCTCCCGATTTAGGGAATATATTTCTGTGCTGCGCTTTTTATTTTTGTGGTGAATATATGGGGGACCCCTTCTCTTCGTCCCTCATTTATACACATTTTTTATATGTACCAATAAATTGATATATTTTATATAGTTGTATCCTGGTTTTCCTTCTCCCAATTGGCCTTATAAACCCCTACTTTTTCTTTATCCTTGGTTTTGCATAACATTTTTGGGGCATGGGCCGACCATACATGGTAATTTTTCTCATAACAACCAGCTATTCTTCACACAGAATTCAAATTGATCCAAACAACTGGAATTCGTTATTATCTTATTCAAATGTTTGGATGCATCCAAATCTCTGAATAACCAAAAATTAGTCCAGATTAACATTCAGACCGCAACTAATGGCACATGTCTAGTCTCTGAAGACATCGGATGAGGGGAGATCAGGCAGGTCTCTGGACATAGTCTCTGTTTCTCATAATTTTTACCTGGAGTTTTTGAGATCCTTGTGGACATTGGTTCGATCTTTATGTAGCACTACTCCCTTGAGAGCTACTGGTTATGGATTCCCCTGGGTTACCCTTAGCAACAGCATGACAGTTCAGCATTTTTCAAAATGTTTGTGGCTCAGTCAGGAAACAGTCTAAGGGCTCTTTCACACGGGCGATCCGATCAGATCTGCCTGTCAGTTTTTTAGGTGGATCTGATCGGATCCTCCATGCAGCTCCATGGGGCAGCGGGTGTCAGCAGAGACACCTCCGCTGACACCCGCTGCCATCCGTATCCGATCCTGTCTGTGAAATCTGGACGGATGGAAACCCTATTTTTCCATCCGTTCAGTAATCTGATCGGATCGGGTGAGAGCGGACAGGCGGTCCGCCCTCATCCGATCCCCCATAGAGGGCAGCGGGGGCTGAGACACCTCCCTCTCCGCTCTGCAAGCGGAGACGGAGCTGTCATCCGCCGGCTCAGCGGGGATCGCGGATCGATCCCCGCTGAGTAACACGGATCCGCCTACGGAGGCGGACCGTGTGAAAGAGCCCTAAGAGGTTTGTTTTTTGTGTTTTTATTGAGAACTTGGGTGGAAGAAGGGAATGAGTGGGATACTCCAACTTGTATAACTATGCACAATTGTCTGGGACGACTGAATGTTGCAAGGCCGTTGCTTCACCTTGTCATTAGCAGTGAAGTTGTAGTAAATGAACTGTCTTATAAAAACTGTACTGTACTGCAAAACAATCTTCAGGGCCCATCCTGGCACCCCCTTTGTTCCTATTCTTCAGGGTTCTCTACATGACACCCCCTTTCCTATAACACTCCCTGTGTGAGCTAGCTCCTTGATCCCCTGACTTCATTGGAGTGGCCCCCCTTCCTGGACAGACCCTTTGGCAAATCTCCTGGTACTCACAGACAACTGTTTTTTCGCGAAAGACTCTGCCAGCAGCTCCACTGTCAGCACTCTGGATCCTCTGCAGCTCAGCTCCACACCTGGTTCACTAGGCCGACTGCCTGAACCACCTTCCTCACACCTGCAGGAGGAGAGACAGCTGTCCACCTCCTCCTGGGACCTGGCTTTCCGCCCAAAGACGCCATGTCACATGTGCCTTCAGTATTTATACTCAATCCCAGGATCCATTGCAGGAATACCCTCCCACTGGGACTGCCATAAAACCTGATGTGTCACTGGCTAGGTTTCCTCCTCTGTCCAACAAGTTCCCTCATTGGACACAGTGGGGACACTCCCTCAGATCCAGTGAATCACACCTGGAAACATGTGACAGGCAACCTAATAGATCAGGCTCCCCCTGATAAGCAGCAGGAGCATTAAAATCCTTTACCTAGCACCTACCTAGGAGGGTGCTACATTTAATTAGGGGGAAAACATGCCTAAACTACTCTGATTTGTCCTCTGTGCCATGATAGTGCCACTGTGATATATGTTCAGAGAATTATCATCCTCATCCCTGACCTCGATCTGCCGGCCCATGCAGATACCTACCTTTGCAAAAATTCTTGTAGTATTTACAGAAAACTGTATGCCAAACCTCAGTATTCTCAGTATGGAATAGCAAATCGATTTTCTTTCTGTCATGTTCAGTACTGGAAAAAAATCAGCAAACAGTCTCTGGTCTTTGTCTAAGTTGTTCTTTTTTTTTTTTTTTTTTTTTTAATGTCTTTTCTTATTTTATTGCTTTTATCTCCCTCTGAGTAAACAATCTCCAAGACATCAGACCCCCTGCTGGCTTTTGCTTGTGTAATGGAGTCTGTGTTTGGGGTATTTGCTATGTTCTGTTCCAGTTTTAGGTACAGAAATTTGCTTAAAAAAATGATTTCCTTTATGTATATATCTGTATCTATATGTATTTGTCTGTTTCCTGTTGGTGTTTCAGCGGCAGAGTCCTACTTTGTATTGCTGTTTGCTTTAATCTTTCAGCCTTTGATGCCGCCTGATGCTTCATACTCATCTGCTGGAAGATCTTCCACTTTTTTGTGTCTATTCTCCTGTTTTTCATTTAAAGTGTTACTAAACCCACAACAGTAAAATCAGTCTGTATATACAGTAAAGCATGCTTGTTATACTCACTGTGGAACCTAAGGGGTTATTCCTGTGCATTGTGTAAAAAAGGCTGCTTGATCTTGTCTTCTCTGATCCTCTCCTTCTGGATAGTACGGAGCCTTTGGAGTCAGGCTGCACATGCTCTGTCTGGTGTGAATTGCTAGAGAGTTTTTTTTTTTTTGGGGGGGGGGGGGGTGCATGTGTGATCAGCACAGGGCCAATCATCACTGTCCAGACAGAGGGTCAGGGTTCCTGGATCCTGATAGGACAGCTCAGTGCAGTATGGAAACTCCTCCTACAAGCTTTGCCAGACACTGATAGAAGTCACAAGACTGCTATATACTGCTGATGGAAAAAGGTATTTAGCCGTTAATATTTACTAAAATAATTGCATTTCCATGTTCTGTGTACTGTGGGAGACCGGATATAGTGACTGCAGAGTCCTCGGTTTAGTAACACTTTAATTATTTCTTCTTCTTGTTCATTTCTGTCTTGCGTGTAGTCTTAGGTATCCAGGGTTTGCTCATTACAAGGTATAAATGAAAACGTTTCAGGAGCTCATGCTTAGCGCTGCTGCTCCTCTCAGTGCAGAAAAGTTTTTTCTTTCTTTCTTTCTTTCTTTCTTTCTTTCTTTCTTTCTTTCTTTCTTTCTTTCTTTCTTTCTTTCTTTCTTTCTTTCTTTCTTTCTTTCTTTCTTTCTTTCTTTCTTTCTTTCTTTCTTATATATACACAGTATATTGTATATATATACACACATACATACACACATATATATATATATATATATATATATATATATATATATATATATATATACACAGTATACATATATATATTGTAAGGGATTAGCTCGGTGGTAGGCGTATGGGTGACCCCTTTGGGGGGGTCGGCACACAGGGAAATAGCCGAGGAGTGGTTGAAAACAATAGTTTATGGTTTATTCTTCCAATTTCTTCAAACAAGTACAAACATCAAAATAAAATAAAACAAAATAAATCCTTGCCACTGTGGGCGGCTACCTTCTCACATACTGGAACCTATCTAATGAAATCTGTCCTCAACCTACTGTTGGACAGACTTTCTTGTCCTACAGCCGACACTCAAATGTCCATTTTTTTTCTTTTCACATATAAACATTGTCCATTGAACATGCCCCTTTGTTTTCTTTCACACAGAAACACTTCGTCTTCTCACCTTTGAGACGTCTTCACTAGTTTTTACCCTCCTGAGCGCACACCGCTTCACGAGGTCTTCCCCATGCTCACACAGCTTTCAGGGGGCACACAGGACTGTCCTCTACCCACACGGTGTCAGGATGCAGCACTCAATAGATTTTCTCTGGACAAATTATAGAGGCCTTGATCTCCTCATTCTGAACAGCTGAATGGTTTTCAACTTCCTGCTGGCTCTCTCTGCAGCCAACACCCTATAGTATCAGTGAACTTTCTAAATCAGGTGGAAATGTATCTCCTTCCTGTGACTACATTCCCAGATTTACCTGACTTCCTGTCACATACCCCCCCCCCCTCTTGTTTCAACCCTAGGGTTGGGACACAGATTTCCAGGCACGCATGTGTCAAGCACTGCTGACTCACTGATAAGCCTCCTAGTATCCTAAAGCTTCCGGATGAAACTGTTTCTGTCATCTTCATTGACAGATTTCTCATAAATGTCACATAGTTTGTCTCTCATCTCATATACACATTCCCTAACTGCATTTTTGGCATCATTTCGCTCCTTCTCAAGTTTGTCTTGCATACAAGTTTGTCCTATCCGCCATGGAGGACCGTGATCCATAGGCAACTCAATTGTGCTAGTCTTAATGTCTTCAACATTCTTGAGTCGCCTCTCTCTGCAATCCATAAAGGTTTTCCACAAAACTTTGAGAACCTCTGCTTCACTAAGCTTTGTTCCAAGTAGGGACTCTTGACGTCCCTCTGTTACTGGAGTTGCTTCTCCATACCGCTGTACACAATCATTGACTCTTTGTGTCTTGAGTTTAGCTTGCTCTAAGATGCTGTGCAGAGGATTTTCCATTTGCGACAACAGGCTGTCACACATTTCTTCAAAGTGACCCCTGTTCCTTTTTCCAGAGACATCAATATCATTCACCAAACATTTCATATTCAGAGGCAGATCTGAAGCATTTGCACTCATCCACTTCTTAAACTTTTCGCCCTCCTGAGCGAGTCGCAGTAAAAGCCTACTATTTGATTTGATATCCAGTTTATATTTCTTGCCAAACTCTTCACAGAAGTAGCCAACCAGAACATCATCAACTTTCCTTCCACCAGCATAGGGGTCAAAGGCAACAACACAGTTGAACCCAGCGATCTGGGTGGTATCCATTATAGACCTCCTCTCTGCATCAGTGAAGAAGCATGAAACTGCAACACATTCTTTGACAGGTTTCTTCAATGCACTTTCTGCTGAACTATTTGACCGCTCAAGGTCACCTAGTTCCTTTTCTCTATCTGAATTCCACATGGAATGCATCTCAAGATCACACTCAAACTTCTGCCACCTGTCTTTCACCAGTTCCATTTTGGAAATATTCCCTGAAAGGCACTTATTCATTTGCTTCACGTTTTCACCAACAGCCTTAGTTTTCTCCACTAGGTGGCGTTTGCTTTTTTCTCCCAGATTTGTATCACTTGCTTTAGTTTTCTCCGCTTTAGTTTTCTCCACTAGGTTTTCAGCCTGAACTGAGAAATCATCACATTTCTTACACAACTCTTTTGTTTGCTGAAGCTCTAATGATACACTTTCCAATGCTTGAAGTTTTTGAAGGAACGGTTTATTCCAAAGGAGTGATTCAAGCCACATGTCATCACATTTCTGAGGCTCACTCAGGACAGACCCCAAAACTCTGATCCTTTTAAAAACTGCATCAGGCACACGATCCCCTCTTTGGGACAGATCCTCTGTTGCCTGTAATTCCTCTTCCAGTTCCTGCAACAGAATCTTCATCTCTTCTACTTGCTGTTCTAAGGCTCGCTTAGACTTTTCTAGCTCCTGAACGCTTTTCTCAACCTCATCCTTGGAGCTGACCACATGTTCCATCTCTGTACATAGCTGCTTGTTAACTCTTTCTAGTTCAGCCTTAGACTCTAGAGCTTCCTCCAAGGAGCGAGCCAAGAACAGGGCTTTGCTCTCGTTATCACGCGCCTCCGCTTCTGCGCGGTCGCGTTCTTCTGCATATTTTGCAGACACAGTCTTCTCCTCATCAAGCATCTGATCAAGCTTCTTTTTCACATTTTCAACACACTCTAATGAACCGATGCTTTCTTCCATGCATTTTTTCATATCTGCTATCTGAGCTTGCAATGTTGCGACTTGCTCTGATAGGTTTTTCTTTGCTTCCTCCTCCTCTTTTAATTGTTCCAGGAAGTCATTTTTCTCATCTTCCATTTGTTTGAGCTTTGTGCTCAAACTCAGCCTTTGACACCTCTCTTCCTGTAAGAGTTCCTGCGTGTCTTGCAGCTGCGATTCCAAGATAGAAAAATCTTCCGCAATTTCTCTAGATTTGCTGTCTTCTTGAGAAAGCTGATTTGTGACACTTTCCAACTCAACCTGCAATCTGTTTGCCTTCTCTGACAGCTTAGCACACACTCGATCACCTTCTGACACCTTGACTTGCGATTCCTGCAGCTGTGCCTCTACTTTTTTTCTCTTGTGTTCAGAATCTCCTTTTCCCTGCAGAAGAGCCTTCACCTCATTGGCTAGTTTCTGGGAATGAGACTGTAATTCTCCCACACAGGCTTCCTTCTCCTTTAACTGCTGCTGGACACGTTGGGCTTCCCCTTTCCAACTTTCACAGTCCGCACGCCATTCATCTACCACATTGCTCAAAGTAGTGAGCTCATACACAGTACTCAGTAATTTAGCCTCTCTTTCACTTTTCTCTTTGTCGCTGAGAGACAATGTCGTTTTCAGAGCGACATTCTGTTCCTGCGACTCCTGCAGGTCTATTTTTGTAGCTTCCAAAGACTGAAGACTTTTTCCCAGCTGATTACGCAACTCCAACATATCAGCCATACTTTGCTTCTGCAAAGTCTGAATTTCACTTTCCTTTTCCATGAGGATGGTATCTTTCTCCATTATAGTCTCTCTGCGTTTTTGCAACTCGACCAAAAGAAGAGCAGTGGATTCTTCCCACTGTGACACATGAGACTTGAGTAGTTCATTAGTTTCCTGCTAGTTTCTATGCTCCATCTTAAGCAGTTCCAAGGGTTGTTCCTTTTCTTCCATTTTCCCGTTGCAAGGCATCCAACTCAGCCCTGCACACATACTCGGTTTCCTCCAAACCGATGGCCTCCATTGGCTGCTGGCGTCTCTGTTTCCAGCCTGCCATGCTCTCTTGGTGAGCCTTTTGTTGAGCTGCAAAGCTCCGCTGAAAATCCGCATTTGCCTGCTGTTGAGCTGTATTTGATATAATCAGTTGTTTCAACATCTCCTCCATTTTGAGTTTACTTTTCATCTGAGCACACTGCGTCTCGATAGCAGTTTTATCAGTGTTGCTAGGGACAACAACCTTCCTCTTTAGTAGACTCTCTTTAGGCATGGATGGGGCTGGTTCAGATGGTAACATCCCCTCCATCCATATCTTGCAAGAGCTCTTTTCCTGCGCACACAGTTTGTGCAGTCCCTTGCACCAGACACAACAAAGTTCATCAAAAATTTTGAGACCCCTGTCTCTTTAAAACACGTTTTTTTTTTTTCTGTCAGGATCTTCTCTCCTGCA
Source organism: Pelophylax lessonae (assembly GCF_965119305.1). Lineage (NCBI taxonomy): Eukaryota > Metazoa > Chordata > Amphibia > Anura > Ranidae > Pelophylax > Pelophylax lessonae. Next base: position 13,972,969 of record NC_138774.1, read on the forward strand.
CACATAGATTGTGCAATCTCATGCACCAGACAAAGTTCATCAAACATTTGCACTTCTTTACAGGGATCTCCGCTTCTGCCCGCATCCTCCACCATATGTAAGGGATTAGCTCGGTGGTAGGCGTATGGGTGACCCCTTTGGGGGGGTCGGCACACAGGGAGATAGCCGAGGAGTGGTTGAAAACAATAGTTTATGGTTTATTCTTCCAATTTCTTCAAACAAGTGCATGCAGCAAAAACATCAAAATAAAATAAAACAAAATAAATCCTTGCCACTGTGGGCGGCTACCTTCTCACATACTGGAACCTATCTAATGAAATCTGTCCTCAACCTACTGTTGGACAGACTTTCTTGTCCTACAGCCGACACTCAAATGTCCATTTGTTTTCTTTTCACATATAAACATTGTCCATTGAACATGTCCCTTTGTTTTCTTTCACACAGAAACACTTCGTCTTCTCACCTTTGAGACGTCTTCACTAGTGTTGAGCGAACACGGACTGTATTATTCGTGTTCGTACCGAATAATTGGATTTTTGTTACCCGAACACGGACACGGACACTTTACTGTATGTTCGGGTAAAAAATCCGTGTTCGGTCGTTTTATTTCCGGGTTTTGCATGTTTTGGCGCTCTTTTCATGGCGGGCTTTCAACAGCCAATCAACAATCGTTTAACTGGTGTGCCTTAAGCTATCCCAGCCATGCCTGCAAATGTATGAGTAGCTGTGATTGGCCGTCTGAAGCATGTGACCAAGTCTTTATAAGTTCGAGGCAGCCGCAGCGGCGTCATTCTGCTGCTTAGCTCAGGGACAGAGCACACATACGTGCTGGCTGCTGATTAGGGAAAGACAGGCAGGGAAAACGAATTGGTGTCCGGATAGAATTTAGGGTCAGGTCGGAGTGTTTAGGCAGGGCGAGTTGTAGGCATTTTAGGGATAGAGTCTGCTGAATTATAGGGTCAGTGTGTTCTACAAACTACAATCGATATTGCTGTGTGGGGTGGGGTCTGCACTTAATCCTGATCTACGATCTCTTCTCAATCCTGTTAGGGAGAGGCTGCTGCTGAATTTTAGGGTCAGTGTGTTCTACAAACTACAATCGATATTGCTGTGTGGGGTGGGGTCTGCACTTAGTCCCGATCTACGATCTCTTCTCAATCCTGTTAGGGAGAGGCTGCTGCTGAATTTTAGAGAAAGTGTGTTCTAAAACTACAATCGATATTGCTGTGTGGTGTGGGATAGGAGATAGGCAGGTGTCAGTGATCCACATCCATTTTTCTGTGTGTGGGCTGCAGTGAACACAATCTTTTTGGGGTGCAGTGAACACAATCCTTTTGGGGTGCAGTGAACAAAATCTTTGTGGGGTACAGTGAACACAATCTTTGTGGGGTGCAGTGAAGACAATCCTTGTGGGGTATAGTGAAGACAATCCTTGTGGGGTACAGTGAACACAATCTTTTTGGGGTGCAGTGAAGACAATCCTTTTGGGGTGCAGTGAACACAATCTTTGTGGGGTGCAGTGAACAAACTCTTTGTGGGGTACAGTGAACACAATCTTTGTGGGGTACAGTGAACAAAATCTTTGTGGGGTACAGTGAACACAATCTTTGTGGGGTGCAGTGAAGACAATCCTTGTGGGGTGCAGTGAACAAAATCTTTGGGGGGTACAGTGAACACAATCTTTGTGGGGTACAGTGAACACAATCCTTGTGGGGTGCAGTGAAGACAATCCTTGTGGGGTGCAGTGAAGACAATCCTTGTGGGGTGCAGTGAAGACAATCCTTGTGGGGTGCAGTGAACAAAATCTTTGGGGGGTAAAGTGAACACAATCTTTGTGGGGTACAGTGAACACAATCTTTGTGGGGTGCAGTGAAGACAATCCTTTTGGGGTGCAGTGAACACAATCTTTGTGGGGTACAGTGAACACAATCTTTGTGGGGTGCAGTGAAGACAATCCTTGTGGGATACAGTGAAGACAATCCTTGTGGGGTGCAGTGAACACAATCCTTGTGGGGTGCAGTGAACAAAATCTTTGGGGGGTACAGTGAACACAATCTTTGTGGGGTACAGTGAACACAATCTTTGTGGGGTGCAGTGAAGACAATCCTTGTGGGGTACAGTGAACACAATCTTTGTGGGGTGCAGTGAAGACAATCCTTTTGGGGTGTAGTGAACACAATCTTTGTGGGGTGCAGTGAACAAAATCTTTGTGGGGTACAGTGAACAAAATCTTTGTGGGGTACAGTGAACACAATCTTTGTGGGGTGCAGTGAAGACAATCCTTGTGGGGTGCAGTGAACAAAATCTTTGGGGGGTACAGTGAACACAATCTTTGTGGGGTACAGTGAACACAATCTTTGTGGGGTGCAGTGAAGACAATACTTTTGGGGTGCAGTGAACACAATCTTTGTGGGGTACAGTGAACACAATCTTTGTGGGGTGCAGTGAAGACAATCCTTGTGGGGTGCAGTGAAGACAATCCTTGTGGGGTGCAGTGAACAAAATCTTTGTGGGGTACAGTGAACACAATCTTTGTGGGGTGCAGTGAACAAAATCTTTGGGGGGTACAGTGAACACAATCTTTGTGGATTACAGTGAACACAATCTTTGTGGGGTGCAGTGAAGACAATCCTTTTGGGGTGCAGTGAACACAATCTTTGTGGGGTACAGTGAACACAATCTCATACTTCTGAAGATTTGAGGGTGCTGCCTGTTTCATCCTCCTCCTCCTCCTCATCCATCCTTTTAGGGGTACAAACAATAGTAATTGGGGCCTAGTGTGCTTCTGTACGTGTGAGATACATACACTTTTTTTGATCATATTTCCTATTCCGCTATTCAATAAAAACCTTTGGGGATCAATTAAATTGCGGAATAGTCTGTGTCGGTACGTGTGAGATCCACCTTTCCAAGTTTTTGGGGTTCATCTTATACTTCTGAAGCTTTGAGGGTGCTGCCTGTTCCATACTCCTCCTCCTCCTCCTCCATCCTTTTAGGTGTACAAACAATAGTAATTGGGGCCTAGTGTGCTTCTGTACGTGTGAGATACATACACTTTTTTTGATCATATTTCCTATTCCGCTATTCAATAAAAACCTTTGGGGATCAATTAAATTGCGGAATAGTCTGTGTCGGTACGTGTGAGATCCACCTTTCCAAGTTTTTGGGGTTCATCTCATACTTCTGAAGCTTTGAGGGTGCTGCCTGTTCCATACTCCTCCTCCTCCTCATCCATCCTTTTAGGTGTACAAACAATAGTAATTGGGGCCTAGTGTGCTTCTGTACGTGTGAGATACATACACTTTTTTTGATCATATTTCCCATTCCGCTATTCAATAAAAACCTTTGGGGATCAATTAAATTGCGGAATAGTCTGTGTCGGTAAGTGTGAGATCCACCTTTCCAAGTTTTTGAGGTTCATCTCATACTTCTGAAGATTTGAGGGTGCTGCCTGTTCCATACTCCTCTTCCTCATCCTCCCTTTAGGGTAGGAAAAAATTTAATCGGGCCTAGTCTGTGTTTGTACGTGTGAGATACACAGTTTTTTATCCTATTCTGCTATTCAATACACACCCTTTTGGTGTAAAAAACATTAAATTGCGGCATAGTTTGCATATTTGACTGTGAGATACACCCGTGCAATACTGTTGTTCTTTTGTTCTGCTATTCAATAAAGACCTTTCTAGGGCAAGATCTTAAATTTCAGAAATATGAGGAGAGCGTCAAATAGGGGCCGTGGCCGGGGTCGTGGTGCTGCTGCTAGAGCTCCTGTTGCAAGGAGAGGACGTGGTCGATCTGTGCCAGCTACACGCACAAGTGAAACACCTTCCTCAAGTGTGAGTAGGCGACAGAACCTGCAGCAGTATTTGGTAGGGCATCATACGCCTCTAGAAGTGATGAGGCCAGAACACAGAGAGGCGATAGTAGATTGGTTTGCTGCTGACAGTGCCTCCAGTTCCTTCACATTGTCTCCCACCCAGTCTACTGCAGAAAGGTCAGAGTTGGCACCTGCAGCCAATGTCCAACCGTCTTTCACCTCACCCCCTTGCAAATCAGGCAAGCAGTCTGAGCCCCAAGCCATACAGCAGTCTCTTATTCTTTTTGAGGACTCTGTCATCAGGGTTTCCCAGGGCCATCCACCTAGCCCTGCCCCAGAAGTGGAAGAGATTGAGTGCAGCGATGCCCAACCACTTATTTCTCAAGATGAGTACATGGAAGGACCATCACAGCACGTCTCCGATGATGACGAAACGCAGGTGCCAACTGCTGCGGCGTTCAGCATTGTGGAGACCGACAGGGAGGGCAGGGGTGAAGACTGGGTGGAAGATGATGTGGAGGACGATGAGGTCCTCGACCCCACATGGAATGAAGGTCATGCAGGTGACCTGAGTATTTTGGAGGAAGAGGCGGTGGTCGCACAGAGCCACCAGCACAGCAGAAGAGGGAGCAGGGTGCAGAAGCGGAGCGGCCGTGCCCTAGACACTACGCCTGCTACTGCCCAACGCAGCAAGGGAACGAGCGCACCAAAGTCAGCTCAAAAGAGTTCTCTAGCGTGGAAGTTCTTTAGAAAATGTGCTGATGACAGGACACGAGTGGTTTGCACCCTGTGCAATCAGAGCCTGAAGCGAGGCATAAACCTTCTCAACCTGAGCACAACCTGCATGATCAGGCATCTAAGTGCAAAGCACGAGCTGCAGTGGAGTACACACCTTCAAAACCAAGAAACGTCTCTGGCTCATCCTGCTTCCTCTTCTGCTGCAGTCTCGGCCGCTCCAGCCACCTCTGTAGTCATACCGGCACCTGCCACCCCGCAAACAGACGATCTGTCAGCAACACCACCACCTTGGTCACCAACAACCATCTCCACAATGTCCCGTGGAAGTGTTCAGCTTTCCATCTCCCAAACACTTGAGAGGAAGAGGAAGTACCCCCCTACCCACCCGCAATCCCTGGCCCTGAATGCCAGCATTTCACAATTATTGGCCTTTGAAATGTTGTCATTCCGTCTGGTGGAGACGCCCAGTTTTAAAAAGCTTATGTCGGTGGCTGTCCCACAGTACGTCGTGCCCAGCCGCCACTACTTTTCCAGGCAAGCCATCCCTTCCCTGCACAACCAAGTGGGGGAAAAAATCAGGTGTGCACTGCGCAACGCCATCTGTGCCAAGGTCCACCTAACTATCGATACGTGGACCAGTAAGCACGGTCAGGGGCGTTATATCTCCCTAATGGCGCACTGGGTAAATGCAGTGGCGGATGGGCCTGAGGCGGATAGCAATTTGGCGCATGTCCTTCCACCACCGAGGATTGCAGGGCGCTTCAGTTTGCCTCCTGTTCCTAACTCATCCTACTCCGCTACCTCATCCTCTACCGCCTCCTCATCCAGACAGCGTAATACCTTCACCACCAACATCAGCACGGCCAGGGCTAAACGACAGCAGGCAGTTTTACAACTTGCCTGTTTGGGGGACAAACCACACACCGCGCAGGAGTTGTGGAGGAGCATGGAACAGCAGACAAATGAGTGGTTGCTGCCAGCGAGCCTCAAGCCCGGCCTGGTGGTGTGCGATAACGGGCGAAATCTCATAGCAGCTCTGGGCCTAGCCGGTTTGACGCACATCCCTTGCCTGGCGCATGTGCTGAATTTGGTGGTGCAGAGGTTCCTTAAAAACTACCCCGATATGTCAGAGCTGCTGCAGAAAGTGCGGGCCGTCTGTGCGCACTTTCGGCGTTCTCACCCTGCTGCTGCTCGCCTGGCAGCGCTGCAGCGTAACTTCGGCCTTCCCGCTCACCGCCTCATATGTGACGTGCCCACAAGGTGGAACTCCACCTTGCACATGCTGCAAAGACTGTGCGAGCAGCAGCAGGCCATAGTGGAGTTTCAGCTGCAGCACGCACGCGTGAGTCGCTCTGCGGAACAGCACCACTTCACCACCAATAACTGGGCCTCCATGCGAGACCTGTGTGCCTTGTTGCGCTGTTTTGAGTACTCCACCAACATGGCCAGTGGCAATGACGCCGTTCTCAGCTTAACTATCCCACTTCTATGCCTCCTTGAAAAAACAATTCGGGCGATGATGGAAGAGGATGTGGCACAGGATGAGGAGGAGGAGGAGGATGAAGAGGTAACATTTCAAAGGCTTTCAGGGCAGTCATTCGCAAGGGGCTCCGAGGGTGGGTTCCTGCACACACAAATGCCAGGGACACAATTGTCCAGCAGGGGCACAGTTCTGGAGGATGAGGAGGAGGAGGAGCTGGAGGAGGAGATGGAACCATGTTCACAGCAGGGTGGCACCCAGGCCAGCTCATGGCCATCACTGGTGCGTGGCTGGGGGGATACAGAGGACACGGACGATACACCTCCCACAGAGGACAGCCTTTCGTCGCCTCTGGGCAGCCTGGCACACATGAGCGATTACATGCTGCAGTGTCTCCACAACGACCGCCGAGTTGCCCACATTCTAACTTGTGCTGATTACTGGGTGGCCACACTGCTGGATCCCCGTTACAAGGACAACGTACCGTCCTTAATTCACTCACTGGAGCGCGATCGCAAGATGCGCGAGTACAAGCGCACGCTGGTAGATGCGATGCTGCTGGCATTCCCATCTGACAGCGGGGCCACAGTGGAAGCACAAGGCAGAGGAGGAGGAGGAGGAGGAGGAGGAGGTCGCCAACGCAACCAGGGCACCGCCAGCACCTCAGAAGGCAGGGTTAGCATGGCCGAAATGTGGAAAAGCTTTGTCAGCACGCCACAACAAACAGCAGCACCAGCAGCTCAGATGGAACGTCTTAGCAGGAGGCAGCATTTTACCAACATGGTGGAGCAGTATGTGTGCACACGCCTACATGTAGTGAATGACGGGTCTGCCCCCTTCAACTTCTGGGTCTCCAAATTGGGCACATGGCCTGAACTTGCCCTTTATGCCTTGGAGGTGCTGGCGTGCCCTGCAGCCAGTGTATTATCTGAACGGTTATTTAGCACGGCTGGGGGCGTTATAACAGACAAGCGCAGCCGCCTGTCCAGAGACAATGTGGACAAGCTCACGTTCATTAAAATGAACCAGGCATGGATCCCACAGGACTTTTCCGTACCTTGTGCAGAATAGCAATGGATACCGACCTTACCCACCCATTGTTCCATTTTTGCTCTTTCTCACTCTTTTGGGTTGTACCCTCATTTAAAATTTGTGAAAAGAAGCAGTGTTGGCTACCTCGTCCTCCTCCTCAGGGCCAGATTAACGTAGGGGCTATTGGAGCTGCAGCTCCAGGCCCCTACCTTTTATATAGGCCCCGGGTTGGCCATATTCACTGTGACCGCTCTTCTGTCACTTGTAAACACAGAAGTCTGGCTTCTATGCTCGCTTCCCCAGGCAGCACCCTCAGAACCTCCCCACACAGCGCGAAGGCCTGACAAGGAGGGACAGTCGCCGATGCATGGATGTGTTTTTGGGCTTCAGAGACAGCATCCCATGTTGAATTAGGCATGCATGGCTGCACCCTTCCTCCTCTGGGTGAATGCCAAGGCACGGCCCTTAAGGCCCTTCAAAATCCTCAGCACCAAGACCATGATGCTCTTAATCCGGCCCTGGTCCTCCTCCACCGCCGCTTCCACCTACACCGCCCATAGGTGTGCGCAGCCTATTGCATTAGGGTGTGCACCCCAAAGTTGAAATACACATGCATGTGTACATGGCCCCGATACATTACTCTCCCTGCTGGCAAAGAGAAATAGAGCAGAGCAGGTCCGAGGGAGATCTTTCCCATCTCCTCACTGGCAAACAGAGCGATAATGCTATGTGCCCTAGGTGATTAGGGTGTGCCCAGGTACACCCGGCACACCCTGTGCGCACGCCTATGACACCGCCACATCCACCACCACCTCAACCTCCCTCCTACTCCATATGGGCCTCGTCCTTCAGAGATGAAGAACATTGTTTTATTTTTCTGATTTTTTTTCGTTGTTTTAAGTTATTTCCCTATCCACATTTGTTTGCAGAGCACTTGCCATGCCCTTAACTATGTTTTGCTGCCATTTGTAGCACTCTAGCCCTTTCCATTGGTGTTTTAGAGCCATTTTAGTGCCTTAAAGTTCGGGTCCCCATTGACTTCAATGGGGTTCGGTGTCCGGGAAAAGTTCGGTAAAAGTCCGGGACACGGACCCGGACTTTTTTTTAAAGTTCGGCCGAACCCGTCGAACACGGACATCTAGGTGTCCGCTCAACCCTAGTCTTCACTAGTTTTTACCCTCCAGAGCGCACACCGCTTCACGAGGTCTTCCCCATGCTCACACAGCTTTCAGGGGGCACACAGGACTGTCCTCTACCCACACGGCGTCAGGATGCAGCACTCAATAGATTTTCTCTGGACAAATTATAGAGGCCTTGATCTCCTCATTCTGAACAGCTGAATGGTTTTCAACTTCCTGCTCGCTCTCTCTGCAGCCAACACCCTATAATATCAGTGAACTTTCTAAATCCGGTGGAAATGTATCTCCTTCCGGTGACTACATTCCCAGATTTACCTGACTTCCTGTCACAATATATATATATATATACACACATACATACATACACACACACACACACACACACACACACACACACACACACACACACATATATATATATATATATATATATATATATATATGTGTGTATACTGTATATATATATGTGTATGTATGTGTGTATATATATATATATATATATATATATATATATATATATATATGTGTGTGTGTGTGTGTAATATTATATATATACTGCTCAAAAAAATGGAAGAAACACTTTTTAATCAGAGTATAGAATCAAGTCAATTAAACTCCTGGGATATTGATCTGGTCAGTTAAGTAGCAGAAGGGGTTGTTAATCAGTTTCAGTTGCTTTGGTGTTAATGAAATTAACCACAGGTGCACTAGATGGGCAACAATGACAACATCCAAAATGGGAATGGTTTTACAGGTGGAGGCCACTGACATTTTTTTTCCCTACTCATCTTTTCTCACTAGTTTTCACTAGTTTTGCATTTGGCTAGGGTCAGTGTCACTACTGGTAGCATGAAGCGATACCTGGACACTATAGAGGTTGCACAGACAGTCCGACTTCTCCAGGATGGCACATCAATACGTGTCATTGGCAGAAGGTTTGCTGTGTCTCCCAGCACAGTCTTAAGAGCATGGAGGAGATTCCAGGAGACAGGCAGTTACTCTAGGAGAGCTGGACAGGGCCGTAGAAGGTTCTTAACCAATCAGCAGGGCAGGACCGGTATCTGCTAATTTGTGCAAGGAGGAACAGGATGAGTACTGCCAGAGCCCTACAAAATGAACTCTGACCAAACATTTAGAAACAAATAAGTATATATATATATATATATACAGTGGGTACGGAAAGTATTCAGACCCCCTTAAATTTTTCACTCTTTGTTATATTGCAGCCATTTGCTAAAATCATTTAAGTTCATTCTTCTTCCTCATGAATGTACACATAGCACCCCATACTGACAGAAAAACACAGAATTGTTGACATTGTTGCAGATTTATTAAAAAAGAAAAACTGAAATATCACATGGTCCTAAGTATTCAGACCCTTTGCTCAGTATTTAGTAGAAGCCCCCTTTTGATCTAATACAGCCAGGAGTCTTTTTGGGAAAGATGCAACAAGTCTTTCACACCTAGATTTGGGGATCCTCTGCCATTCCTCCTTGCAGATCCTCTCCAGTTCTGTCAGGTTAGATGGTAAACGTTGGTGGACAGCCATTTTTAGGTCTCTCCAGAGATGCTCAATTGGGTTTAAGTCGGCTCTGGCTGGGCCATTCAAGAACAGTCACGGAGTTGTTGTGAAGCCACTCCTTCGTTATTTTAGCTGTGTGCTTAGGGTCATTGTCTTGTTGGAAGGTAAACCTTCGGCCCAGTCTGAGGTCCAGAGCACTCTGGAGAAGGTCTTTGTCCAGGATATCCCTGTACTTTGCCGCATTCATCTTTCCCTCAATTGCAACCAGTCGTCCTGTCCCTGCAGCTGAAAAACACCCCCACAGCATGATGCTGCCACCACCATGCTTCACTGTTGGGACTGTATTGGACAGGTGATGAGCAGTGCCTGGTTTTTTCCACACATACCGCTTAGAATTAAGGCCAAAAAGTTCTATTTTGGTCTCATCAGACCAGAGAATCTTATTTCTCACCATCTTGGAGTCCTTCAGGTGTTTTTTAGCAAACTCCATGCGGGCTTTCATGTGTCTTACACTGAGGAGAGGCTTCCGTCGGGCCACTCTGCCATAAAGCCCCGACTGGTGGAGGGCTGCAGTGATGGTTGACTTTCTACAACTTTCTCCCATCTCCTGACTGCATCTCTGGAGCTCAGCCACAGTGATCTTTGGGTTCTTCTTTACCTCTCTCACCAAGGCTCTTCTCCCCCGATAGCTCAGTTTGGCCGGACGGCCAGCTCTAGGAAGGGTTCTGGTCGTCCCAAACGTTTTCCATTTGAGGATTATGGAGGCCACTGTGCTCTTAGGAACCTTAAGTGCAGCAGAAATCTTTTTGTAACCTTGGCCAGATCTGTGCCTTGCCACAATTCTGTCTCTGAGCTCTTCAGGCAGTTCCTTTGACCTCATGATTCTCATTTGCTCTGACATGCATTGTGATCTGGAAGGTCTTATATAGACAGGTGTGTGGCTTTCCTAATCAAGTCCAATCAGTATAATCAAACACAGCTGGACTCAAATGAAGGTGTAGAACCATCTCAAGGATGATCAGAAGAAATGGAAAGCACCTGAGTTAAATATATGAGTGTCACAGCAAAGGGTCTGAATACTTAGGACCATGTGATATTTCAGTTTTTCTTTTTTAATAAATCTGCAACAATGTCAACAATTCTGTGTTTTTCTGTCAGTATGGGGTGCTATGTGTACATTCATGAGGAAGAAGAATGAACCTAAATGATTTTAGCAAATGGCTGCAATATAAAAAGAGTGAAAAATCTAAGGGGTCTGAATACTTTCCGTACCCACTGTATATATATACTTATTAGTGATCGACCGATAGCCGTTTTTCATTGCCGATACCGATATTTTGGCGATCACATATCGGTATCGGCCGATATTGGCAGATATTTTCGCACATTTAAAATTTTGCAAAATAAACACAAATTTCGACACCAATCTGTTACTGAACATGTAAAGCTTTATTTATTAACAATTTTAACATTAAGGGCTCGTTCTTCACACCTTAACTGCATGAGAACTGATAGGAAAACTTTAATTGCAGGGACATTTAGTTTCACATCATTCTGATTGTGCATTAATGCATAATAAATTGCTGCAGTAGTGCAATCACTCACTGCAATTATTTTAATTCACTACTGCAGTGCAGTCAGTGCAAAACTGCTAGGAAAAAAGCTAGACATCAGCTACACAGTGGATTGGATTGGAGTCAGTGGACTACCTCTGCAGTAGGGCACTCACTGCAACTACTGCAGTCAGTGCAAAACTGCTAGAAAAAAAGCTAGGCAAAACAACAGCTACACAGTGGATTGGACTGGAGTCAGTGGACTACTGCTGCAGTAGGGCACTCATTTACTGCAATAATCTTAAATCACTACTGCACTACTGCACTTCTTTTCTTTTCATAAATTGCTGCCACTTGACTAAAAACACGCTCACTTGGTACCAAGGAAGGAGGAGCAGAAAGGTATCTTCTAGCATGAGAAGCAAGTCTTTTGTAGCGTGCCTCATTTTCTTTCCACCACTGAAGAGAAATCACTTTTTCTGTCATTTACTGGTTCCTTCAAATAGAGATGAAGTTCATTATCCAGGCTCATTATTGCAGATTGAGAAGAACCCTCCACATGAGGCCCCAATAAAACACTGAACATGTCATCTATTTCACCACAATGAATTTTCTCTTCTGTCCGTTGTCTTTTTGGACATTTTTCTTCTGCATCCTGCTCTTCCACATCAGAAACCTTCTCTTCATTATTTTTCTTTTCGTCAGGAGGAACCTCCTGCACCTTCTGTTGAACTTGAATCTCGTCTGTCAGCCATTGTTTTGTCCTGGTCAATCCATCATCAGAAGAGAAAGGTTGGTTCTTGTATTGAGGATCCAAAAGACATGCAAGCACAACATTTATACTCTCCTCATGCTTCTCAAAACTTTTGGTGACGCTGTCCCTCATGACCTGTCTTCATGCTTTAATGCCACGTGTGTTGGGTCCTTCCCGTTGAAGAAGCATCTTCAGCACTCTTACACAAGGGATGACAGAGGACACAGATGAGTCATAATGACTTACCACTAGAGTCATTTCCTCAATGGGTAGGAGCGTCTCAATCATGTTGGCTACTATGTCCCACTGATCAGCAGTAGGACAAGAATGTCCTCCAAGTCCATATTCACCAGAATTTATAGTGAGAGCTCGCTTCTGCTCCAACATCGGTTGTAACGTGTAGCGTTGAGTTCCATTGTGTTGGAACAACCTGTATCAAGTGGTTTTTGGGTAGGCCAAGGTCTTTCTGAATGCACCTCAGTCGCTGCTTGGCAAGAATAGAATGGCCTGCGCACTTCTTCAGCATGCTAATAATGTCAAGCAATGCTTTCTGGTTTGACAGACCATCATTTACCACAAGTTGGAGGGTGTGTGCCATGCAACTGAGGTCTGACACTTCAGCAAGTCTCATACCTTTAACCATGTTCGCTCCACTGTCTCGCAGCACAAGCATCACTCGGTCTTTGGTGATTCTCCATTCTTCTAGCATGCCTAGAAACATTTCTCTAATGTACTCCCCATTGTGGGATCCTTGCATCACTTTTGTATTCAACAACAAATGCCTTCTTGTCCATCCGCTGTTAATGAAGTGGCATGTAAGACTCATTAGTGATTCTGTTTGTCCTGACCAGCAATCAGTCGTGAATGAAAGTGAGTTGCCAGCATTCTCTGGTTTCAGCATAGCCTTTACTTTCTCAATGACCTTTTGGTGAATCTTTTGCAGCATTTCGGTTAGATAAAATTTGTCACTCTTCAGTGCTGGCACCCTGTGGTGGGTGGCTGACTGGCACCCTGTGGTGGCTGACTGGCACCCTGTGGTGGCTGGTTGGCACCCTGTGGTGGCTGGCTGGCACCCTTTGGTGGATGGCTGGCTGGCACCCTGTGGTGGCTGGCTGGCACCCTGTGGTGGGTGGCTGGCTGGCACTCTGTGTTGGGTGGCTGGCTGGCACTCTGTGTTGGGTGGCTGGCTGGCATCCTTTGGTGGCTGGCTGGCACCCCTTAGTGGGTGGGTGAGTGGCGTGGCACCCTTTGGTGGCTGGCACCCTGTGGTGGGTGGGTGGCTGGCTGGCTTCCTGTGGTGTGTGGCTGGTGGGCACCCTTTGGTGGCTGGCTGGTTGGCACCCTGTGTGGTGGGTGGCTGGCAGGTTCAGGCCCAGGGCCAGTGGGTGGCTGGCAGGTACAGTCAGGCAGGGCCTGTGGCTGGCTGGCAGGCCTGTGGATGTGTGGGACTGGGTGGCTGGCTGGCATCGGGCAGCTGTGGGTGGTGGGTGGCAGCAGCTGCTGTGTTACACGTGCACTGTGTCTGTGACTGGTCTTTGATAGAACTAGAAGATCACTCACTGTCCCGACAGACTGTGTGCACAGCATGCATTGCAAAGCAGACTCCAGTGTGGCCACGGCAGGTAAAACACACTGTAACGAGGCTGAGGGAGGCAGCCTAAGCAGGCCGCAAAAGCTGCCCAGTACTTGAAGGCGCGTCACAACATATGCGATGACGTCACGGCAATATCGGTAAATCCAAAGGCTGATTCCGATATATCGGGGAAAGTGCATATCAGCCCTCAATATATCGGTGTTGCCGATAATTGGTGGATCTCTAATATATATAAATTCCCTTCTTCACTGGAAATAAGAGGCCAAGCCCAACCCCTGAAAAACAACCCCTCCACCAAATGATTTGGACCAGTGCACAAAGCAAGGTTCATAAAGACATGGATAAGTGAGTTTGGGGTGGTGGAACTTGACTGGCCTGCACAGAGTCCTGACCCCAACCCAATAGCATACTTTTGGAATGAATTAGAGGGGAGACTGTGAGCCAGGTCTTCTCTCCAACATCAGTGCCTGACTTCACAAATGCGCTCCTGGAAGAATGGTCAAACATCCCCATAGACACAGTCCTAAACCTTGTGGACAGCCTTCCCAGAAGAGTTGAAGCTGTTACAGCTGCAAAGGGTGGGCTAACTCAATATTTAACCCTACAGACTAAGACTGGGATGCCATTAAAGTTCATGTGTGTGTGTAAAGGCAGGCGTCCCAATACTTTTGGTAATATATATATATATATATATATATATATATATATATATATATATATATATATATATACACTGTATAGATTACATTTCTGCACATAGTGTACTGTAGATAATTCTTTCAATGTCAAGGGATCCAGGGAAAGTGAATAAAACATACATTACAATGATGCCGGTGTGCAGTTAATTATTAAATTGTACATCTATATTTAAAATATCTATTAAAGAGGATGGCAACAGTGTCAGCAGGCTGAAAATTTATCCTTTACAATTAATCAAGGAATGCAACAAATTCTATTAACTCTACAACAAATATCATCTGCAAACAGAGTTAATTAATTTTCCTTTATGTCATTACATACATCATGGAACCTCGGCATGAAGACCGTCCACACTTACGAAATATAAGGTGTGAAACATTAATCAATGGAATGTGACGGTTCCTCCCTGGGCTCTATAGAGAACATTTTATTTTTTCTGGCTTTATACCAGCAGCAACTTCACTGACATAGTACAGACCACATGACTGCACACTTTGACCTGAGGAGCTTACAATCTAATTAGCCTTCAAACGCTATAGTAGACTTTGAAGTCCACAGCATTCTAATCCTTTTACTGTGGGAGTGTTCGTTAGGCTTAGTGAATAAGGCTAAATTGTAAGAAAGGTTATATTGCATCTTAAGCCAAATTGTGTATCTTAATTTTTGGATACAGTGGTGAGGGGTTGAACTTTTAATGTTTTTTTTTTTTTTATTGCTGAGGAGGTAGAAAATAGAGACATCACTCTACTTACAAAGTACAGATTTAGATTTTATTTAAATTCACCAGCAAAAGCCAACATGTTTCAAGGCTGCCAAGGGTCCCCCTTCTTATGGAATCATGTGGCATAGGTATGCGCTCCCCTTCATTCTAAAAGTAGAAATACGGGGCAACTTAGGAAACAGTGACCATAGGTCAATAAGTTTCAGTATTAATTACAGTAATAGGAAACACAAGGGTAATATAAGGACACTGAATTTCAAAAGAGCCAATTTCCCAAAACTGCGCTCGCTGCTAGAAAATATCAAATGGGATAGAACCCTGGGAAAAAAGAACACGGAAGAAAAATGGGAGTGCTTCAAGAGCATACTTAACAAGGGGATTGGCCAGTGCATTCCAAAGGGAAATACATTTAAAAGAGCTAAACTAAACCCTGGGTGGCTAAACTCCAACATAAAAATGCATATTAGTGCTAAAGAAAAGGCCTTCAAAAAATACAAGACTGAGGGGTCATTGGCAGCATTTAAGCATTACAAAGAGTGTAATAAGAAATGTAAAGACGAAATCAGGGTGGCTAAAATAGAACACGAGAGACATATAGCGGAGGAGAGTAAAAAGAACCCCAAGAAATTCTTTAAGTATTTAAACAGTAAGAAAGCGAGGCCGGAACACATTGGCCCCATAAAAGATGACAAAGGAAATATGGCCACTGAGGACAGAGAGAAGGAGAAAGTGTTAAATAATTTCTTCTCTTCAGTCTTCACAAAAGAATCGGGAGGCTACACTAACCCAGCTTGTAAGGCCAAACTAAACAACATACCTCAGGAAGTGCCGCCATGGCTAACAGAAGATAGACTTAGAACTAAACTAGAGAAACTTAACATAAATAAATCACCTGGACCGGATGGCTTGCACCCGAGGGTTCTTAAAGAGCTCAGCCAGGTGATTGCCAGACCATTATTCTTGATCTTTAAGGATAGTTTACAGATGGGTATGGTGCCAGCTGATTGGAAAAAAGCCAACGTGGTACCAATATTTAATAAGGGGCCGAGATATATCCCGGGGAACTATAGGCCGGTCAGCCTAACATCTGTAGTCTGCAAGATTTTGGAGGGGATGTTAAGGGACCACATACAAGACTTTAGTAATGAAAACTGTATTATTAGTAGTAATCAGCATGGATTAATGAAAAATCGTTCTTGCCAAACCAATCTATTAACCTTCTACGATGAAGTGAGCTGCCACCTAGATAAAGGCAAGCCTGTGGATGTGGTGTATCTGGACTTTGCAAAGGCCTTTGACACCATTCCCCACAAACGCTTACTGTACAAACTAAGGAAGGTAGGTATGGACCATAAGGTGAGTACCTGGATAGAGAACTGGCTCCAGGTGATTAATGGGGAGTACTTTGCTTGGGCGGGTGTGGAAAGTGGGGTCCCCCAAGGTTCTGTCCTGGGACCAATCCTGTTTAATTTATTCATAAATGATCTAGAGGAGGGGATATCTAGTACAATCTCAGTATTTGCAGATGATACTAAACTAAGCTTGCCAATATCTTCTATGCAGGATGTGGAAACCTTACAAGCGGACCTGAACAAAATAATGGGGTGGGCAACTACATGGCAGATGAGGTTTAATGTTGAAAAATGTAAAGTAATGCACTTGGGTGCCAGAAACCAGAAAGCAAGCTACTCACTAGGGGGGGAACCTCTGGGTGAGTCTAGGATGGAAAAGGACCTGGGGGTACTGGTAGACAACAGGCTTGGCAGTGGCATGCAATGCCAAGCCGCTGCAAGCAAAGACAACAGAATACTGGGATGTATAAAAAAGGGGATTCACTCCAGAAATAAAGAGATTATTCTCCCTCTCTACAAGACTCTGGTCCGGCCACATCTGGAGTATGCTGTCCAGTTCTGGGCACCGGTCCTCAGGAAGGATGTGCTGGAACTGGAAAGAGTCCAGAGAAGGGCAACAAAAATAATTAGGGGAATGGAGGACATCAGCTATGAGGAAAGACTACAAGCACTGAACTTATTCTCTCTGGAGAAGAGACGATTGAGAGGGGATATGATATCAATGTACAAATACTGTACTGGCGACCCTAGCATAAGGAACAAACTATTCAGAGAAAGGAGATACAATAAGACACGTGGCCACTCACTAAAACTAGAGGAAAGGAGGTTTAACCTTAAAGCACATAAGGGGTTCTTCACTGTAAGAGCGGTAAGGATGTGGAATTCTCTTCCACAAGCAGTGGTATCAGCAGGGAGCATCGATAGTTTCAAAAAACTATTAGATGGGCACCTTAACCACTTCCATACCAGGCCTATTTCGGACACTTTGTGTTTACAAGTTAAAACCAGTATTTTTTCCTAGAAAACTACTTAGAACCCCCAAACATTATATATATTTTTTTAGCAAAGACTCTGGAGAATAAAATGGCGGTCATTGCAATATTTTTTGTGATGCGGTATTTGCGCAGTGGTCTTTAAAACGCCATTTTTTTGGGAAAAATTAAATTTCACTGCATTTAAAAAATACTAAACAGTAAAGTTAGCCCATTTTTTTTGTATATTGTGAAAGATGATGTCATGCCGAGTAAATAGATACCCAACATGTTACGGTTTAAAATTGCGCCCCCCCCGTGGGATGGCGACAAACTATGGTCAATAGAGATCTCAATAGGCGGCACTTTAAATTTATTTAACGGTTACCAGTTTAGAGTTAGAGTGTAGCTCTTTTTTTTTAATTATTGCTCACGCTCTGGCGATCGCGGCGATACCTCACATGTGTAGTTTGAACAGCGATTTCATTCGCGGCTCGACTTCCGTATACGTTTTTTTTTGTGCGCGAGCTAACGGTGATCGGGGCAGCTAATTTTTTATTTTTTTTTCCCATTTATTTTATTTATTTTTTTAACTTTATTACAGTTTTTAAAAAAAAATAAAAAATCTGATCAACCCTAGACCCCTCCACTACACTTCCCTGTATGCAAAACGCCGAAAACTGCGTTTTTGCATACAGCCGTTTTTCAAATTTGGCGCCGTTTTGCAGCACACTAACCCGGAAGTGACGTCATGTAACATATTACTATGTAACTATGAGCAAATTTCTAAAACGTTTTATCAATTGTGGTTTTGCTGAACTTTCTAAAAATTTGAGAACCTGCAAAACGTGAAATGTCACCACTGAAAGTCATCTTGAAGTAAATTAGACCAACAAAAAGCTACTGCTAGTGGACTACTACAGACATGAAAATAATATTAGAATAAACATTTAAAAAAAAATCAGAAACCAGTTTCCAAAAAAGAAAAACCATTGATTTTACAGAAGTTTAAAACACAATGGTATATCTATCCCCATTAATGTCGCTTCTATAAAAGAGGCTTTGCAATTAGTTGATGTTGGTGCCAAAAGCACAAGTCCCTGCCCCACTCCTTAGTGGTTAGAAGAACAGTGATCCTCTTGTTGAGGCTGTACCCTCTGTCATATTGTGCCCCACTCTGTGCCAGGGGCCACCACATGAAATTCCCAGCCAATGACCTTTATATCCTCAAGGAAGGAATGTCCACACAATGATAACGTTGCTGTACTTTACTGGTGGTATTTGAACTGCGGCATAAAAATCACATCCCATTGGCATACTATCTGGGGTCACTTGACAGTGCAAAGTCAATAACATTTAGTGGATGGTCCACAGTAGTCACATGGGAAAGCATATGCAGCACTTTTAAGCAGCATTCTTCCTTTAAACGGTCTCTCCCACCACCCGAGGTCATTAGTACTCACTGAAATAGGATCTCTGTAAACACCAACTCCATAGGTACACGACTCCCGGGACCCACCAAGGGAATAGCCCCACACAGGGAATAAACTGCCTGGCAGCCTCACACTGTGAATAAATGGCCTGGCCTAAAAAGCCTTTTGCAACCTACTGTAGCCTAACCCCCCCCCCCCCATATGGGTAAGGATGTTCACAGATTTGTCTGCTAGGTGCAGGGTTACTCCTCCCCAACCTTCAACCATGTCCAGAGCCTTCATGTACTGGCTATATCCAAGCTGGTGTGGGATAATTGGCTGCCATACCCTAACTGCACAAGGGTTCCTCCAAACCTCGCTTATGTCTGGATCCTAACTCATCCATGACCTCACTACTAGAGTTGAGCGGACACCTGGATGTCCGTGTTTGGCGGGTTCGGCCAAACTTTAAAAAAAAGTCCGGGTCCTTGTCCCGGACTTTTGCCGAACTTTTCCCGGACACCGAACCCCATTGAAGTCAATGGGGACCCGAACTTTCAGGCACTAAAATGGCTCTAAAACACCAATGGAAAGGGCTAGAGTGCTGCAAATGGCAGCAAAACGTAGTTAAGAGCATGGCAAGTGCTCTGCAAACAAATGTGGATCGGGAAATAACTTATACCAAAAAAAAAAAAAAAAAAAACAGAAAAATAAAACAATGTTCTTCATCTCTGAAGGACGAGGCCCATATGGAGTAGGAGGGAGGTTGAGGTGGTGGTGGATGTGGCGGTGTCATAGGCGTGCGCACAGGGTGTGCTGGGTGTACCTGGGCACACCCTAATCACCTAGGGCACATTAGCATTATCGCTCTGCTTGCCAGTGAGGAGATGGGAAAGATCTCCCTCGGACCTGCTCTGCTCTATTTCTCTTTGCCAGCAGGGAGAGTAATGTATCGGGGCCATGTACATGTAGGCAAACACATGCATGTGTATTTAAACTTTGGGGTGCACACCCTAATGCAATATGCTGCTCACACCTATGGGCGGTGTAGGTGGAAGCGGCGGTGGAGGAGGACCAGGGCCGGATTAAGAGCATCATGGGCTTGGTGCTGAGGATTTTGAAGGGCCTTAAGGGCCGTGCCTTGGCATGCACCCAGAGGAGGAAGGGTGCAGCCATACATGCCTAATTCCACATGGGATGCTGTCTCTGAAGCCCATAAACACATCCATGCATCGGCAACTGTCCCTCCTTGTCCGGCCTTCTTGCTGTGTGGGGAGGTTCTGAGGGAGCTGCCTGGGGAAGCGAGCATAGAAGCCAGACTTCTGTGTTTACAAGTGACAGAAGAGCGGTAACAGTGAATATGGCCAACCCGGGGCCTATATAAAGGTAGGGGCCTGGAGCTGCAGCTCCAATAGCCCCTACGTTAATCTGGCCCTGAGGAGGAGGACGAGGTAGCCAACACTGCTTCTTTTCAGAAATTTTAAATGAGGGTACACCCCAAAAGAGTGAGAAAGAGCAAAAATAGAACAATGGCTGGGTAAGGTCGGTATCCATCGCTATTCTGCACAAGGTACAGAAAAGTCCAGTGGGATCCATGCCTGGTTCATTTTAATGAACGTGAGCTTGTCCACATTGTCTCTGGACAGGCGGCTGCGCTTGTCTGTGATAACGCCCCCAGCCGTGCTAAATACCCGTTCAGATAATACACTGGCTGCAGGGCACGCCAGCACCTCCAAGGCGTAAAGGGCAAGCTCAGGCCATGTGCCCAACTTGGAGACCCAGAAGTTGAAGGGGGCAGACCCCTCATTCAGTACGTCTAGGCGTGTGCACACATACTGCTCCACCATGTTGGTAAAATGCTGCCTCCTGCTAAGAAGTTCCATATGAGCTGCTGGTGCTGCTGTTTGTTGGGGCGTGCTGACAAAGCTTTTCCACATTTCGGCCATGCTAACCCTGCCTTCTGAGGTGCTGGCGGTGCCCTGGTTGCGTTGGCGACCTCTTACTCCTCCTCCTCTGCCTTGTGCTTCCACTGTGGCCCCGCTGTCAGGTGGGAATGCCAGCAGAATCGCATCTACCAGCGTGCGCTTGTACTCGCGCATCTTGTGATCGCGCTCCAGTGAGTGAATTAAGGACGGTACGTTGTCCTTGTAACGGGGATCCAGCAGCGTGGCCACCCAGTAATCAGCCCAAGTTAGAATGTGGGCAACTCGGCGGTCGTTGTGGAGACACTGCAGCATGTAAATCGCTCATTTGTGCAAGGCTGCCCAGAGGCAACGAAAGGCTGTCCTCTGTGGGAGGTGTATATCGTCCGTGTCCTCTGTATCCCCCCAGCCTCGCACCAGTGATGGCCATGAGCTGGCCTGGGTGCCACCCTGCTGTGAACATGGTTCCATCTCCTCCTCCAGCTCCTCCTCCTCATCCTCCAGAACTGTGCCCCTGCTGGACAATTGTGTCCCTGGCGTTTGTGTGTGCAGGAACCCACCCTCGGAGCCCCTTGCGAATGACTGCCCTGAAAGCCTTGGAAATGTTACCTCTTCATCCTCCTCCTCATCCTGTGCCACATCCTCTTCCATCATCGCCCAAATTGTTTTTTGAAGGAGGCATAGAAGTGGGATAGTTAAGCTGAGAACTGCGTCATCGGCACTGGCCATGTTGGTGGAGTACTCAAAACAGCGCAACAAGGCACACAGGTCTCGCATGGAGGCCCAGTTATTGGTGGTGAAGTGGTGCTGTTCCGCAGAGCGACTCACGCGTGCGTGCTGCAGCTGAAACTCCACTATGGCCTGCTGCTGCTCGCACAGTCTTTCCAGCATGTGCAAGGTGAAGTTCCACCTTGTGGGCACGTCACATATGAGGCGGTGAGCGGGAAGGTCGAAGTTACGCTGCAGCGCTGCCAGGCGAGCAGCAGCAGGGTGAGAACGCCGAAAGTGCACACAGACGGCCCGCACTTTCTGCAGCAGCTCTGACATATCGGGGTAGTTTTTAAGGAACCTCTGCACCACCAAATTCAGCACATGCGCCAGGCAAGGGATGTGCGTCAAACCGGCTAGGCCCAGAGCTGCTATGAGATTTCGCCCGTTATCGCACACCACCAGGCTGGGCTTGAGGCTCGCTGGCAGCAACCACTCATCTGTCTGCTGTTCCATGCTCCTCCACAACTCCTGCGCGGTGTGTGTTTTTTTCCCCCAAACAGGCAAGTTTTAAAACTGCCTGCTGTCATTTACCCCTGGCCGTGCTGAAGTTGGTGGTGAAGGTGTTACGCTGTCCGGATGAGGAGGCGGTAGAGGATGAGGAAGCGGAGTAGGAGGAGTTAGGAACAGGAGGCAAACTGAAGTGCCCTGCAATCCTCGGTGGTGGAAGGACATGCGCCAAATTGCTATCCGCCTCAGGCCCATCCGCCACTGCATTTACCAGTGTGCCATTAGGGAGATATAACGCCCCTGACCGTGCTTACTGGTCCACGTATCGGTAGTTAGGTGGACCTTGCCACAGATGGTGTTGCCAGTGCACACCTGATTTTTTCCCCCACTTGGTTGTGCAGGGAAGGGATGGCTTGCCTGGAAAAGTAGTGGCGGCTGGGCACGACGTACTGTGGGACAGCCACCGACATAAGGTTTTTAAAACTGTGCGTCTCCACCAGACGGAATGACAGCATTTCAAAGGCCAAGAATTTTGAAATGCTGGCATTCAGGGCCAGGGATCGCGGGTGGGTAGGGGGGTACTTCCTCTTCCTCTCAAGTGTTTGGGAGATGGAAAGCTGAACGCTTCCACGGGACTTTGTGGAGATGGTTGGTGACCCAGGTGGTGGTGTTGCTGACAGATCCTTTGTTTGCGGGGTGGCAGGTGCTGGTATCACTACAGATGTGGCTGGAGCGGCTGAGACTGCAGCAGAAGAGGAAGCAGGATGAGCCAGAGACTTTTCTTGGTTTTGAAGGTGTCTACTCCACTGCAGCTCGTGCTTTGCACTTAGATGCCTGATCATGCAGGTTGTGCTCAGGTTGAGAAGGTTTATGCCTCGCTTCAGGCTCTGATTGCACAGGGTGCAAACCACTCATGTCCTGTCATCAGCACATTTTCTAAAGAACTTCCACGCTAGAGAACTCCTTTGAGCTGACTTTGGTGCGCTAGTTCCCTTGCTGCGTTGGACAGTAGCAGGCGTAGTGTCTAGGGCACGGCCGCTCCGCTTCTGCACCCTGCTCCCTCTTCTGCTGTGCTGGTGGCTCTGTGCGACCACCGCCTCTTCCTCCAAAATACTCAGGTCACCTGCATGACCTTCATTCCATGTGGGGTCGAGGACCTCATCGTCCTCCACATCATCTTCCACCCAGTCTTCACCCCTGCCCTCCTTGTCGGTCTCCACAATTCTGAATGCCGCAGCAGTTGGCACCTGCGTTTCGTCATCATCGGAGACGTGCTGCGATGGTCCTTGCATGTACTCATCTTGAGAAATAAGTGGTTGGGCATCGCTGAACTCAATCTCTTCCACTTCTGGGGCAGGGCTAGGTGGATGGCCCTGGGAAACCCTGCTGACAGAGTCCTCAAAAAGAAGAAGAGACTGCTGTATGGCTTGGGGCTCAGACTGCTTGCCTGATTTGCAAGGGGGTGAGGTGAAAGATGGTTGGACATCGGCAGCAGGTGCCAACTCTGACCTTTCTGCAGTAGACTGGGTGGGAGACAATGTGAAGGAACTGAAGGCACTGTCAGCAGCAAACCAATCTACTATCGCCTCTCTGTGTTCTGGCCTCATCACTTCTAGAGGCGTATGATGCCCTACCAAATACTGATGCAGGTTCTGTCGCCTACTAACACTTGAGGAAGGTGTTTCACTTGTGCGTGTAGCTGGCACAGATCGACCACGTCCTCTCCTTGCAACAGGAGCTCTACCAGCAGCACCACGACCCAGGCCACGGCCCCTATTTGACGGTCTCCTCATATTTCTGTAATTTAAGATCTTGCCCTAGAAAGGTGTTTATTGAATAGCGGAACAAAACAACAACAGTATCGCACGGGTGTATCTCACAGTCAAATATGCAAACTATGCCGCAATTTAATGTTTTTTACCCCAAAAGGGTGTATATTGAATAGCGGAATAGGATAAGAAACGGTGTATCTCACACGTACAAACACAGACTAGGCCCCGATTAAAATTTTTTGTACCCTAAAGGGAGGATGAGGAAGAGGAGTAGGAGGAGTTGGGAACAGGAGGCAAACTGAAGCGCCCTGCAATCCTTGGCGGGGGAAGGAGATGCGCCAAACAAATTTAAAAGGTGTATCTCACACGTACCAATACAGACTATGCCGTAATTTAATTTTTTTACACTCCAAAAGGGTGTATATTGAATAGCGGAATAGGAAAAATTTTATAATACGGTGTATCTCACACGTACAAACACAGACTAGGCCCCGATTACAATTGTTTGTACCCTAAAGGCAGGATGAGGAAGAGGAGTAGGAGGAGTTGGGAACAGGAGGAGGCAAACTGAAGCGCCCTGCAATCTTCGGAGGTAGAAGGAGATGCGCCAAACAAACTTAAAAAGGTGTATCTCACATGTACCGATACAGACTATCCCGCAATTTAATTTTTTACACTCAAACAGGGTGTATATTGAATAGCGGAATAGGACAAATTTTACAAAACGGTGTATCTCACACGTACAAACACAAACTAGGTCCCAATTACAATTTTTTCGACCCTAAAGGCAGGATGAGGAGTAGGAGGAGTTCGGAACAGGCAGGAGGCAGACTGAAGCACCCTCAAATCCTCGGCAGTATGAGATGCGCCCAAAAAATTGGAAGGGTGTATCTCACACGTACCGACACAGACTATCACGCAATTTAATTGTTTATACCCAAAGGTTTTTATTAAATAGCGGAATAGAAAATATGATCAAAAAAAGTGTATGTATCTCACACATACAAAACCACACTAGGCCCCAATTGCTATTGTTTGTACCCCTAAAAGGCTGGATGAGGAGTAGGAGGAGTTTGGAATAGGCAGCACCCTCAAATCTTCAGAAGTATGAGATGAACCCCAAAAACTTGGAAAGGTGGATCTCACACGTACCGACACAGACTATCCCGCAATTTAATTGATCCCCAAAGGTTTTTATTGAATAGCGGAATAGAAAATATGATCAAAAAAAGTGTATGTATCTCACATGTACAAAACCACACTAGGCCCCAATTACTATTGTTTGTACCCCTAAAAGGCTGGATGAGGAGTAGGAGGAGTTTGGAACAGGCAGCACCCTCAAATCTTCAGAAGTATGAGATGAAAGCCAAAAACTTGGAAAGGTGGATCTCACACGTACCAACACAGACTATCCCGCAATTTAACTGTTCCCCAAAGGTTTTTATTGAATAGCGGAATAGAAAATATGATCAAAAAGTGTATGTATCTCACACGTACAAAACCACACTAGGCCCCAATTGCTATTGTTTGTACCCCTAAAAGGCTGGATGAGGAGGAGTTTGGAACAGGCAGCACCCTCAAATCTTCAGAAGTATGAGATGAACCCCAAAAACTTGGAAAGGTGGATCTCACACGTACCAACACAGACTATCCCGCAATTTAACTGTTCCCCAAAGGTTTTTATTGAATAGCGGAATAGAAAATATTATAAAAAAAAGTGTATGTATATCACACGTACAAAACCACACTAGGCCCCAATTACTATTGTTTGTACCCCTAAAAGGCTGGATGAGGAGTAGGAGGAGTTTGGAACAGGCAGCACCCTCAAATCTTCAGAAGTATGAGATGAACCCCAAAAACCCCGAATATCATTCAGCTCTGCTGCAGGCCACAATTTAATTTTTTTTTAACCCAAGGCTGTATATTGAATAGTGGAATAGAAAAAAGTGTATGATTTTTGAAACCACTCAATAATAGTACATGTGAACTGAACAATGAACACAGCAGTGTATGATCAGTCAGCACAGCATAGCTGAAGGAAAAACGCTGCACACAGTGACTGATAGAAAAATACTTTTCTCCCTCCTCCTCAGTGGGCAAAAAAAATTGTGTTCACTGCACCCCACACACAGCAAAATCGATGTGAACCACTGACACCTGCCTATCTCCAGCCTCTCCCTAAATGGATTGATAAGATCGTAGATCGGTCACTGCAAACCCCTCCCACACAGCAAAATCGATCGTAGAAAACTGACCCTAAAAATCAGCAGCAGCCTCTCCCTAAAAGGATTGATAAGATCGTAGATCGGTCACTGCAAACCCCTCCCACACAGCAAAATCAATCGTAGAAAACTGACCCTAAAAATCAGCAGCAGACTCTCCCTAAAAGGATTGATAAGATCGTAGATCGGTCACTGAAAACCCCTCCCACACAGCAAAATCGATTGTAGAAAACTGACCCTAAAAATCAGCAGCAGCCTCGCCCTAAAATGCCTACAACTCGCCCTGCCTAACACACTCCGACCTGTCCCTCAATTCTATGCGGACACAAATGAGTTTTGCCTGCCTGTCTGTCCCTAATCAGCAGCCAGCACGTTGATGTGTGTTCTGACCCTGAACTAGTACACAGCAGAATGACGCCGCACGGCGCTGGCTGGAACTTATAAAGACTTGGTCACATGCTTCAGATGGCCAATCACAGCTACTAATACATTTGTAGGCATGGCTGGGATGGCTTAAGGCACACCAGTTAAACGCTTGTTGATTGGCTGTTGAAAGCCCGCCATGAAAAGCGCGCCAATGCATGCAAATCCCGGAAATAAAACGACCGAACACGGATTTTTACCCGAACATACAGTAAAGTTTTTCGGGTCCGTGTTCGGGTAACAAAAAAACAATTATTCGGTACGAACACGAATAATACAGTCCGTGTTCGCTCAACCCTACTCACTACTAGTGTTGAGCGAACACGGACTGTATTATTCGTGTTCGTACTGAATAATTGGATTTTTGTTACCCGAACACGGACACGGACACTTTACTGTATGTTCGGGTAAAAATCCGTGTTCGGTCGTTTTATTTCCAGGTTTTGCATGTTTTGGCGCTCTTTTCATGGCGGGGTTTCAACAGCCAATCAACAATCGTTTAACTGGTGTGCCTTAAGCCATCCCAGCCATGCCTGCAAATGTATGAGTAGCTGTGATTGGCCGTCTGAAGCATGTGACCAAGTCTTTATAAGTTCGAGGCAGCCGCAGCGGCGTCATTCTGCTGCTTAGATCAGGGACAGAGCACACATACGTGCTGGCTGCTGATTAGGGAAAGACAGGCAGGGAAAACGAATTGGTGTCCGGATAGAATTGAGGGACAGGTCGGAGTGTTTAGGCAGGGCGAGTTGTAGGCATTTTAGGGATAGAGTCTGCTGAATTATAGGGTCAGTGTGTTCTACAAACTACAATCGATATTGCTGTGTGGGGTGGGGTCTGCACTTAATCCTGATCTACGATCTCTTCTCAATCCTGTTAGGGAGAGGCTGCTGCTGAATTTTAGGGAAAGTGTGTTCTACAAACTACAATCGATATTGCTGTGTGGGGTCTGCACTTAGTCCCGATCTATGATCTCTTCTCAATCCTGTTAGGGAGAGGCTGCTGCTGAATTTTAGGGAAACTGTGTTCTACAAACTACAATCGATATTGCTGTGTGGTGTGGGATAGGAGATAGGCAGGTGTCAGTGATCCACATCCATTTTTCTGTGTGTGGGCTGCAGTGAACACAATCTTTTTGGGGTGCAGTGAACACAATCTTTTTGGGGTGCAGTGAACACGATCTTTTTGGGGTGCAGTGAACAAAATCATTTTTGGGGTGCAGTGAACACAATCTTTTTGGGGTGCAGTGAACAAAATCCTTTGTGGGGTGCAGTGAACACAATCTTTGTGGGGTGCAGTGAACAACATCCTTTTTGGGGTGCAGTGAACAACATCCTTTTAGGGTGCAGTGAACACAATCTTTGTGGGGTACAGTGAACACAATCTTTGTGGGGTGCAGTGAACAAAATCCTTTTGGGGTGCAGTGAACACAATCTTTGTGGGGTTCAGTGAAGACAATCCTTTTGGGGTGCAGTGAACAAAATCCTTTTGGGGTGCAGTGAACACAAGCTTTGTGGGGGTGCAGTGAACACAATCTTTGTGGGGTGCAGTGAACACAATCTTTGTGGGGTGCAGTGAACAAAATCCTTTTGGGGTGCAGTGAACAAAATCTTTGTGGGGTGCAGTGCAGACAATCCTTTTGGGGTGCACTGAACACAATCTTTGTGGGGTGCAGTGAACACAATCTTTGTGGGGGTGCAGTGAACACAATCTTTGTGGGGGTGCAGTGAACAAAATCCTTTTGGGGTGCAGTGAACACAATCTTTGTGGGGTGCAGTGAAGACAATCCTTTTGGGGTGCAGTGAACAAAATCCTTTTGGGGTGCAGTGAACACAAGCTTTGTGGGGGTGCAGTGAACACAATCTTTGTGGGGTGCAGTGAACAAAATCTTTGTGGGGTACAGTGAACACAATCTTTGTGGGGTGCAGTGAACAAAATCTTTGTGGGGTACAGTGAACACAATCTTTGTGGGGTGCAGTGAACACAATCTTTGTGGGGTGCAGTGAACAAAATCCTTTTGGGGTGCAGTGAACAAAATCTTTGTGGGGTGCAGTGAAGACAATCCTTTTGGGGTGCAGTGAACACAATCTTTGTGGGGTGCAGTGAACACAATCTTTGTGGGGGTGCAGTGAACACAATCTTTGCGGGGTGCAGTGAAGACAATCCTTTTGGGGTGCAGTGAACAAAATCCTTTTGGGTGCAGTGAACACAAGCTTTGTGGGGGTGCAGTGAACACAATCTTTGTGGGGTGCAGTGAACAAAATCTTTGTGGGGTACAGTGAACACAATCTTTGTGGGGTGCAGTGAACACAATCTTTGTGGGGTGCAGTGAACAAAATCCTTTTGGGGTGCAGTGAACACAATCTTTATGGGGTGCAGTGAACACAATCTTTGTGGGGTACAGTGAACACAATCTCATACTTCTGAAGATTTGAGGGTGCTGCCTGTTTCATCCTCCTCCTCCTCATCCATCCTTTTAGGGGTACAAACAATAGTAATTGGGGCCTAGTGTGCTTCTGTACGTGTGAGATACATACACTTTTTTTGATCATATTTTCTATTCCGCTATTCAATAAAAACCTTTGGGGATCAATTAAATTGCGGGATAGTCTATGTCGGTACGTGTGAGATCCACCTTTCCAAGTTTTGGGGGTTCATCTCATACTTCTGAAGCTTTGAGGGTGCTGCCTGTTCCATACTCCTCCTCCTCCTCATCCATCCTTTTAGGGGTAAAAACAATAGTAATTGGGGCCTAGTGTGGTTGTGTACGTGTGAGATACATACACTTTTTTTGATCATATTTCCTATTCCGCTATTCAATAAAAACCTTTGGGGATCAATTAAATTGCGGAATAGTCTGTGTCGGTACGTGTGAGATCCACCTTTCCAAGTTTTTGGGGTTCATCTCATACTTCTGAAGCTTTGAGGGTGCTGCCTGTTCCATACTCCTCCTCCTCCTCATCCATCCTTTTAGGGGTACAAACAATAGTAATTGGGGCCTAGTGTGCTTCTGTACGTGTGAGATACATACACTTTTTTTTTGATCATATTTCCTATTCCGCTATTCAATAAAAACCTTTGGGGATCAATTAAATTGCGGAATAGTCTGTGTCGGTACGTGTGAGATCCACCTTTCCAAGTTTTTGGGGTTCATCTCATACTTATGAAGATTTGAGGGTGCTGCCTGTTCCATACTCCTCCTCCTCCTCATCCATCCTTTTAGGGGTACAAACAATAGTAATTGGGGCCTAGTGTGCTTCTGTACGTGTGAGATACATACACTTTTTTTTTATCATATTTCCTATTCCGCTATTCAATAAAAACCTTTGGGGATCAATTAAATTGCGGAATAGTCTGTGTCGGTACGTGTGAGAGGCCATCACTGGTGCGTGGCTGGGGGGATACAGAGGACACGGACGATACACCTCCCACAGAGGACAGCCTTTCGTCGCCTCTGGGCAGCCTGGCACACAAGAGCGATTACATGCTGCAGTGTGTCCACAACGACCGCCGAGTTGCCCACATTCTAACTTGTGCTGATTACTGGGTGGCCACGCTGCTGGATCCCCGTTACAAGGACAACGTACCGTCCTTAATTCACTCACTGGAGCGCGATCGCAAGATGCGCGAGTACAAGCGCACGCTGGTAGACGCGATGCTGCTGGCATTCCCATCTGACAGCGTGGCCACAGTGGAAGCACAAGGCAGAGGAGGAGGAGGAGGAGGTCGCCAATGCAACCAGGGCACCGCCAGCACCTCAGAAGGCAGGGTTAGCATGGCCGAAATGTGGAAAAGCTTTGTCAGCACGCCACAACAAACAGCAGCACCAGCAGCTCAGATGGAACGTCTTAGCAGTAGGCAGCATTTTACCAACATGGTGGAGCAGTATGTGTGCACACGCCTACATGTTGTGAATGAGGGGTCTGCCCCCTTCAACTTCTGGGTCTCCAAATTGGACACATGGCCTGAGCTTGCCCTTTACGCCTTGGAGGTGCTGGCGTGCCCTGCAGCCAGTGTATTATCTGAACGGGTATTTAGCACGGCTGGGGGCGTTATAACAGACAAGCGCAGCCGCCTGTCCAGAGACAATGTGGACAAGCTCACGTTCATTAAAATGAACCAGGCATGGATCCCACGGGACTTTTCCGTACCTTATGCAGAATAGCAATGGATACCGACCTTACCCACCCATTGTTCCATTTTTGCTCTTTCTCACTCTTTTGGGGTGTACCTTCATTTAAAATTTGTGAA
This sequence comes from Pelophylax lessonae, assembly GCF_965119305.1. Lineage (NCBI taxonomy): Eukaryota > Metazoa > Chordata > Amphibia > Anura > Ranidae > Pelophylax > Pelophylax lessonae. Next base: position 14,003,558 of record NC_138774.1, read on the forward strand.
AAGAAGCAGTGTTGGCTACCTCGTCCTCCTCCTCAGGGCCAGATTAACGTAGGGGCTATTGGAGCTGCAGCTCCAGGCCCCTACCTTTTATATAGGCCCCGGGTTGGCCATATTCACTGTTACCGCTCTTCTGTCACTTGTAAACACAGAAGTCTGGCTTCTATGCTTGCTTCCCCAGGCAGCACCCTCAGAACCTCCCCACACAGCGCGAAGGCCGGACAAGGAGGGACAGTTGCCGATGCATGGATGTGTTTATGGGCTTCAGAGACAGCATCCCATGTTGAATTAGGCATGCATGGCTGCACCCTTCCTCCTCTGGGTGCATGCCAAGGCACGGCCCTTAAGGCCCTTAAAAATCCTCAGCACCAAGACCATGATGCTCTTAATCCGGCCCTGGTCCTCCTCCACCGCCGCTTCCACCTACACCGCCCATAGGTGTGCGCAGCCTATTGCATTAGGGTGTGCACCCCAAAGTTGAAATACACATGCATGTGTTTGCCTACATGTACATGGCCCCGATACATTACTCTCCCTGCTGGCAAAGAGAAATAGAGCAGAGCAGGTCCGAGGGAGATCTTTCCCATCTCCTCACTGGCAAACAGAGCGATAATGCTATGTGCCCTAGGTGATTAGGGTGTGCCCAGGTACACCCGGCACACCCTGTGCGCACGCCTATGACACCGCCACATCCACCACCACCTCAACCTCCCTCCTACTCCATATGGGCCTCGTCCTTCAGAGATGAAGAACATTGTTTTATTTTTCTGTTTTTTTTGTTGTTTTAAGTTATTTCCCTATCCACATTTGTTTGCAGAGCACTTGCCATGCTCTTAACTACGTTTTGCTGCCATTTGCAGCACTCTAGCCCTTTCCATTGGTGTTTTAGAGCCATTTTAGTGCCTTAAAGTTCGGGTCCCCATTAACTTCAATGGGGTTCGGTGTCCGGGAAAAGTTCGGTAAAAGTCCGGGACACGGACCCGGACTTTTTTTTAAAGTTCGGCCGAACCCGTTCGAACACGGACATCTAGGTGTCCGCTCAACCCTACTCACTACACAAAAACTCTAACTAAAATGGGCCCAGCACCTGATAACTCTACCTTCTGTAACCAGTCAATATTCTGGAACAGAGGCACCTAGTGGCAGATTAGCTAACTGCACCTGCCTACACTCCCATCAGCATCCAATACACAATTCCTGTAAGGAAACCTAACACAGCCCCTCCTACCATTCCCAAGGTGCTTATACTTATTAAACTCTACACTCACCGGCCACTTTATTACTTATTGTTGCTAATACCAGGTTGGACCCCATTTTGCCTTCAGAACTGCCTTAATTCTTCGTGGCAAAGATTCAACAAGGTGTTGGAAACATACCTCAGAGATTTTGGTCTATATTGACATTAAAGCATCACACAGTTGCTGCAGATTTGTCAGCTCCACATCCATGATGCCAATCTCCATCTCCACCACATCCCAAAGGTGCTCTATTGGATGAGATGTGGTGAGTGTGGAGGCCATTGGAGGACAGTGACCTCATTGTCATGGTGAAGAAACCAGTGGTGAGATGATTGGAGCTTTGTGCATTATCCAGCTGGAAGGAGCCATCAGAAGATGGGGACACTGTAGTCATAAAGGGATGGACATGGTCAGCAACAATACTCAGGTAGGCCTTTGCATAAACAATGCTCAATTGGCACTAAGGGGCCCAAGAAATTATCCCCCACACCATTACACCACCACCAGCCTGAACCATTGATAAAAGGCAGGATGGATCCATGCTTTCATGTTGTTTATGCCAAATTCTGACCCTTCCATCTCAATGTCACAGCTAAAATCAAGATTCATCAGACCAGGCAACATTTTTCCAATCTTCTATTGTCCAATTTTGGTGAGCCTTTGCCAATTGTAGCCTCAGTTTCCTGTTCTTAGCTGACAGGAGTGGCTCCTGGTGAGGTTTTCTGCTGCTGTAGCCCATTTGCTTCAAGGTTCGATGTGTTGTGTCTTCAGACATGGAATTCTGCATGCCTTGGTTGTAATGAGTGGTTATTTGAGTTACTGTTGGCTTTCTATCATCTGGAACCAGTCTGCCCATTCTCCTCTGATCTCTGACATCAACAAGGCATTTTCCTCCACACAACTGACGCTCACTGGATATTTTCTCTTATTCCCACCATTCTCTGTAAACCCGAGAGATGGTTGAGTGTGAAAATCCCAGAAATACTCAGACCAGCCCGTCTGGCACCAACAACCATGCCATGTTCAAAGTCACCTAAATTCCCTTTCTTCCCCATTCTGATGCTCGGTTAGAACTTCAGCAAGTCATCTTCACCACGTCTAGATGCCTAAATGCTGCCATGTGATTGACGGATTAGCAATTTGTGTTACCAAGCCACTGAACAGGTGTACCTAAAAAGTGGCTTGTGAGTTTAAACACAATAGGCTAGGTGGGACTTTAAGTGAGACCCCAGCAGGTAGTGCCCGGCGTCTCCATCCCTGTATCAAGAAAAAAATGAGGTTGAAGGATTATAAGAGGTGCATGGAAGCCAGCCAGCCCCCAGTCTGATGTACTCACCCTCCAGTCTGTCACCAACCAAGTAGACCTGTCTGATGATATAAATAAAGAACAGGGGTTTAGTTGACACACATTTGGGCTACAAGATTGTGGAATTCTCTACCACAAGAGGTTGTTTCTGCGGGTAGTATGGTGGCTTTCAAAAGACTCTTAGACTTACATCTCAAGGATCAGAACATTCAGGGGTATGTGAGATGATTACAGCCACACACACCTACACAGGTTGAACTGGATGGACTATTGTCTTTATTCAACCTCACCTACTATGTAACTATGTAACTATGTAATTTGCAAATGCATGTGTAAGTTGCAGGGCCTCTACACGGCACCCTGTTTTATCTGCAGTCCTAACACTTCCTCATTTAGTGTCTCCACACTGGGAGCACATGGCTGCTAATGGATGGATGGGAGAACAGGTGGGAGGGAGACAGCCCAAACCTCTCCCAACCCACCCCCATCCATGACTGGTCTGTTGTCTCAAAACTCAAATAACCAAGTTGTAACGATGGTACAAACTGGAAAGGACCAGCTGAGAAGCATTACACCTCCATACCCTTGGTGGATGCAGTATAAAAACACAGATTGGGATTTTATATATGGGGCATGGCCTGTAAAGCACAATGCCTTTCAATCCCTAATTTCCTATTTGGGACTTTGTCTGAGACAAGCAGGTCATGCTATTGGTCTCCATCCCCATTCCGTCTCCACGGAAAAAAATAAGGTCAAATCAGACTGCATCCACCAAAAACGCACGAAAATCGCACAGTGGGACTTTATATAAGGCACCAAGCTGTAGGCAAGGCATCTCCATCCCTGGTTGCTTAACCACTTGCCGACCAGTCACTGGGCCTGTACTGCGGCAAAGTGGCTCGATTCCGTCCAGCGACGTGGACTCCTCCCCTTGTGGGCGGCGCTCGCGCGCTGCCGGAGGCTCGCTCCCGCTGTTTTCAGTCACAGCGGGAGTCAGGCCAGCGGAGGAGCATCGGCGATCACCGCCGATTTTCCCCGATCGTCGGGGAATCGAGTTTGGAGATCCGCCCGCTTGTGTAAAACAGTGACAGATTGCAGGGTTCAGCATAGCTGAACATGCGATCTGTCCCTGTGTCACTCAGTCACCTCCCCCCACACACGTTAGTAAGCACCAGGCATACATTAACCCCTCCCTCTCCAATAAAATTAACCACTTCCCTGCCAGTGTAATTTTTACAGTAACAGTGCATATTTATAGCACTAATTACTGTAGAAATGTCACTGGTACCCCCAAAAGTGTAAAAAATGTCAGTCAAGGGTCCAATCTGTCCGCGGCAATGTCGCAGTCCCGCAAAAAAAAATCGCAGATCGCCGCCATTACTCGTTAAAAAAAAACCCACCAGAAATCTTTCCCTTAGTTAGTAAACGCAATAACTTTTGCGCAAACCAATCAAAATACGCTTATTGTGACTTTTTTTTACCAAACATAGGTAGCAGAAAACAAATTGGCCAAAAATTTAAAAAAATTTCGATTTTTACATTTTTTGGGGGGGAATTTCATATAAAAAAATGTGAAAAATATTGATATTTTTTCAAAATGTATGCTCTTTTTTTGTTTATATCGCAAAGTAAAAAATCGCACAGGTGATCAAATACCACCAAAAGAAAGCTCTATTTGTGAGAAAAAAAAGGACGTCAATTTTGTTTGGGTCTGGCGTCGCACGACCGCGCAATTGTCAGTTAAAGTTGCACAGTGCCGAATCGCAAAAAGTGGCCCAGACATAAGACAGCAAAATCCTCCGGTGGTAAAGTGGTTAAACACAACTTACATATTATATATAGGCTTTTATATATATATATATATATATATATATATATATATATTGTGGCAAACATCGCCACTTACAGAGTATTCTGTCAGGAATGATTGTACAACTGTATTATGTGTGCATTGTATGTGTAAACGTAACCCGAGCAGTACCTGTAGGATTTTGTATTGTGTTAGCTGCTGGCTCATGAATGTGTATTGGAAACCCCTGCTGTCCCTCTGTGGAGACCCCGTGTGGCAAACACAGCCACTGGATATTGTCCTATTGTTTGTCTGGCAGAGTAAGGTATTATGGGATGTTCAGTTTTGTGTGTGGAATGTCTCGAAGAGGGAGGGGTTTTGGCTGAGTGTAATCCCTGAGTTTTTTCAATAAACAAGGCAGTCTAGTGTTGACCTTCAAGCCATGTGTCTGCTGGTTATTATAGGGTTGTTAATATTATACGCTACCAGGATTATTGTATGCTCTGCCTGACTACCAGTGGAGATATCGTGGATCGTACGGCTACTCCGCTACAATTGGTGGCAGCGGTGGGATCTTTATCCACACAGCGAAGCAGCGTTTGGCAGTATTCATGCGAACAAAGAGAAAAGAAACCATTCAGATGAAACCGGAGTTCGGCAGTACGTAAAACTACACCAAAGGCTGGTGAATGGGAACGGATTATACACGGCTAAAGCGGCAGACATTGAAAGCATTGCTGGAGGCAAGAGGCAAGATAGCCAGCAACAAAACCAAGGCGACACTGATCAAAGAACTCATGGAAGAAGACAGAGCAGCCATGGATGCAAGGCCAGAAACAGACCGGGAATTTGAACTGGAATTTCTCAGCAGGATAGCGTTGTATCCAAGTACCCCATCAATGGAAACCCATGAACGGGTCGCAGCGGACGTACATGAATACATCATGGCCATAAGGGGGCCCCAGCCACAACCTCTCCAAGTACATCCAACTCAACTCAGCATGCCGCAAGGTAAACCCAAAATACCGTACCAGGCATTTAAAAACTTCACGGACACTGAGGGAAAAATAGATGGGTATTTGCAAGACTTCGAGAGGCTGTGCCAGTTGCATAACATTGACCCAGAGGATCAGGTACAGATATTGGCTGGGAAATTGTCTGGCCGGGCGGCCGATGCGTATCGGGCAGTCCCTAATGCCGACATCCGGGACTACCAGAAAGTTAAGCAGGCAATTTTGACCAGGTATGCCATCACCTCCGAGGCATACCGACTCCAATTCCGGGATCTTAAAAAGCAGGACCAAGATTCCCACACTGAGTTTGCCCACCGGTTGCACAGGGCGGCCACCGGATGGTTAGATGCAACACAAGCCACTTCACGAGAGGATGTTTTGCAATTATTATTGTTGGAGCAGTTTTTCCGGAGACTACCTCAAGAAATGCAGCTCTGGATAAGGGACCGTAAACCTTGCACCCTTCCAGAGGCTGCTAAATTAGCAGATGAGCACCAAGACACTAGACGGGAACAACGACCACCGCCTAGGGTAGTTGCCCAGCAACCCTATCACCGACCAGCAGTTACCGAACCAGCACGCCCACGTTCAGGAGGAGGTAACAGTTAGTACCCCAGGTACCAACCAGGAGCCCATACCCGTTGCCATCTCTGCAACCAAATGGGGCACATACAGAAAGACTGTCCCCGAAATCGGCCTCGTCAGCCCTGGCCGAATCAGGGCTACGCACCAGCACCTCGAGCCGCTGTACACTGTTACCAAGCAGCCGCTGCATTACAACCCCCCACAGCACTCCAAATGGAGGAACCCCTGGGCCCCCTACACGAGGTTAACCCCATCCAAGCGGCATCGGACAATCGACAAAACCACCGGCAAGCTGTTCACCTGGAGGGGAGACAACTAGAAGGGTTACGTGACTCTGGGGCTACCATCACATTGGTCCGGAATCACCTTATTGCATCCAGACAACTCACTGGGGATTCTGTAGCTGTGCGAGTAGCTGGGGGAGCCATTTTCAAAGTTCCCACTGCGAAAGTACACCTGAATTGGGGAGCTGGGTCAGGGAATGTGGAGGTGGGCATGATGCAGGATTTACCCTCAGATGTTATTTTGGGCAACGACCTGGGGGAGCTGACTTCAGCTTTTGTTCCCCAATCTACCATCCACGAAGCTTATTCGGTTGTTACCCAGCAGCAGGCTCGCACCACAGGACCACTACTACCACAGACGGGGCGAAACTCCTCCAAACACCAGACACCCAGATACCCGTCCCGCAGTGGGGTACAGTGCCACAGGTGCAAGCAGTTTGGGCACTATCGACGAGACTGTACCCATAGCAGGAACCAAGCTGCATGGATCCGACCAGGGTCACCCCCTTTAGCACGGACAACGGTCCCCTACTATCCCACAGAGGTTTCCCCAGTTGTACCCAAGTTCAAACACACAGAGGAGCAATGGGGTACCCTTCATGAAGCTAACCCGGTGCAAGCCGCCACGGAGAACCAACAGCATCATCTACAATCGGTCCAGTTAAATGGAATGCCCGCTCAAGGTCTCCGAGACACGTGAGCCACTCTCACCTTGGTCAAGCGACACCTGGTTCCAGATGCCACCCGAACCGGAGGCTCAGCAGTGGTACGGATGACAGGGGGAGCAGTACACCGACTACCCACTGCGGGGGTCCACTTGAATTGGGGTGCCGGGTCAGGTCTGATTGATGTGGGGTTGATACGGGAGCTCCCCACCGACATCTTACTGGGGAACGATCTAGGCCAGTTGCCCTCAGCGATCCTGCCAGTCCAGATCCCCGGCCAATATCCTGGAGACCTACTGGCCTTCTGAGGTCCAGACGCTTCAATGTTTGGATTAAGAACAGTATTGAGCCCGGTTGTTGCACTGGAGTTTGGTGGTACAACCTTATGACTTTACTATTCACTACCGCCCCGGAAAACAGAATGGCAATGCTGACGGTTATCTCGACAAACTGACCTGTAAAAATGATCTGTGAGTATTCCCCGGACATCCCCAAACCGATCCGTTATGGATCAGACTGTGTATGCCGGCTTGGTTCTGGGGGGAGCATTGTGGCAAACATCGCCACTTACAGAGTATTCTGTCAGGAATGATTGTACAACTGTATTATGTGTGCATTGTATGTGTAAACGTAACCCGAGCAGTACCTGTAGGATTTTGTATTGTGTTAGCTGCTGGCTCATGAATGTGTATTGGAAACCCCTGCTGTCCCTCTGTGGAGACCCTGTGTGGCAAACACAGCCACTGGATATTGTCCTATTGTTTGTCTGGCAGAGTAAGGTATTATGGGATGTTCAGTTTTGTGTGTGGAATGTCTCGAAGAGGGAGGGGTTTTGGCTGAGTGTAATCCCTGAGTTTTTTCAATAAACAAGGCAGTCTAGTGTTGACCTTCAAGCCATGTGTCTGCTGGTTATTATAGGGTTGTTAATATTATACGCTACCAGGATTATTGTATGCTCTGCCTGACTACCAGTGGAGATATCGTGGATCGTACGGCTACTCCGCTACATATATATATATATATATATATATATATATATATAAATACATTTTTGTTCATGTATGTACGTGGATTGAGGGCAATTCATATACAGTATATACATAAAGTACCACAGCAGCACAGTCCAATAACCAGTATACCAATAGGTAGAACAATAATGGTGATATTACATATAATAAAGTAGTTGATAATGGCAAGAGATGTATGGTATAAAGAATTGTAGATAAAATAAAAACATGGCTGCATCTTTGTAAAGCTCTACGCGTTTCATGGTGAAAAAACACTTCCTCAGTAGCAGATGCAGCGTTGCATATAAAACTACAGTACAAACAACATGCGGTATTGCTAAATTCGGGCCACTAAAGTAGTCTTTTCCTGGGAACTGTGGTAATAGGATCCGCGCACAACCCGGGCGCCTACAAAAAAGTGTATCAACAAAGGTGCAATCTACATGGAGCACTGAATGAGGTTGAAAGACAATACCACCAGGTGTCCAAAGATAATTGGATTGCAAATTCCACTCCTAGTGGAGGAGCTTATTACAATAGCGTGATAACAAGTATAAAGTGCAAAGTGATCGAGTATATAGCTGAAAATACTCCTCTGGCCATAGGCCGTGTTGATATAGGCGTCCAAGCACATACGCAAAAATGTTTTTAGAAAACTTGTCTTTTTAGTTGCATACCCTCCCCTATTTCTGGGGCGGGCCCCAACATCACCTCTCTTTCACAATGGACTCACCTTTGTCTCTTGGCAGCACGTAGGACCATCATGGCCAACTGGATTAACTCCATCTCTCCAAACCTTTCACAGGTTCAACAATCTTTGATATCCTTATGCCAATTGGAAAGACTTGATGCTATGCTGTCTAGTCTTTGCTCTACCCCCAGATTTGTTATTAGATGGAGATCTTTTCCAGAGCTCACATTTTCAGGAGAGACCCTGATGGACATGATGCGTCCTTTCAGATTTACTGAATGGTATCTTGCTAGAGACACAGCCAACTCTCTTGGCAACTTGAAGGCTGCTCTCCCAATCGGCTCAGACTCAATTCTGCTATGTCTAATTTTTTTTATTATTATTTATTTATTTATTTTCTCTCTTCTTGGTTTTTTTTCCTTCTTTATCTTATCCCTTCTTCCATTTTCCCAGATTTTTCTAATTTAATTTATGTCTTGTTTATTGTTGAACTACTATACATTACCTAGGGACGTTCCCCCCTGGTATTTGTTTGCACTAATATTGTTGCTTTGTATTTTTTTTTTTTGGTCTGGATTTTGTATGTAAAATAAAGAAAAAAGATTAATAAAAATGTTTTTAGTATGCACTTACTTATGATTGTCTATTTTAGGATTTATTTTTTTTTTGGCTTTTTTGTATGAATAAAGTTTACATCATTTTTATTTTACTGTTATTCCTTCTTTTTTTCTTTTCTTGTTTTACTCTTTGTACATTGGGTATTGTATAGTCCCATTTTTTTCCCCATGTGATCCCACTGTGAATTTCCCTTTACCTGACAGTAATTTCCCTTCCTTAGCGACAGCACACACTGAAATTGTGGCACGTAAGTTTGAAAAGATGAAAAAAGAAATCTGCCGGATTATATGCATATTATTTTTACGATTAATAAATGAAATGACCTACGCAGCAGAAGAAAATGAAGTGAGAAAAAGAAATAATTGTGTCATAACTGCTGTTATTAAACTGCACAAAAAAAAAACGTTCCAAATGTTTAAAATCTTATCGGTAAAAGTGTTCAATCAACAGAGTGCTGAACAATGGGTTTTAGGAGGAAACGCTCCGCCGTGCAAACTAATGGGGCCATTAGAAGGGGAGCACCTTAGGCGATCCATTATGAATATAGTTGTTACTTTTTTTTTTTTTCTTTAAGATAATAGCAAAATAAGTACAGTTGTCTTTAGCCCCAATGCACTGTGATTGGCTGTTTTGTCTCCCCCTCCGCAATGTAAAAAGTTACAATTTTCAAATATTTAGTTAATAAAGTTTTCTTCTAAGCCAGAGGTGTCAAACTCATTTTCATCGCTAGCCGCATCATAGGTAGCCGCAGGGCCCAGATTAAGAGCATCATGGGCCTGGTGCGGAGGATTTTGGTGGGTCTTAGGGGCCGTGCATCGCATGTGCCCTGACGTGAAAGGGCTTTGCTGTGCAAGCCCAATGCTATGGAAGCCTCAGGCTTCTGTAAGAGCCCTGCATTGGCATGCGCGGTGCATGCTAAGGTGGGTGAAAGGGCTTTGCTGTGCAAGCCCAATGCTATGGAAGCCTCAGGCTTCTGTAAGAGCCCTGCATTGGCATGCGCGGTGCATGCTAAGATGGGTGAAAGGGCTTTGCTGTGCAAGCCCAATGCTATGGAAGCCTCAGGCTTCTGTAAGAGCCCTGCATTGGCATGCGCGGTGCATGCTAAGGTGGGTGAAAGGGCTTTGCTGTGCAAGCCCAATGCTATGGAAGCCTCAGGCTTCTGTAAGAGCCCTGCATTGGCATGCGCGGTGCATGCTAAGGTGGGTGAAAGGGCTTTGCTGTGCAAGCCCAATGCTATGGAAGCCTCAGGCTTCTGTAAGAGCCCTGCATTGGCATGCGCGGTGCATGCTAAGGTGGGTGAAAGGGCTTTGCTGTGCAAGCCCAATGCTATGGAAGCCTCAGGTTTCTGTAAGAGCCCGGCATTGGCATGCGCGGTGCATGCTAAGGTGGGTGAAAGGGCTTTGCTGTGCAAGCCCAATGCTATGGAAGCCTCAGGCTTCTGTAAGAGCCCTGCATTGGCATGCGCGGTGCATGCTAAGGTGGGTGAAAGGGCTTTGCTGTGCAAGCCCAATGCTATGGAAGCCTCAGGTTTCTGTAAGAGCCCGGCATTGGCATGCGCGGTGCATGCTAAGATGGGTGAAAGGGCTTTGATTCGCAAGCCCAATGCTATGGAAGCCTCAGGCTTCTGTAAGAGCCCTGCATTGGCATGCGCGGTGCATGCTAAGGTGGGTGAAAAGGATTTGCTGCGCAAGCCCAATGCTATGGAAGCCTCAGGCTTCTGTAAGAGCTCTGCATTGGCATGCGCGGTGCATGCTAAGGTGGGTGAAAGGTATTTGCTGCGCAAGCCCAATGCTACGGAAGCCTCAGGCTTCTGTAAGAGCCCTGCATTGACGTGCGCGGTCCGTGCTAAGGTGAAGTGGAAGGCAGTGCCATCTTAAGAGCATTAAAGAGCCCCAGGCAATGCAGTGTACTGGGGCCCTCCCTACACAATCACCCATGAGAATAAAAATGCAAACTATCGATCAGGCAATATTTATTGGTACAGCAATGCCAGGCCAATGACAGCTTCCAAGTCAAGTTGGGTGGCTGGGTCCGGTGACCACACACACAGACGGGAGTGAGACTCAACTGTGCTTTGTGCGCCTGTTCCCATGGAGGCGGCCAGGCATTCCTGCAGTTGTGGCCCCCCCCCCCCTCCACGGCTCAAGTGGCCTGACAGCAGCGCAGGGCCGACAGGCGCTTGCCACCTGCTAAGTTTGGCGGCGGGATGCACACGGAATTGGGGACTAATGCTTGGCTGGGGGCTGGGTTGCTGGGCAGGTGGGGCCCCCCAGGCAAGTGGGGCCCCCGGGCAAATGCTCAGAGTGCCCATTCGGTAAGATGACCCTGGTGGAAGGGTGCAGGTGTGCAGGCCTAACACAACACTACTGAACCTGAATGCCAAGCTTCCATTAGGACTGCCTGCCTGGCGCCTGTCATTAATCCTACCATCCAGCTGAAGTGGTGCGTCAGTGCCAACTTAAGAGCATTATAGGTCCCCGGACAATGCAGTGCACTGGGGCCCTGCCTACAAAATCACCCACGAAAATAAAAATGCAAATTATAGATAAGGCGATATTTATTGGTATCCCCAACATAATCATTCTTTAAACATTAAATTAACCACTTGACCACCGGAGGATTTTGCTGTCTTCCGTCCAGGCCACTTTTTGCGATTAGGCGCTCTGCGACTTTAACTGACAATTGCGCGGTCGTGCGACGCCGTACCCAAACGAAATTTACGTCCTTTTTTTCCCACAAACAGATCTTTCTTTTGGTGGTATTTGATCACCTGTGCGATTTTTACTTTTTGCGCTATAAACAAAAAAATAGCGTTTATTTTGAAAAATAACAATATTTTTAACATTTTTTTATATGAAACTCCCCCCCAAAAAAATGTAAAAATCAATTTTTTTTTAAATTTTTGGCCAATTTGTTTTCTGCTACCTATGTTTGGTAAAAAAAATTGCAATAAGCGTATTTTGATTGGTTTGCGCAAAAGTTATTGCGTTCACTAACTAAGGGAAAGATTTCTATCATTTTTGGTGTTTTTTTTTTTAACGCGTAATGGCGGTGATCTGCGATTTTTTTTGCGGGCCTGCGACATTGCGGCGGACAGATCGGACCCTTGACTGACATTTTTGACACTTTTGGGGGTACCAGTGACATTACTGCAGTAATCAGTGCTATATATATGCACTGTTACTGTAAAAATGACACTGGCAGGGAAGGGGTTAATTTTATTGGAGAGGGAGGGGTTAATGTATGCCTGGTGCTTACTTACGTGTGGGGGGGGAGGTGACTGAGTGACAGAAGGACAGATCGGATGTCCAGCTATGCTGAACACTCCGATCTGTCAGTCCCTGTCACTATGGAGATCCGCCCGCTCTGTTTAGACAGGCGGGCGGATCTCCTCACTCGATTCCCCGACGATCGGGGCAGAGCAGCGGCGATCGCCGCTGCTCCTCCCCTGGCCCGACTCCCGCTGTGAATGAAAACAGCGGGAGCGCGCCTCCGGCGGCGCGCGAGCGCCGCCTACAGGGGGAGGAGTCCAGCGACGTAGGTCTACGTCGCTGGACGGGAACGAGCCACTTTGCCGCAGTACGCTCCATGTGAGCGGTCGGCAAGTGGTTAATGAATAATAATAAAAAAAAAGGCTAAAAAAATAATAAATGAATAAATTATTTAAAAAAAAAAAGGGCTAAAAAATAAATAATAATTAATTTTTAAAAAAGCTAAAAAAATAAAATGCACCGATATCCTTATTAATTTGGGCATCAATAGTATACAAAATTAAAGTGACATGCAGATGTTTTGGCTTTCTGAATATACAAAGACAATATTTATTTCTGCACATAAAAGAAAGTTAGTACTTACCCGTTCTGTCTTTCTTTCCCTTCTGCCATGCTGGCTTCCACTATAGGTTTCTACAGCAGTGAGCCTGCCCTTGTGGCTTGCGCCGTGGCTGTCCTGGTGTGTGCCTGTCTCCCGGTGGACCTTGGAAACAGGTAGGCACTCCTGCTGCTCTGGGCACCTTTCCATGGCCCGATTAGCCTGACAGCAGTGCCAGGCTAATGGCAGCTTCCCAGTTGGAGCGGCTGGGTCCGGTGAACACACACACACTCGGATGGGAGTGTGCCTGGGCCTCTGTACAGGGGGACAGGTGGTACCCCTTTATCAGCAGCCCAGGGGAACCATCCCCCCCTTTGGCCAAGTGTTTTCCATGCACGGCCTGAAGCTGCAGCTCAAATAGCCATTACAGTACATTAATCCAGCCCTTCCTTAACCACTTAAAGCGGAGTTCCACCCAAAAGTGGAACTTCCGCTTTAGGGAGTCCTGACCCCCCGACATGCCACATTTGGCATGTCATTTTTTTGTGGGGGGGAGCGGGTACCTAGTTTTGACAGGTACCCGCTCCCACTTCCGCTCGGAGCGCCGCGGCACCCTGAGCGGAAGTTCTCCTCTCCCCCTCCCTCCCTGCAATCTTCTGGGACACGTCAGAGGTCCCAGAAGATTGCCGGCCAATCACGGCGCGCAGCGCGACTCGCGAATGCGCAGTGGGTACCCGGCTGTGAAGCCGCAAACTGTAACAGCCGGGTGCCCACAGCAGTGATGCCGGCGCCGAGGGAGAGGATCGAGGCTTCCGGCGGCCGCGTAGCTGGACCGTTGGACAGGTGAGTAAATGGCTGGAACTCTGCTTTAACGACCGCTCACTGTGCCTCTACTGCGGCACAGTGGCTCGTTATCGTCCAGCGACGTAGACCTACATCGCTGGACTCCTCACCCTGTAGGCAGCGCTCGCGCGCCGCCGGAGTCACGCTCCCGCTGTTTTCATTCACAGCGGGAGTCGGGCCAGGTGAGGAGCGGCGGCGATCGCCGCTGCTCTTCCCCGATCGTCGGGGAATCTAGTTTGGAGATCCGCCCGCTTGTGTAAACAGAGCGGGCGGATCTCCGAAGTGACAGGGAGTGACAGATCGCAGTGTTCAGCATAGCTGAACCTGCGATCTGTCCTTGTGTCACTCAGTCCCCTCCCCCCACACACGTCAGTAAGCACCAGGCATACATTAACCCCTCCCTCTCCAATAAAATTAACCCCTTCCCTGCTAGTGTCATTTTTACAATAACAGTGCATATTTATAGCACTGATTACTGTAGTGATGTCACTGGTACCCCCAAAAGTGTCAAAAATGTCAGTCAAGGGTCCGATCTGTCCGCCGCAATGTCGCAGTCCCGCAAAAAAAAAAAAATCGCAGATCGCCACCATTACTCGTTAAAAAAAAAAACCACCAAAAATGACAGAAATCTTTCCCTTAGTTAGTAAACGCAATAACTTTTGCGCAAACCAATCAAAATACGCTTATTGTGATTTTTTTTACCAAACATAGGTAGCAGAAAACAAATGGGCAAAAAATAAAAAAAAAATTGATTTTTACATATTTTTTGGGAGGAATTTCATATAAAAAAATGTTAAAAATATTATTTTTTCTAAATAAACGCTCTTTTTTTGTTTATAGCGCAAAAAGTAAAAATCGTACAGGTGATCAAATACCACCAAAAGAAAGCTCTGTTTGTGGGAAAAAAAGGACGTAAATTTCATTTGGGTACGGCGTCGCACGGCCGCGCAATTGTCAGTTAAATTTGCACAGCGCCGAATCGCACAAAGTGGCCTGGACATAAGACAGCAAAATCCTCCGGTGGTAAAGTGGTTAAGGGCTGGGCAAAGGCAAGCAACTGGCGAATGGCAACATTCCATTTTGGTTTTGGTTTTCGGCCAAGTGCAACCTGAATTTTTGGTTTCGGTCCAGAATCTTCATTTCTGTGCACCACTAATTATTACTGGTTTTTGGGATAATTTTAAGTGGTTGTAAATCCTTACATACAGTATACCCAGTGAAGTGACTGATCTTAGGTTAT
Source organism: Pelophylax lessonae (assembly GCF_965119305.1). Classification (NCBI taxonomy): domain Eukaryota; kingdom Metazoa; phylum Chordata; class Amphibia; order Anura; family Ranidae; genus Pelophylax; species Pelophylax lessonae. Next base: position 14,018,644 of record NC_138774.1, read on the forward strand.
ACACAGCGATAAAAAAAAAATCTCACCCTACATAAGTTATACCTGTTTATCTGCAAATGTATAACGCTGGTCTGCACTATAAGAAAAAAAGGGGGCGGAAAGCTGAAACTACATACTGCAGAGCTCAGTGACAGCTAATTTAAGGAAAGGGACCCCCCCTTCACCCCCCCCCCACACACACACACACACACATACACACTCGCACACACTTTAACCAGCACACAGGAACAGATCTGAGGTTGTCAATCACAGGCTGTGTGCTGGAGCTCCCTCCCCTGTCACCTTTTTCTCTCAGTATCAGGAAAACTCGTCAGACTCGTTTGTGACTCATGTAGAGAGCACACACTTTAAAGGGATATGCTTTATTCATATTTCATGTCTGAAGTTTACAACCACTTTAACGACTTTAAGACCGGAAGGTTTTGCTGCTTAATGACCAGGCCCTATTTTGCGATTCGGCACTGCGTGATTTTAACGGACAATTGCGCGGTCGTGTGACGCTGTACCCAAATAAAATTGACGTCCTTTTTTCCCCACAAACAGAGCTTTCTTTTGGTGGTATTTGATCACCTAAGCGATTTTTATTTTTTGCGCTATAAACAAAAGTAAGAGCAACAATTAAAAAAAAAAAATATATATATATATATATTTTTTTTTTTTCCTATTCTATTATATGACATTCTCAAAAAAAAAAAAATGGAAAAATCTAAATTTTTTAACATTTTAGGCCAATTTGTTTTCTGCTACATATTTTTGGTAAAAAAAAAAAAAAAAAAAAAATCGCAATAAGCGTATTTTGATTGGTTTGCGCAAAAGTTATCGCATCTACAAACTACGGAAAAGATTTATGTCATTTTTATTGTTTTTTTTTTTTTTACTAGTAAGGGCGGCGAACTGCAATTTTTTTTGCGGGACTGCGACATTGCGGCGGACAGATCGGACCTCTGACTGACATTTATGACACTTTTGGGGGGACCAGTGACATTACTACAGTAATCAGTGCTAAAAATATGCACTGTTACTGTAATAATGCCATTGGCAGGGAAGGGGTTAACACTGTGGGTGATCAAGGGGTTAAATGTGAGCCTAGGGGAGTGAGTCTAACTGTGGGGGGGTTGGGCTTGTGAGATGACCATAGAGACATGCAATCCTGTATAAGGTCGCATGGTCTCTGTGATCATCCGAGGGAGAAGGACGGACGGCTGTGTTTACCGTCCGCCCTTCTCTCTCAGTGGGGCGAGATCGCCAGTGTCAGACGGCAATCCGAGCCGCCTGACACCCGCACTGGCCTCCCCCTACCTCCTCCCAGGCGAGCGCCATACATGTACGGGGATTTTGCCTGGGGGAGCCAGCCTGCCTCAGTACATCTGCGGCGGCTGGTGGTCAAGTGGTTAAGACCTTAAAGCGGAGTTCCACCCAAAAGTGGAACTTCCGCTTTAGGTGGTCCTAACCCCCTGACATGCCACATTTGGCATGTCATTTTTTTTGGGGGGGGGAGCGGGTACCTAGTTTTGACAGGTGCCCGCTCCCACTTCCGCTCGGAGCGCTTTATCAGACTTGCACCATCTGCACCCGCCCTTCACAGTTAAGGTCTTAACCACTTCAGCTGCCGCAGATGTACTGAGGCAGGCTGGCTCCCCGAGGCAAAACCCCGTACATGTATGGCGCTCGCCTGGGAGGAGGTATGGGGAAGCCAGTGCGGGTGTCAGGCGGCTCCGATTGAAGCCTGACACTGGTGATCTCGCCCCGCTGAGAGAGAAGGGCGGACGGCTGATGTAAACACAGCTGACCGTTCTTCTCCCTCAGAAGATCACAGAGACCATGCGATCCTGCTATATAGGATCACATGTCTCTGTGGTCATCTCACAAGGTAGAGCTGGGAAGCAGAAAATGTGGGTCTAGAAGAGGACCAGAGGAGGGCTTGAGTCAGCTGCCGAAGTCTGCTGAATTCTGAGACCAGGGGAGGTGGAGACAAGGGGATGCTTTGGCTGCACAGAAAGGTGCAGGATCTGTAGGAGGAGTTATGTCCTCCTCTTTACTACCGGTTGCTGAGATGGGGGGGGGTTGCAGTGACTAGCCTCTCCATGGCTGCATGGAGAAACGCAGGATCTGGCAGAGGAGTTCTGTCCTCCTTTCTGCTGTCGACTGCTGAGACAAGGTGGAGGTAGAGACGAGGGGGAGATGCAGCTACAGGAGAGGTGTGAGGGCCACTTGAAATGGCCCTGTGTTTGATGCATGTGTTTGAAGCGGTGTGATGTAAATCAAGGAATAATTGGAAACCTGCATTTATTGTCTGCTAAGTATTCAGCTTCTTTGTGAGCAGGGTGCAGCGTGGTGTGACAGTGGCAGTGAACACTCAGAGGTTAGATAAGAGCAGTATTTGGAAGAAAGTTCCAAACAAGATGTAACTAGGCCTGGTGGGTAGGTACAGACGTCCGGATTCACTTACGAACTGTAACACTTGCCGTACGTGATACCCGGGTGATACCCCTCCATCCAAGATCCACTCGATACCGCTCCGTCTCTCACCCACTCCGTCTCTCACCCACCCGACACCGCTCTGTCTCTCACCCGTTTCATCTCCCACCCACCCGACACCGCTCTGTCTCTCACCCACTCCGTCTCTCACCCGCTCCGTCTCCCACCCACTTGCCATAAGTAACACCTGGGTGATGCTGCTCCATCCGGCATACAATCTCGGAGGTCACATGGTCACCCGGGTGTCACTTACGGCAAGTGGGTGAGAGACGGAGCGGTATCGGGTGAGGGGCGGAGCGGCATTGAGTGGATGCCGAACGGAGCGGTAACACCCGGGTATCACTTACGGCAAGTGGGTGAGATGCAGATCTGTTAATGTGGAATTGCTTATATCTTTTGTACATATGTGAGTGGCATATTCAATAACATTTGTAAACGGAATTATGCTATGGGACATCAATTTACCCTTACACGAGCAATATTTGGAATATCGGTAATATCGGCCTTTCCGGGGCCGATACAGACATGTATGACAATGACAAAAGTGAATATCAGCCCTCCGATAATTGGCTTTGCCGGTAATCGGTCGATCCCTAAACCTGAGCAGAGGTAGTCCCTGCATCCCTACTGCCCTGGAACCTTTCCCTACCTCTGATCACTTTCCCTGACAGACAAGGAACCTGTCCCTACAGTAACCACTTGCAAAATGTGCACCAAATTCCATGGCCTCTGTCTTAAATAGACACTGCCTTGGCCACTGAGGTCACAGGGGCACCAGCACCCAATCAGACAGGTGTACCCGCTTTGACCACAGGAAGTTACAAGAGAACCGAGTTCCTCCATGCAGAGGCATAACTAAAGCCTTCAGGGCCCCGGTGCAAGAAACCACGAAGGGCCCCCCGGACCCCTGGCCGGGACCCTTCCCTTCAAGCCTGGGGCTCTTCCCACTGATCCTGGGGCCTGCAGTGGGCCCCTTTCCTGTCATCTTGGGGCCTCCCCACAGTGATGGAATGCCAGGGCCCAGGTGCAAGTGTGACCTTTGCGATCCTGGAAGTTCACCCACTGGTGTCAGTAGTTTTTATTTTTTCGTACTTTAATTGTATTATTTTTTTTATCATTTTATTTTATTTTTTTACAATGTCACTGACTATGACTGTCCATTCAGAAAAGGAAGGAGCTGGTAAATTACATATTTACCGACCCCTTCCTGGTTCTCTATTGTGACACATCCCCTGTAGCAGCCGGCAGGAGAGGGAAGGGAGCAGAGTGGGGGGGGGGGGGAACCAGGGGAGCACACAATGCAATGGCCCAGAGACAGCAAAACAGAAGTGAACTGCATAGGAGGAGTGGCGGGGGCAGCATACAGGGGAACCAATCTCCTCCATTTTCCTCCTGCAGCTACAGGAGGAAAAAGGAGGACAGTGATCTCTCTACATGCTGCCCCCACCGCCCCTCCTATCCAGGTGTACAGGGGAGCCACACAGGCCCCCTGAAGCATGGGGCCCGGTTGCAATTGCAACCCCTGTAGTTACGCCCCTGCCCCCGCGCATCCTTCTCCTTCTATATCGCAGCTTCGGTCAAGAGCCACCTACAGTGGAGAGTACAAACTGCACCTGCCTACAACTTTATATATCAGAACACAATAAAGTATATGTAAACCTGCATTGCCTATTCACTCCATTCACCACAAATCTCGAATCAGCAGCATTTGCCTTGGTGGCGGCGAACCGCATCCTCATCCCTAATCATAACTCTAATTGCAGCATCTTGTATAGCACAACACTGGGATGTCTCTTATGTCCTGAATGTTTGACAAGTTGCACTGACCTGTTTGAGATTAGACTGAGTTGTCTATGCAGTATTATTATAAGTTGAAAGCACCCGCATAACACTCGTTCTGTACATAAAAAAAAACATAAAATAGCATCCTATTTCTTCTATTACTATTATTTGGAATTCATCTGCAGACAAACAAGTTTTTTTTTCCACCAGGCATTAGTACCCCAGAAAGCTAAAGCCAGTTATTGTATCAGTGTTATTTTGCACCCCCTATTGTGCCGCACACGGCCATCCTGAGGAGAATGCAGAAGATTATATGGAAATGCACAGTCTACTTGTCCATTTCCTCACAAAGGCCTTTCTTTTAGAAGTCATGAATATGTCTCCTCTTAAAAAAAGCAATTTTTCAAAGAACCGTCCTTCTTGTCAAATTACACGGAGTTTAAACTTCACTATTTTCCAAAGTGTGCGGTAAACAAGAGTCATCAGTTACCGGAGAAAGAAACCTAAATAATAGAAAGTTTATTGTGCCATCAAAATCAATTTTCCTGCAAGAAATGGAATCTAGGTTTATGGATTTGATGTAACTTCTCAGAGATGATGGAGACAGGAATATAATGACTTAAAAGGAACTTCACCCAAAAGTTATTTAATGGTTTTGGATAGAGTGGTGAAGGATAAGATCCTCTATTGGGTTGTTTTGTTGGGTTACTGTCTATGTCCCTGTTGGGGAGATTAATTTTAATTAACTTCCTTGGGGACCACTAAGACACTGGTGTGAGCTGAACTTCTGGTGTCCACATTCTGGATTCCTATGGGACACAAACAGAACATAAAATCTTAGAGATGCTGTTTTCAACAATGGTTCAGGGGAATCCTAAGGTTCCCCAGAAGGTTGCTATGGGTTTCTTGAGTTGTGGCTCATTGAATTCCCATTTGATAGTACTGGTATGGTTCTGAGGTCAATATCCCTTTGCAAAGCCAGCTGCATGACACCAGTATTTTTTTTAGCTATCTATAAGAGTGTCACTTCGAGACTGACCCACTGTCAGAGGGGCATTCTTCCCACTAACCACCAATGTAGGAGAACTCTACCCACTGGCCACCAATGTAAGGAGGATTCTTCCCACTGCCCACCAATGTAACAAGCATTCTACCCACTGGCCACCAATGTAAGGAGCATTCTTCCCACTGACCAACAATGTAACGAGCATTCTTCTTACTGACCACCAATGTAAGGAGCATTCTTCTTACTGACCACCAATGTAAGGAGCATTCTTTCCACTGATCACCAATGTAAGGAGCATTCTTCCCACTGATTACCAATGTAAGGAGTATTCTTCTTACTGATCACCAATGTAAGGAGCATTCTTCCCACTGACCACCAATGTAAGGAGCATTCTTCCCACTGATCACCAATGTAAGGATCATTCTTCCCACTGTCCACCAATGTAAGGAACATTCTTCCCACTGACCACCAATGTAAGGAGCATTCTTCCCACTGATCACCAATGTAAGGAACATTCTTCCCACTGGCCACTGAGGGTGTCAAAGCAGCCTGGTTGGAAAAGGTTGGTCTATATTAGTGGTCTCCAAACTTTTCAGGACAAGGACCACATAATATATTTTATAAATGTTCAGGGCTAGTAGTAGTAATGAGGGTAGTAATGATTAATACAGTAGCCAATGATTGTCAAGGACTCTGATGAGTGCAGGAATCACCTGGTCCTTACCAACCATTGAAGCTATCACGTACCTGGAGATGGACCCTGACATGGAGAGGAAGGCGATCTCTTACACCTCTGACCTGGTACCCCTGATAATGGAAACAGGAGGCACAGAAGCTTGGAGTGGAACGAGTGCCTAGAAGTTCAGATGGCGAAGGCTGCAGTTGTGAGGTCTGTGCGTACTTGGATGCAGGCTGGATCATGACGCAAGGCAGCAGGTACTTGGCAGGTAGCAGATGCAGGTACTTGGCAGACTGGCTGGTCACAGGCAGCAGATGCTTAGCAGGCTGACAATTCACAAGCGGCAGACACTTGGCAGGCTGGCAGGGAGCAAACAGCAGATAGAAGGATGGCTGGACACAGCAGGGTCTGGAAAGCCGGGTCGGTAACTAGCAGGCAGGTCAGGAACAGAGCAATAGGCAGCAGAGTAGTCAGGTTCAGGCTGGAGTTGGCAATGGCAAACAGGCAGAGAGATCAAGCAGAGACCTGGTCGAAGAGTAAGCCATGGGTCGGTTCAGGCAGAGTACAAGTGTGGTCAGATGGCTCAGGACGGCAACAGAGTTTAAACACCAGGAACAGGTAGCAGGTAGCAGAACGCTGTAGACCATAAGGTCTAGTGCAGCAAAAGTGTTTATATAGCCCACTAGGTGCCACTTAGTGGTGGGCATGAACGCTGGTGCTCACACGTGTTCGCGTATGCACGTGCGCACGTTCGTGAGTCATGTGAACAGGAATTCTCTGACCATGGGTTTGGCTAATAGGCTTTCTCTGTTGGCTAAAATACATTCTCCATCTGCACATATCTATGTGCCTGGGCTTATTTCTTCTTCCTTGACAGATGCCATGTAAGGGGCGGGATCCCAGTGCCATAATTTGCCATATATAGTCATGTCCATATATGGTCACTGGCGTCACAGGCAGGCTCTGCCCCCTTGTATAGAACAGATGTCATCTACTTGACTTTCCATTTGGTGGGTGACAAGCGAACAAGCGGGATCTGTCTCAACAGTGGCATTTTCTTTTGCTTTTAGTAGGTCATCAACCATTGGGCATCGTGTTTGAGAATCTGCCTCACTGGACAACATGATTGATGATGGATTTACAATGAGGGACTTTTTTAGTGACTTTTCAAATGTTTGGATGTCTTTATTTCTAGGTTACAGCTTTTTTTGTGAACAAGTAGGGGTGCTATGCACCTGTATTTCTATACCTATTTCCTTGATTTTTTAGCATAAATATGGAATAACATTTTAAAGACCAGGTATTGTTTTTAAAAGCGAAACATCCCCTGTTTATAAGCTAATGAACTTGTGAGACTGGTATACGAGCTCAGGACAGGAAGTGATGCTACAGGATGTAAGGGGAGGGTAAAGAGGACTTTAACACAGCCATGTGCTGAGGACACAAAGGTAAAGGAACTGGTGGTTTTGCAGGATTCCATGAAGAAGGAGCAGTCTGTAAAGATCCTGGATAAAAAGAAGAAGACTCCATCACTAGAAAAAACCAAGTAACTAACTGTTTAGTTTATGCCTATCACATACATCGTACATGCTTATTAGGGATGGGCCGAACACCCCTTTTTTGGTTTTCAGCAGAACTCCCGAACAGGGGAAATGTTCTAACCCAAACGGCAAACCCCATTGAAGTCAATGGGAGCTGAACAGGAAAAATCAAAAGTGCCCATTTTGAAGGCTTATATGCAATTGGCCATAAAAGGGGTATGGAAGTCTGGGTACTGCCCTGGGGGACATGTTCATTAAAAAAAAAATAAGTACCCCTACCCATTCACCAAAAAAGTGTACAAAAGTAATAACTACATGAGACAGTTTTGACAAATCCTTTATTAACCACTTCTGGACCGGAAGGATTTCCCCCCTTAAATGACCAGGCCATTTTTTTGCGATTCAACACTGTGTTATTTTAACGGAAAATTGCGCGGTCATGCGACGCTGCACCCAAATACAATTTATGTTCTTTTTCTTCCCACAAATAGAGCTTTCTTTTGGTGGTATTTGATCACCTCTGCGGTTTTTAGATTTTGTGCTATAAACAAAAAAAGAGCGACAATTGTGAACTCCATATTTTTGCTATAATACATTCCTAATAAAAAAAATGTAAAAATGTTTTTTTTTTTTTTTTAATCAGTTTAGGCCAATTTATATTCTGCTACATATTTTTGGTAAAAAAAAAATCCAAAAGAGCGTATTTTAATTGGTTTGCGCAAAAGTTATAGTGTTTACAAACTACGGGATAGATTTTTGGACTTTATTTATTTATTTATTTCGTTTTTTTATTAGTAATGGCAGCGATCTGCAATTTTTAGCGGGACTGCGACATTGCGGCGGACAAATCGGACCCCTAACTGATATTTTTGACACTTTTTGGGGACCATTGACACTAATACAGTAATCAGTGCTAAATACTGTAATATGCACTGTTACTGTATAAATGACACTGGCAGGGAAGGTTTAACTCTGGGGGTGATCAAAGGGGTTAAATGTATGCCTGTATGTTTACTGACTGTCTGTGTGAGGGGGAGGGGTTCTGTGACATGCACAGACCGATCGGGGGTTGTAGCTTAGCTGAAACTTCTGATCTCTCCCTGCCTGTCTGAGAGAAGATCCGCCTGCTTTGTTTACATAAGCAGGTGGGTCTTCTCTCGGTTTCCTGAGCGATCGCGAGAGGGCAGCGGCACCGCCAAAACCACATGCACTCCAGTCACGTAGTACTACTGGACGCAGCCGAGCTGCCCTGCCACAGTAGAAAGGCGGCGGGTGGTCGGCAAGTGGTTAAAAAAAAAAAAAAATTAAAAAATAGTGTCGTCAATCAAGCCGCCCCCCGGCCCGAGAAAATTGAAAAAATAAAAACGCTCTCGCCTCTTGTGAGGCCTCCTGCCGTATGCCTGCTCCATGCTTTACCATTTTTTCTTTTGGCCCTGCTCCTTGCCTATATGAGAAATGTCAAAGCGCAGATGGAACAGATGGCGGGAGGCTTCCCAGGAGGCGGGGCGGTTTTTATTTTTTCTATTTTTTTTGGTCGGCGCGATTGTCGTCGGATTTACATCTAGGGGCACTATTTATTTATTTCTTTAATAAAAGACTTGTCAAAAACTGTCTTGTGTGGTTATTGCTTTTGTACACTTTTTTGATGAATGGATAGGGGGTACTGTGTAAATGATACCCATTTACATGGATGGTGGGATCTGGGAGCCCCCTTGTTAAAGGGGGCTTCCAGATTTCGATAAGCCCCCCCCCCACCCGCAGTCCCCGACAATGACAGCCCAGGGTTGTCGGGAAGAGGCCCTTGTTCCCATCAACATGGGGACAAGGTGCTTTGGGGAGGGAGGGGCAGGGCCTCCCCACCCCAAAGCACCCACCCTCCCATGTTGAGGGCATGTGGTCTGGTATGGTTCAGGAGGAGGGGGGGGCTCGCTCGTCCCTCCTTTCCTGACCTGCCAGGCTATATGTCTGGACAAAGGTCTGCTATGGATTTTGGGGGGAACTTTTTTTTTTAATTTTGGTGTGGGGTTCCCCTCATAATCTATACCAGACCTGAAGGCTTACACTGCTGGGCTGCATGCTCGGATAAGGGTCTGGTACGCCATTTCTTTTTTTTACTTTTTTTATTGCCGGCAATGTTTTTTTTTTTTTTTTATTCAGCTGTGAGTGGGGAAGCCCATTGACTGCTAATGACTCATTGGTTGTTAAGGCTGTGCAGGGACCCCATAAGATCGCATTATCTGTTTGAGACCTTTATTGTCATTGGTATAGATATCGATACTCCCCTAGAGGAGTATTCCCACATATGTACAATATATTTTTTGTTTTTTTCTTTATGTATGCGTTTTTTGTGGCATGAATATGCACATGTTTTTTATTATTGGTGGTAAATAAATATATTTTTTTATTTAACTGAGTATGTTGTAATTATGATCATCCCTTTGCTTGGCCTTCAAAAACTCCATCTTTTGTACTTTTTTGTGACTATTAATAGGGGTGTGGCTTGTATTCACGACAATACTTTTGTTCCTTGTTAAGGATGCTGTGGCTGGCTTGCCGACCTTGCTTCTTAACAACCAGCTATTCACTGTGCCCTGATTAGGCAAAGCTTTGCCCATTTAGGGCTTAGAATGCATTGTGCGGCACTCAGTGTATTGCAGGGTGTTCGTCGGGCGAACATCTGGTGAACACACTGCAAATTCAGGTGTTCAGCAAATGGCTGAACAGGCAAATGTTCGGGCCGAACTCATGCTCCGGCCGAACCGTTTGCCCATCCCTAATGCTTATTTGCTAGTAGAGTTTGGCAAACTGTTCGGGCAGAGCAAAAATTCTGCTTGAACATCGTCTGTTCGCCCTTTTGGCGAACACCCGAATTTGCAGGGCATTCGGCGGGTGTTTGTCCTGCCGAGCGCCCTGAAATGCACTGCATGCTGCACAGTGCATTCTAATTCCTGAATGGGTAAAGCTTTGCCCAGTCAGGGCACAGAGAATATCAGACCCTTATCCGAGCATGCAGCCTGGCAGGCCAGGAAAGGGGGGATTGGCGAGCACGCCCCCCCCCCCCCCAAAAACCTTACCAGGCCACATGCCCTTAAAAAGGGGAATACTTTTGGGCAGGGGGGGGGATCTGCCTAATCCTGACCTCAACCCAATAGAACACCTTTGGGATGAATTAGAGCAAAGACTGCGAGCCAGGCTCTCTCCAACATCAGTGCCTGACTTAACAAATGCGCTTCTGGAAGAATGGTCAAACATTCCCATAGACACACTCCTAAACCTTGTGGACAGCCTTCCCAGAAGATTTGAAGCTGTTATAGCTACAAAGGGTGGGCCAACTCAATATTGAACCCAACGGACTAAGACTGGGATGCCATTAAAGTTCATATGCGTGTAGTGGCAGGCGTCCCAATACTTTTGGTAATATATTGCATATTATAACAGCTGCAAAGGGTGGGCCAACTCAATATTGAACCCTAAGGACTAAGACTGGGATGCCATTAAAGTTCATGTGTGTGTAAAGGCAGGTGTCCCAATACTTTTGGTAATATAGTGTATTTTGTAATACTTTGTATGTCTTGACATGTTTTTCTGACATTTGTATGGGCAGAGTTTTTGTTAAGAAAAGCAAAGCATATTAATACATTACAAAGTTGTTCTTTTCCCCTGCTTCCTCACTTTTACCGCAAAGAACTACTTAAAGACCAGCCGCCGCAGATATGGCTCTCCTGCGCAAACCGACGTATGGGTTTGTCGGCTCGCGGGAGCAGGTCTGGGGCGCGAGCCCTGCAGCTAAGCTATGGATCCGGCGGCCGCGATGGCCACCGGGAACCCGGCTATCGCTGCAAGGACTGACAGAAGGCGTTGTGCTGTTGTAAACACGGCACACCGCTCATCTCGAACTGTGTTATCTCGGAACACAGGAGCCCTGTTTCCATCCACCAAATCTGGCCCCCACACAGTTAGCATCACCCCCTAGGCACACATTTAACCCTGGGAGCGCCCCTGGTGTTAAACCCTTCCCTGCCAGTGTCATTATTACAGTAAAAGTGCATATGTTTAGCACTGATTACTGTAGTAATATCACTGGTCCCCCCCAAAAGTGTCAAAAATGTCACTTAGGGGTCCGATCTGTCCGCCGCAATGTTGCAATCCCGCTAAAAATTGCAGATCACCGCCATTACTAGTAAAAAAAAAAAAAAGACAAAAATCTTTCCCCTAGTTTGTAGACACGATAACTTTTGCACAAAACAATCAAAATACACTTATTGGGATTTTTTTTTTTTTTTACCAAAAATATGTGGCAAAATACAAATTGGCCAAACATGATGAAAACATTTGATTTTTAATTTTTTTTTTATTTGGAATGTTATATAGCAGAAAGTGAAAAATACACTTACTGCTTTTTTTTTTTTTCCAAATTGTCGCTCTTTTTAGCGCATAATCAAAAATTGTATTTGGGTACAGCATCGAACGATCGTGCAGTTGTCAGTTAAAGTAATGCAGTGCCAAATCGCAAAAAAATGGACTGGTCGTTAACCACTTGCCGACTGCCTAACGCCGATCTACGTCGGCAGTCAGCCCCTCACAGGCAAAGCGACGTAGGTCTACGTCGCTAGCCTGTGAGGGTCTAGGGAGCGAGCGCGCGCCGCGGGAGGCGCGCTCCCACTCCCGCGCGGTCACGCACCCCCCCCCCCGCGCGTGTGACCGGCGGACCCGGTGTCCGCCGGTCACTCTGCGATCGTCGGGGGAGAGGGAGAAAGTCAGGCGGCTAGTGTAAACAAGCTGCCTGTCATTCTCCCCTGTGTATGAAGGATGATCATACGGTTCTACTATGTAGAACCGTTGATCACTGTTCATACATCTGAAGCCACAGCCAATCACAGTAGAAAGCACGCCCCTAGGGACACACATAGCCCCTCCCTTTCAAAAAAAGTTAACCCCTTCACTGCCAGTGTATTTTTACAGTAACAGTGCATATGTAAAGCACTGATTACTGTAGAAATGTCACTGGTAACCCCAAAAGTGTCAAAAATGTCAGTCAAGGGTCCGATCTGTCCGCCGCAATGTCGCAGTACCACAAAAAAATCGCAGATCGCCGCCATTACGCGTTAAAAAAAAACCAACAAAAATGACAAAAATCTTTCCCTTTGTTAGTAAACGCGATAAGTTTTGCGCAAACCAATCAAAATACGCTTTTTGCGATTTTTTTTTACCAAACATAGGTAGCATAAAACAAATTGGCTGAAAATGTAAAAAAATTTAGATTTTTACATTTTTTTGGGGGGGAATTTCATATAAAAAAATGTGAAAAATATTGCTATTTTTGCAAAATTTACGCTCTTTTTTTGTTTATAGCGCATGATCAAAAAATCGCACAGGTGATCAAATACCACCAAAAGAAAGCTCTGTTTGTGGGAAAAAAAGGACGCCAAATTTGTTTAGATACAGCGTCGCACGCCCGCGCAATTGTCCGTTAAAGTCACGCAGTGCCGAATTGCAAAATACCCCCTGGTCAGGAAGGGGGTAAAATCTTCCGGGGCTTAAGTGGTTAAGGGGGCAAATCCTTTCTGGTCCAGAAGTGGTTAAAAGACGCAAAGAAAACAGTACCCCATACTCATTCACATGGAGGGATTGTAGCATCTGGATGTTCCCTTTTTTGGCCTTTCATATTCCGATAAGCCCAGACCCCCCACAACTACCAGGCAAGAGTTGTGGGAGGAGACCCCTTGTCCTCATCATCATTGATGACTGGAGTTATCATTTAAATAATAGAGCATGATAAATCCAAGGATAAAAAATAAATTAAACCACTTTGATATAAACAATTCGGGATTAGCATTTAGAGAAACACACAATATTTTTCATTTGAATGGCGCAGCGTCTCAGAGCTCCTAAATTGCTGCTCTGATTGCCCCATCCTCTCTGGTGACGCATTCATCCCGGCAGCCCCGCTATCTCGTGTTCTGATTGTCGAGTTTTGGTTTCAGATAAGGTCCGGGTTTTTTAGGCGTTCTCTCCCGTTTCATGTTCAGTCACTTTGTTTTCTTTGTAGCTGCTTCCCGCTGCCTCTTCTTAGCCCGCGTATCACTTTCTCTTGTTCCTTGCTGCTGCAGATGGAAGGCAGCAGAAAAACCTTCCACTTTGATCTGGCAGTCTTCGTTCCTTCTGTTTTTAATGCTCTCAGTGGTTCAAACATTTTCAAGCCTTTCAAGAAAAGTTTTTGAATCTTGAAAAATAATAAATACATACACACACACACACACACATATATACAGTATATATATATATATATATAGAGAGAGAGAGATAGATATATATATATATATATATATATATATATATATATATATATACATAGATATATATATAGATATAGATAGATATATATAGATATAGATATAGATATAGATATAGATATAGATATATATATATATATATATATATATATATATATATAGATATAGATATATAAATAGATATATAGATATAGATAAATAATATGTTCCACTAGATTTAATATTTGAATAATTTTGGTAGATGAGAGAATTATATGGGCAGCTTTTTTTTTTGCAATTATAATTTGAGGGAAGTCAGTTCTTGCACTGATGACCCAAATAGTGACGTATAAAAGTGAACCTTGCAGGCAAATCTTCTAATTTAATGAGGTCCCCTTTCCTTCAAGCTGTGCATGCTTCACTATTTCCTGTGGTATGGGGGATGACATCATCCTGGGAAAATCCCTGGAAATGCTGAGTAGACCAGATTCTGATGAGAAGACTGGGCCTCAGGGCAGTATTCCAATGTGATAAAAACCCCAAACACACCTCCTAGACGACCACTGCCTTGCTAAAGAATCTGAGGGTAAAGGTGATGGACTGGCCAAGCATGTCTCCAGACCTAAATCTTATTGAGCATCTGTGGAACATCCTCAAATGGAAGGTGGAGGAGCGCAAGGTCTCAGACATCCACCAGCTCTGCGATGTCATCATGGAGGAGTGGAAGAGGACTCCAGTGGCAACCTGTGAAGCTCTGGTGAATTCCATGCCCAAGAGGGTTAAGGCAGTGCTGGAAAATAATGGTGGCCACACAAAATATTGACAGTTTGGGCCCCATTTGGACATTTTCACTTAGGGGTGTACTCACTTTTGTTGCCAGCGGTTTAGACATTAATGGGTGTGTGTTGAGTTTTTTTGAGGGGGCAGCAAATTTACACTGTTATACAAGCTGTACACTCACTACTTTACATTGTAGCAAAGTGTCATTTCTTCAGTGTTGTCACATGAAAAGATAGAATAAAATATTTACACAAATGTGAGGGGTGTACTCACTTATGTGAGAAACTGTGTGTATATATATATATATATATATATATATATATATATATATAGAGAGAGAGAGAGAGAGAGAGAGAGAGAGAGAGAGAGATACTCTATTTGTGTAAGCTGACCTCAATACCAAGTTAGTAGATTGTAACGGATCAACTGGCACCCCGACTGGGTACTTCCGTTGACGGATGCTCCTAGTGCTTCCTGAGGGCTCCATGCACTCCACCAGATACCATAACCACCGCAGACCCCACGAACTGCCGCAGCTTGGTTGGGGTCTCTCCGTCTCCTACCCACCCTGGACCTACGGCAAGGCTCCAGGTTCCAGTGGGTGAGCTTAGTGGTTATTCAAGGGAGTATGTAGAGCATAGCAATCCCTTGTAGCAGATTCCCCCAATAAGAGACAGGACTCTAGATTGAGGGTGAAGTAGAACTTAAGGTTTAATGGTACAGCTGCTCTTTTATACAGTTTTCCCCCACAAGGTTACCGCTCAGGTGGACCTTGTGGGGAACAGGACATGAAATTCACAATCCAATAAAAACGGAGTTTTACACTCAGTCACTCTGGCAGTCTGTCCGTCTCCTACAATGAAGTACATGGAAAACACATCTACGTATTGCTATGATTATATAGTTACATAGTTAGTTACATAGTTAGTGAGGCTGAAAAAAGACACAAGTCCATCCAGTTCAACCTATGTGTGTGTGTTTGCTTTTAACCGTACATTGTATACCCCTGTATGTTGTGGTCTTTAAGGTGTCCATCCAATAGTTTTTTGAAACTATCAATGCTCCCCGCTGATACGACTGCTTGCGGAAGAGAATTCCACATCCTTACCGCTCTTACAGTGAAGAACCCCTTACGCACTTTAAGGTTAAACCGCCTTTCCTCTAGTTTTAGTGAGTGGCCACGTGTCTTATTGTATTCCCTTACTCTAAATAGTTTGTTCCTTATGCTAGGGTCGCCAGTACAGTATTTGTACATTGATATCATATCCCCCCTCAAGCGTCTCTTCTCCAGAGAGAACAAGTTCAGTGCATGTAGTCTTTCCTCATAGCCGATGTCCTCCATTCCCCTAATTATTTTTGTTGCCCTTCTCTGGACTCTCTCCAGTTCCAGCACATCCTTCCTGAGGACCGGTGCCCAGAACTGGACAGCATACTCCAGATGTGGCCGGACCAGAGTCTTGTAGAGTGGAAGAATAATCTCTTTATTTCTGGAGTGAATCCCCTTTTTTATACAACCCAGTATTCTGTTGGCTTTGCTTGCAGCGGCTTGGCATTGCATGCCACTTCCAAGCCTGTTGTCTACCAGTACCCCCAGGTCCCTTTCCATCCTAGACTCACCCAGAGGTTCCCCCCCTAGTGAGTAGCTTGCTTTCTGGTTTCTGGCCCCCAAGTGCATTACTTTACATTTTTCTACATTAAATCTCATCTGCCATGTAGTTGCCCACCCCGTTATTTTGTTCAGGTCTGCTTGCAAGATTTCCACATCCTGCATAGAAGATATTGGCATGCCTAATTTAGTATCATCTGCAAATACTGAGATTGTACTAGATATCCCCTCCTCTAGATCATTTATGAATAAATTAAACAGGATTGGTCCCAGGACATTATTTAGGTGTCACAGACTTCATGGCAGGCTATAGGTCTCACAGTGTAAAGTGTGTGGAGAAAAAGTCTCATACCAAAAGGCTCAGTCAGCAGGGAAACGATCCAAAACACACCAGGCCACCAGATTGATTCCCAGCCAAGGCGTGACACTGATGAGTCTATTGTTGCTGGCTGTTGGGGGATCTCTTATCACCGGGGGGGCTATTGTTGCAGGGGGCCTTTTCTTACTGGGGGGTCAGTTGTTGCTGGTAGGGATCTACTGTCTAAAGAGGGGGTCTATTATTGCTGACTGCTGAGAGATCTGTTGTTGCTGGGGGGGGGGGGAATATTATTGCTGGGAGTGAATCTATTGTTGCTGGGGGGAAATATTATTGCTGGGAGTGAATCTATTGTTGCTGGGGGGGATTAATTGTTGCTTGCTGCAGGGGAGCTATTTTACTGCTTTTCTTGTTATCATTACAGTACATTGTAAAAATATATACAGTTGTGGTATATGTGGGCAATATAATATATTGGCAAACAAAGTACACATTTTTAGCTATACCCATTGTTTCAAAAGAACTTTGTTGAACATTGGATGGAAGCTCA
Organism: Pelophylax lessonae; assembly: GCF_965119305.1. NCBI lineage: Eukaryota > Metazoa > Chordata > Amphibia > Anura > Ranidae > Pelophylax > Pelophylax lessonae. Next base: position 14,035,654 of record NC_138774.1, read on the forward strand.
ATTGTAGCTCTCTCAATAAGAACAAGAATACCGGAAGATGTCATTTCTGACAAAACACATCGGGTGGAGCTGCAGAAATGCCAGCCATCTGAAAACTCTTTAGAGACAGTGCTCTCACATTTTATACTCTTGTTAATGTATTTTAGCTGTTTCAATCAAATATTTTGTTGGGTTTACACAATTTGGCGCTTGGTTCATTTTCTATTTTGACATGCATGTATATATACATAGTGAGATGATCAGAGATGGTAATGAAAAGTGATGTTTCCTCCTGGATGCCAATCCAATTGTTGGAAGCCAGAAGTCTTGCATACCAATGGTTGTAATTACATTGTTCACTTTTATGACTTCTCTGTAATTTGAGAGTTATACATTTTTGGTAAGGCTTTTGCTATATCTGCATGTAAGTTGGAGGCATATTTGGCATGGGATACTTATCATCACTCTTTGGATGTGTTCAACAGAAAAGTATTTTTATGAGCTATTGCAGTTCAGTGTGGACTTTAGGAATCACTTTTATTTCATTTGTTTTGTTTATTTTGTAATGATTGTTTTTACCTTTGAGTGGTGCAGCACAGTTGATATTGATACTATGGTAAATTTCTCATAGCGTGGTAACAGCTTCCCTTTTATTTTCATTGTTCCATGAGTGCTGTTACTTTTGAATATACAATTGGAACAAGAAAAGCCTGACCTTTTTACATATTTTATATAATTTACCTATTGCATTTATAGTACTGCTAAATATAGCAGGGAATGCCTCATCAGGAGAAACGCGTCGGCCTGCGCCATCACCACCCATGGTCCGCGCTGCAGAGCGGCCACGTTTGAATTTGCTTTCGCCTATTTAATCAACTTAACTGTAAGTGTTCTACCTTTTTTTAATAAAGCCGTTTAAGAGGTAATGCACTATTGCCTGTTCCATTCTTTTTTGGGCACTATCCGTCACTGAGTGCGAGGGGTATAGGAGAGAGACCAACCCCCATACAGCAACAGGAGTCAGAACAAGATTTACAAGAAAATTCACTGCCTGCTAGTCTGGATAGTTTGCCTGATGATTTGGAGAACATTATCACTCACCATCTGACCTGTGAAATACTTGCCTTTGGTAAGAGTTTTGATATACCACATATCGGGTGGAAGAGTGAAAGGTTGGGACTTCATATCTATTACACTGGCTGGTGTCATCTTCTCAAGTGTTTTAATATGTTGAGTTGGTAAGGTTAATACCTCTCTTTTCTTTACACGTGAGTGCCAAGAGGGATTCGGTGTTTGCACGTCCTCTTCTTCACCTTCATTCACCATCAAGAAGATTTCAGACTTTTTTTCATTTTGGACTTGTTTTGGACTGCTCATATTTCCATAGCACATTTTTGTTCACATTGTGCACCATTTATAATATCTGTGTATATTTATATATTAGGTATTTTGTTCATTGTGTTTTCCCTTTTGGTTCAACACACATTGCTCACATCTAGCGCACCCATTTTTTGCACATCACACGTTTACTTTATCAAGGTTAAAGTTTTGGTTGCTGCTGGAGATTCATTTTTTGTTTGCGCACCTCATTCTTCAACATTCTTAAAATAAATTATGCCATGCTGTTTTACAGGTGACTTCAGGCCAGTGACATCACGGGTCTTCTCCATCCTATTCTTACTTGGGAATCGGAGTGATCTTGAATGCTGCAGAAAGCAGCATCATATACTGATGTCTGTCTAAGTCTAGGTTAACATTTATGCGGCGCGGGAAAATGATGCGATCCATTCCTGTTTCCCGCACCGCATTGCAAGTTTACTGCCCTTGTGATCTGCTGCAGGTGTCAACTCAATGACACCTCAAATGCAAATCGCAAACACAGTGCATTTGCCAGGAGCAGATTGCACTGGATCGCTTGATACAAAACAACCATGTGATCCAGTTCGATGCGGCTCCAAAAAAGGCGCATGCACTTCTTTGGTTCAAAATAAATGGGCTCAGATCGCACTGCACTGAATTGCATGTGAATTGCACAGGAACGCACTGCGATTCACATGTAGTGTACAGTGTGAACAGAGAGTAAAGCATTCTCCTGTAAATCTAAGGCAGAGGTGGGACTTTGTGCACCTGGGGGTGAAGGGAGAAGACTGGGGGGTGGGGGGAGGGGGAAGCATTGGGGTTTGAAGTGTATGTCCAGCTTTGAATAGACTTGGGGAAAGTTTAGAACCCCGGCTTGGTCTTTATTGTGGCTCTGTTAGAGAAAATCAAAAGTTGTGTGCAATGGCTGCACCAAAAACCCCAGGTGTGGCTCTGTTAGAGGGATTTCCCATCACTTCCTGTCCTATTGATGCCAGACAGGAAGTGAGAGAAAATCTGCAACAACTTTTACAAAAAGTTGCCACCTTCTTCCGTCGATTTGCGTGCCCTTTAAAAGTTAACTCCAGGATAAGTGCATATTGTCTAAATCCATTGGTCATGTGTCTGCTTCTTGAATCTCAGTGTGCTTTGTGTATTTTTTCCAGATCTGTGTAGTAATCCAGTGTGAGACTTTTCCTTCCTGTAATAAAGACCACTCACTGCTGCTCTCTCTACTTGTACTGCGTGACTGGTCTTGTCTCCGCCCCCCTACTGTAGTTTTTTGCAGGCAGCCTATAGTGGGTGGGGACTGCTGGACCTCTCCCACGTCTCTGCACTCTCTCCTTGTGTGGTCTTTTCCCCGCCCTCTCCTGTAGTTTTCTACAGGTAGCCTGTAGTGGGTGGGGACTCCTGAGCCCCTCCTACAGCTCTGCACTCTCTCCTTGTGCAGGGTGACTGGTCTTGTCTCCGCCCTCTCCTGTAGTTTTCTACAGGTAGCCTGTAGTGGGTGGGGACTGCTGGGCCCCTCCCACATCTCTGCTCTCTCTCCTTGTGTGGTCTTTTCCCCGCCCTCTCCTGTAGTTTTCTACAGGTAGCCTGTAGTGGGTGGGGACTCCTGAGCCCCTCCTACAGCTCTGCACTCTCTCCTTGTGCAGGGTGACTGGTCTTGTCTCTGCCCCCTCCTGTAGTTTTCTACAGGTAGCCTGTAGTGGGTGGGGACTGCTGGGCTCCTCCCACATCTCTGCTCTCATGTGTTCTTGTTTTCGCCCCTTCTGTAGTTTTCTACAGGTAGTCTGTAGTGGGTGGGGACTCATAAGCCCCTCCCACAGCTCTGCTCTCTCGCTCTCTCTCTCTCTTTCTCTGCTTCTGCAGGGTGACTGTTTTTTTCTCCACCCCTTCCTGTAGTTTTCTGCAGGTAGCCTGTAGTGGGTGGGGGACTGCTGGGCCCCTCCCACAGCTCTGCTCTCTCTCCTCGTGTGGTCTTGTCCCCGCCCCTCCTGTCATTTTTTGCAGGCAGCCTGTGGTGGGTGGAGCCTTATGGGCCCCTCCCACAACTCTGCTTCCTCTCCTTATGCAGGGTGACCAGTCTTGTCTCGGCCCCCTCCAATAGTTTTTCTTCCATGCAGCCTGTAGTGGGCGGAGCCTGCAGGGGCCCCTCCCACAGCTCTGCTCTCTGCACACGCTGTCTCTGCTATTTGTACAAGGTGATAGCTGGGTTTGAGAAGGCATCCTGTGTCTACAAAGTAAATTTATATCCTTATTTGTTTTTTTGAGAAATTAATTTAAATGATGTTTTTTGTGCACGGTGTTCCGCTTTATTATCATTGTCCTGAGAACTGCCTTTAGTTTACAAAATGAATAAAATAATTAAAAAAGGAACAGTAGAACTCTAACAATGATCAGCAGGCGGTACATTGTGTTCTTCTCAGCTAATTGTAACTCTAATAAAAGGAATAAAGACATTGATCAGTTTCCCGATGTTTATACAATAGAACTAGATAATGATGGTAGTTCATGCGGCTGTAATTAAAGAGAGGGAATTACATTTGGCTCGGTGAAACACAGGTGGTCCCGGCGTGCACTTAACTAAAACGTGATACTGACAGGTGACAATTAATAATGGACGTCACGTAGGCTGTGACAAAGTACAGCAATCAGTATATGTGACATACTGGGAGATTTCCTCTATATCAATGCTTCGCTTAACTCTCTCCAGTCAACGAGTATGTAAAACATATATGTTTAGAACTGAAAGTTTTTTTGACCAATCAGATCCTTTCTTAAAAAACAAAAGAAACTAAAAAATAAAAAAGATATATATATATATATATATATATATATATATATATATATATATATACACATACATACATACATACACAGGGCTTTTTTTCTCAGAGAAAAGGTGCAGGAACTCCCCTTTCTAAGTTACTTTGTGTCTCCGCCCCCCTACCCACCTTTGAGCACTAACCCTTGGTTCCACCTCTGAGCACCGACACTTGGATCCACCCCCTACCCAGCTTCCAGTACAGCCCCTTTTAGAGAATATAGAGCCAAGTATAATTTTGGGGAATTTGGTTATGATAGCAAGAAAAGCAATAAAATTGATCCCCCACAGCCAACAGCAATATACCCCCCCAGCAGCAATAGACCCTTAGCAGCAGCAAAAGATCTCCCAGCAGCCAGCATCAATAGACTCTCTAGCAGCCAGCAACAGTAGACCCCCTCCCCAAACAGTAGATCCCTTCCAGCAACAATTAACCCACAGTATCAAAAGATCCTCCACCAGCAACAATAGATTGCCATCCAAAAATAGATCCCCTCCAGCATCAATAGATCCAGCATCAGTAGACCCTCCAGCACCCCTTGCTATGGCATACATTCAGTGCTAGAGGTGCCGGAACTGCGTTCCCCCGTGTTCCCGCTGAAAAAAAGCCATATATATATATATATATATATATATATATTTATATATATGTAATGTAATGTATTTATATACACAGTAATATGTAATTCAAAAAGTGAAACTCATATATTTTATGTAGCACCCTACAGGTAGGTGCTAGGTAAATGTATAGTGGGCCTTGTCTGCCTAACAGCAGGGCTGTGATTTGTTAGGTAGGGTATCAGGGCTTCCAGATGTTCCTGCTGAGGGAAGAAGTCTCCCCACTGGCTCCTGTGAGAGGCTTCTCATACGGCAGTGTGGGAAGCCCAATCAGGGTACACATCCCAGCTTGGAACTACCCCAGAAGGCAGATTATGCCGCAAAGGATTCTGGGAGTGGGTATAAGTTTGGGGGGAAGTGCGTGGCACGGTGTCTTTGGTGGGAGCAGAGTCCCAGGAAGGAGAGTGCAGCTGTCTCTCCTCCTGTCTGAGGAAGGCGGATATCTCGGGGTGTCGTCTGAGAGTCCAGAGAGTGCTGAGTTGAGCTGAGGGGATCCGGTGTGCCGAGAACCTTCGGAGAGAGAGAGGGGTCCAGTCCCAGGAAAGCCAACACAGGTCGTGAGTACTGAGGATTGCCCCTGGGGTTCGCCTGAAGTTAGAGGGGACCATTCCGGAAGAGGTTCTGGGATCCAGTGTCAGCTAGCAGTAAAGGGGGTGCCTAGAGGACCCTGAAGTTGTAAAGGGCGTACCGGCAGTCTGGGCCCTGAATTGTACAGAGGGTGTCAGTGAAGCGACAGTTGCACCAAGTTCTACAAGATACTACCTCAAGCTGTACTAAGCGGGGGGGACAGTATTCAGTGACTTCCACAGCACAGCAGTGTCAGGAGTTCTACAGCTCAGTCTTGGATCTACAGGACTATAAGTCGGGGATTCAACACTTTTTCAGCTACACAGAGAGTTCTCAGAGTCAGTGAGCGTTGGCTGGCGTCAAGGAGGCGCCAACGGGCATTTTTCAGCAACAAAGTCCCGTGTGTAATTAGTTTGAGCCTCAAGGAGTATCCCACTCATTCCCTTCTCCCATCCCTTTTAAATTAAATAAAAACCACAAACAAAGATGCCGGAGTTGTCGCTGCTTCAGTTGTCACACCCAGGGCCGCAGTTCACATGGGCTGGAGAGATTACCGGTACTAATGGCAGACCCACATCAGACCACAGGCCTGGAAACCTTGCTACATTTATATAGATGTGTTACACACAGAGTGATATATTTCAAGCATTTCTTACTTTGAATTTTGATGATTATGGCTTACAGCTAGTGACACCCCAAAATTCAGTATCTCAGAAAATTTGAATATTATATAACACTAATAAAAAAAAATATTTTTAATACAGAAATGTTGGCTTACTGAAAGGTCTGTCCATGTACAGTATAGTATGAAGCCAATACTTGGTCGGGGCTTCTTTTGCATAAATTGCTGCATCAATGCGGCGTGGCATGGAGGCGATCAGCCTGTGGCACTGCTGAGGTGTTATGGAAGCCCAGGTTGCTTTGATAGCGGCCTTCAGCTCATCTGCATTGTTGGGTCTGGTGTCTCTCATCTTCCTCTTGAGAATACCCCACAGATTCTCTATGGGGTTTAGGTCAGGCGAGTTTGGTGGCCAATCAAGCACAGTGATCCCATGATCATGTGACCAGGTATTGGTAGTTTTGGCAGTGTGGGCGGTGCCAAGTCCTGCTGGAAAATGAAATCAGCATCTCCATAAAGCTGGTCAGCAGAGGGAAGCATGAAGTGCTCTAGAATTTCCTGCTAGAGGGCTGCGCTGACTTTTGATTTGATAAAACACAGTGGACCAACACCAGCAGATGACATGGCTGCCCAAATCATCACTGACTGTGGAAACTTCACACTGGACCTCATGCAACTTGGATTCTGTGCCTCTCCACTCTTCCTCTAGATTTTGGAACCTTGATTTCCAAATGAAATCGAAATTTTCCGCAGTCTGTGATAATTTGGGGAGCCATGTCATCTGCTGGTGTTGTTACATCACTTCCGGTAGACTGGAAGTGATGTAATCTCATTGCTTCTGGGTTACCATTGAGGATCAAAGCCAATTCTAGATTTGTTCAAGTCTTCGACTAGCCGGCAGATGTGTCGGCTAGTAGCTTGTGTCTCCCGGTGGGACGGAAGAGCCCGAGAGAACCACAGAAGGTGGCAGGAGGGGGGAACGTCCCCCCCCCCCCCACCTGCTTGTAATAGCAACTGAGTAGCTAGTTTGCCGCTCTGGTTGCTACTACAAGAGAGCCAACTGTCAGCTCTAAAAACCGGTACCGGGCTGATCACCCCAGTACAACCACTTGAAATCAAATGAAGTACCAGGTACGTGATTTGGCGGTAAGTAGTTAAACAAGTGTGTAAAAAATTTATTAATTGCTCTGTAGACAATTGGTTAAATAAAATAAATGTTGGCTGTAGATAGATTTGTATATTTATGACCTCTATAAAAATACAAACCTTTTCCTTAACTTTATCCAATCAGTTCAACAATAATACGTTACTCTTTCTTTCAACATCTTCCCTGTCTGGTTTAGTGCTTCACTTCCTATAAACTGTCTAGATCACGTATGTCAATCACAAGGCCCGTTTACAAGGGCCAGCTTTGCCCTCAGCCGCTCCCAGATTCCTTGATGCATTCACGGTAGGGCACAGCGGGGACAGATCTCCAGAATCTAAGAACAATCCCCCTGCAAATGCACAGGTAAGAGTGCTGCCTACACAGGGAGGTACTAGAGCTGGGCCAGGTAGGTGAAAGAGATGTGAGGAAGCTTCATGGGGGGGGATTGGGGTTACAAACTCAGTGCACAACTAAACCCTGCACTCTGTACACAGCACACCCCCTGAATGCTGCACTCTTTACATAATGCACCCCTGAACCCTGTACTCTGCACAGAACGCCTTCCTGAACCCTGCAGTCTGTACATAGCACACTCCTGAATCTTGTACTCTGTGCTTAGCCTAGTCTTGAACTCTGCACATAATGCATTCCTGAACCTTGCACTTTGTACATAGCATAGCCCTGAACTCTGCACATAATGCATTCCTGAACCTTGCACTCTGTACATAGCATAGTCCTGAACTTTGCACATAATGCATTCCTGAACCTTGCACTCTGTACATAGCATAGCCCTGAACTCTGCACATAATGCATTCCTGAACCTTACACTCTGTACATAGCATAGCCCTAAACTCTGCACATAATGCATTCCTGAACCTTACACTCTGTACATAGCATAGCCCGGAACTCTGCACATAATGCATTCCTGAACCTTGCACTCTGTACATAGCATAGTCCTGAACTTTGCACATAATGCATTCCTGAACCTTGCACTTTTTATATAGCATAGCCCTGAACTCTGCACATAATGCATTCCTGAACCTTGCACTCTGTACATAGCATAGCCCTGAACTCTGCACATAATGCATTCCTGAACCTTACACTCTGTACATAGCATAGCCCTGAACTCTGCACATAATGCATTCCTGAACCTTACACTCTGTACATAGCATAGCCCTGAACTCTGCACATAATGCATTCCTGAACCTTACACTCTGTACATAGCATAGCCCTGAACTCTGCACATAATGCATTCCTGAACCTTGCACTCTGTACATAGCATAGTCCTGAACTTTGCACATAATGCATCCCTGAACCTTGCACTCTGTACATAGAGCACCCCAGATACAACTTTTGAGGACAACCCCACTGCTGATGCATCCTGCAATGAAATTGAATTTAACACCTCTGGTCTAGATCAATCTTTTTCAACCAGTGATCCATGGAACCCTGTTGTAAGGGGGTCCATGAGCAGTGAACAACGGTGAATAATTCTCCTATATATAATCCCCACCAATGTAAGTGGAGACTTCTACACTGATCACTAATGTTAGGGCACCACATTTACTGTCTGATTTTTTTCTGTAATTATTATTCACCTAATTGTATGACTATACGAATATACTGTAGAAGTTTGGATTTAGGGCGACACTATTTATTGGCTAGCTAAATAGGTTGTAGCGTAAGCTTTAGAGGCGTTGATGGTCACTTCTTTGGGCAATACTGCTAATTAATGGCATCAACTCAAACTTCAGCATTTGTAGATGGCTAACACAGCACAACACTCTGCTGCTAAGATTATTACTGAAAATGATTTTGCTGTAAACAGCAGGGGAGTATAAAAAAGTGCTTTGCCCCGGGTGTCAAATATAACATTATTTATTTATTTACCACATTATTTAATTTTAAAATGTCTACAAATGTACCATGATGTCAGGAGCATGTAAACACTCCTGTTCAGGCCCGGACTGGGACAAAAAAATAGGCCCGGGCATTTTGGACCGAGCAGCCCTTGAAAGGGGAGGGGCGTGACTGGGGCGTGGCGGGGCGTGGCGTTCGTCGGGATGGTTGATGACAGGATTTAATGTTCCAGGATGTGTGGATTCGATTACGGTACCTTTTTTAGTTTAATCTTCAATTTAGATCAGAGCAGCCATATGATGCTGTTTTTTTGTCTTACTTTAACCACTTTACCACCGGAGGATTTTGCTGTCTTCCGTCCAGGCCACTTTTTGCGATTCGGCGCTGTGCGACTTTAACTGACAATTGCGCGGTCGTGCGACGCCGTACCCAAACGAAATTTACATCCTTTTTTTCCCACAAACAGAGCTTTCTTTTGGTGGTATTTGATCACCTGTGCGATTTTTACTTTTTGCGCTATAAACAAAAAAAGAGAGTTTATTTTGAAAAAATAACAATATTTTTAACATTTTTTTATATGAAATTCCCCCCAAAAAATATGTAAAAATCAATTTTTTTTTAAATTTTTGGCCAATTTGTTTTCTGCTACCTATGTTTGGTAAAAAAAATCGCAATAAGCGTATTTTGATTGGTTTGCGCAAAAGTTATTGCGTTTACAAACTAAGGGAAAGATTTCTGTCATTTTTGGTGTTTTTTTTTTTAACGCGTAATGGCGGTGATCTGCGATTTTTTTTGCGGGACTGCGACATTGCGGCGGACAGATCGGACCCTTGACTGACATTTTTGACACTTTTGGGGGTACCAGTGACATTACTGCAGTAATCAGTGCTATATATATGCACTGTTACTGTAAAAATGACACTGTCAGGGAAGGGGTTAATTTTATTGGAGAGGGAGGGGTTAATGTATGCCTGGTGCTTACTGACGTGTTGGGGGGGAGGTGACTGTGTGACAGAAGGACAGATCGGATGTCCAGCTATGCTGAACAGTCCGATCTGTCACTCCCTGTCACTATGGAGATCCGCCCGCTGTGTTTACACACAGCGGGCGGATCTCCAGACTCGATCCCCGACGATCGAGTCTCCCCTGGCCCGACTCCCGCTGTGAATGAAAACAGCGGGAGCGCGCCTCCGGCGGCGCGCGAGCGCCGCCTACAGGGGGAGGAGTCCAGCGACGTAGGTCTACGTCGCTGGACGGGAACGAGCCACTGTGCCTCAGTAGCAGCACAGTGGCCGGTGGTCAAGTGGTTAAATCCTGTTTTGATGGTTGAGTCCTAAAAATAGTATGAAGCAGCACAAGATGAGGGTTACTCTAATCAAGGGGTAGACAACCTTTGTGGGCACAGTGTGCCGAAAAATGTTTTCAAAGAAATTGGGAGTGCCAGATACATAAAAAACAACTGTCAACTTCATATAAAGTAACTGCTGTAAACCACTTGAATAATAGTAAGAAATCAAGTGAGCTTTGCACCTTCACAAATCAGATCACCCCAATTCCTGCACCTTCACACCTCAGATCACCCCAATTCCTGCACCTTCACACCTCAGATCACCCCAATTCCTGCACCTTCACACCTTAGATCAGCCCCAATTCCTGCACCTTCACACCTCAGATCACCCCAATTCCTGCACCTTCACACCTCAGATCACCCCAATTCCTGCACCTTCACACCTCAGATCACCCTAATTCCTGCACTATCACACCTCAGATCACCCCCCTGCACCTTCACACATCAGATCACCCCAATTCCTGCACTATCACACCTCAGATCAGCCCAATTCCTGCACCTTCACACCTCAGATCACCCCAATTCCTGCACCTTCACACCTCAGATCACCCCAATTCCTGCACCTTCACACCTCAGATCACCCCAATTCCTGCACCTTCACACCTCAGATCACCCCAATTCCTGCACCTTCACACCTCATATCACCCCAATTCCTGCACCTTCAAACCTCAGATCAGCCCCTGGTAGGCTGGCACTGGCAGCAACAATTTTATTCAAATCAGGATTTCTTCTGCAAATAGGCTGACCTGGCACTGGCAGGCATAGTACTAGACTAGTACTATGCCTGGCTGCCAGTGCCAGGCCAGCCTATTTGCAAAATAAATCCTGATTTAAATTAAATTGTTGCTGCCAGTGCCAGCCTATTTGCAGAAGAAATCCTGATTTCTTTGAATACAATTGTTGCTGCCAGTGCCAGTCCAGCCTATCTGCAAAAGAAATCCCTAATTAGAAGTCACTCCTCTCCCCAGTCCTCCACTTACCTTGGGTGTGCTGTGCAGTGTGGCTGCAGAGTGTTCCCGCTGGACATAGTACAGGAGATGGTCAGAGACTGCAAACATGATACACGAGATGGTCAGAGACTACGGACCTGATACAAGAGATGGTCAGAGACTGAGGACATGATACAGGAGATGGTCAGAGACTGAGGACATGATACAGGAGATGGTCACAGACTGAGGACATGATACAGGAGATGGTCAGAGACTGAGGACATGATACAGGAGATGGTCAGAGACTGAGGACATGATACAGGAGATGGTCACAGACTGAGGACCTGATACAAGAGATGGTCAGAGACTGAGGACATGATACAGGAGATGGTCAGAGACTGAGGACATGATACAGGAGATGGTCAGAGACTGGGGACATGATACAGGAGATGGTCAGAGACTGGGGACATGATACAGGAGATGGTCAGAGACTGGGGACATGATACAGGAGATGGTCAGAGACTGAGGAGATGATACAGGAGATGGTCAGAGACTGAGGACATGATACAGGAGATGGTCAGAGACTGAGGAAATGATACAGGAGATGGTCAGAGACTGAGGAAATTATACAGGAGATGGTCAGAGACTGCAGACATGATACAAGAGATGGTCATAGACTGCAGACATGATACAAGAGATGGTGAGAGACTGCAGACATGAAACAAGAGATGGTCAGAGACTGCAGACATGATACAACAGATGGTCAGAGACTGCAGACATGATACAGGAGATGGTCAGAGACTGCAGACATGATACAGGAGATGGTCAGAGACTGCAGACATGATACAGGAGTGACTGCAGATGTGATACAAGAGAAGGTCAGAGACTGCAGACATGATAGAAGATAGAAGGACACTAGGGAGGCCGGAGAGCACAGGGAAAGCAGATAGCACTGGAGGAGCTGAAGGGCAGGGGGGGGGGGGCTGGAGAGAATTAAGGGGGGTTAGGAAAGCATTGCAGGGGGATTGGAAGGCACAGGGTGTGGATAGCACTGGGGGGGGAGGGGCAGGGAAAACCAAGGGGATGGAGAGCATGGGGGGGGGGGGACTGGAGAGCACTGGGGGGGGGACTGGAAATCACTTAGGGGGGAGCCAGGGAGCACAGGGGGGTGGAGAGCACTGGGTGAGCCAGAGAGCATAGGGGGAAATGAAAAGCACTGTGGGGACTTGAAGAGCACTGGGGGGCTAAGGAGCACAGGGGGGGGGCTAAAGAGCACAGGAGGTTAAGAGCACTGGGGGGGATTAAGAGCACTGGGGGGCTAAGATCACTGGGGGAAGATTAAGAGCACTGGGGGAGGGGGGGCTAAAGGGAAAAGGGGTTCCAACATGCTACTAGCCAGGTGTACCTAATAAAGGGGCTGGTGAGTGTATATGCATGCATGTGCAAACAGACCAAGTAGCACCCCTCAATTCACCCCCTGATCTCACACACCTTGGAGTGCCACCAGATGGAACAAAAGGTAGGAATACCCCATGGCACCCAGGGGTGGATCCGAGACCGTGCCAGGCCAAATGCAGAGGAGGTCTACAGACAGATGTATGCAGCTAAATGGCTGTGTGAAGGAGGTCTGTGGCGTCATTTAGATATGTGGTTGAGCACATCACTTATAGATATGAATGAGATTGCCAGCATGGGGAACACCTGTACATCCCTGTGTGGATACAAATGGCTCTCTACGTGGCATGGATTAAGAACGAGGCCTTACATCCCGTGATGTATCCCTGCAATGATGCAGGCTTACACTAGAACCTATCTAACATGTTTTTAGCCAATGGGGACCTGTCACAAATGCTTTGTGAACATGTGTAATGCGGCGTACTTGTTCAGCAAAACTGGGGTGAGATGTCGTCAAATCACCTCAAGCCAATCGCTCCTGAAGAGCGATCTGAATGTGAATTGCTCATCAGAGGAGAAGTGGATTTACACGCAGGTCTGAACCTGGCCACACATGGTCACATTTTGATCCGTCCAATGTAAAGAATGTCCCAACATTATAGTATGAGGTCCTGTCTATCCATCCAATTGCAATGACAGGCAAACTGAGATTGTAGGCTGCGGGCAGCAATGTGTATAATGGATATGACATGGTACATGACTGGTCGGCCAGATGTGCTGATGACAGATGGGAGAGGTCGGTGCTCTCACACACTATGTAGGTCATGTCCAGGGCTCAGGTGATCGCATATAGTCAACTCTCCAGAATGACAGGCAGATGGCTCATCCAGGAGCCGAGCCCACTGGGAATTGTAGTTCGAATCCCTGCACGGCTCATAGAGCGGCGCTGTGTGTAGACTACATTTCTCAGCATGCAGTGCGGCCGGGCCAGCCCAGGATGAATGGCAGTAGTATGATCAGTGCGCCCTCCTCCCCCGGCCGTGCATAGCGCTCAGTCCCGGCGGTGAGAACGCTAGAGCTCTGCACAGGACCGCACATCGCAGGGGCCCTCCCCCCACCCGGGTGACATATCGGGCAGGAAACCGGCGCGGCGGGAAGGAACACACTGACATACTTCACAGGAACATACTTCTCTTGACTTCCAGCTCCGCGGCCAATCAGACCCCACCTGAGCAGAAGGCTGATTGGCAGCGGAGCCGGTGTAGCTGGCAAGTACACCGGCCGCGGCCGCTGCAGTGAGGGAAATGAACATCTGACTTCTACCTTTTACTGTGAGGAGTCGGACTGAGTGAGAGCCAGTGCCGCGGCCCACCGGGAATATGCCCGGTCTGCCCGATGGCCAGTCCGGCCCTGCTCCTGTTCCATGACAGCTGCTGTTCTCATTCCAGCATCCTGGTTTTGGCTGAGCTGCATTCTCCCTGTCTGTCTGTCCACCTGCAGGATGATTGATGTGACCAGTCTCTGGGTGGAAACCAAACCTGATTTAATTTAGCCAAGCCTGCAGTCTCGTGCTTGTGATAGCATTTGTATTCTATTTAAGTTTTTTTTTTTTCTTTTGTCACCCACTTCTGTAGGACTGACTATAAGTTCTCTATGGGATTAAGGTCTGGGGAGTTTCCTGGCCATGGACCCATGATGTTTCGTTTCCCAAGCCACTTAGTTATAACTTTTTGTCATGGTCTTACCTTCTTGCTGTTCTCCTTCGTTTGACATGTGCTGGCGGCCATCTTGGTTTCTGGGTTTCTTGTAGCCTCCCACCCTGCGGCTCCTCCTTCCCACTGGGAGGAGCTGGATGCCTAGCTCATATATATAGGAGGTCTGTGGCTTCAGTTCCCTGCTTGGTCCTCCTGTGTTCACATGCTTCTAAGACTGCTGCTGCTTCTGGTTCCTGTTCCTGGCTTCGTCTGACTACCCCGCTGGTTCCTGATCCTGGCTTCGTCTGACTACCCTGCTGGTTCCTGATCCTGGCTTCGTCTGACTACCCTGCTGGTTCCTGATCCTGGCTTCGTCTGACTACCCTGCTGGTTCCTGATCCTGGCTTCGTCTGACTACCCTGCTGGTTCCTGACCCCTGGCTTCGCAAGACTCTGCATCGTTCGCCATCCGTTTGGACTTTTGCTTTATAGCTTGTTTTTCAATAAAGCTTTCTTATTTTCACTTATCTGTTGTTGTACGTCTGGTTCATGGTTCCGTGACACTTTTGCCTCATGGAAGGTGCTCCATCATGCTGGAAAAGGCATTCTTCGTCACCAAACTGTTCTTGGATGGTTGGGAGAAGTTCCTCTCGGAGGATGTTTTTGTACCATTCTTTATTCATGGCTCTGTTCTTAGGCAAAATTGTGAGTGAGCCCACTCCCTTGGCTGAGAAGCAACCCCACACATGAATGGTCTCAGGATGCTTTACTGTTGGCATGACACAGGACTGATTGTAGCGCTCACCTTTTCTTCTCCAGACAAGGTTTTTTTTTCCGGATGCCCCAAACAATCGAAAAGGGGATTCATCAGAGAAAATGACTTTACCCCAGTCCTCAGCAGTCCAATCCCTGTACCTTTTGGAGAATATCAGTCTGTCTGTCCCAGTCTGCTGTTCTCATTCCATCATCCTGGTTTTGGCTGAGCTGCATTCTCCCCGTCTGTTTGCCCACCTGCAGAATGATTGATGGCCACCAGTCTCTGGGTGGAAACCAAACCTTATTTAATTTAGCCAAGCCTACAGTCTCATGCTTGTGATAGCATTTGTATTGCATTTGTGTGTTTTTTTTTGTTCACCCACCTCTGTAGGACTGATTACAAGTTCTCTATGGGATTAAGGTCTGGAGAGTTTCCTGGCCATGATGTTTTGTTCCCCAAGCCACTTAGTTATAACTTTTGCCTTATGGTAGGGTGCTCCATCATGCTGGAAAAGGCATTCTTCATCACCAAACTGTTCTTGGATGGTTGGGAGAAGTTGCTCTCGGAGGATTGTTTTTGTACCTGTCAGGTAACCACCAACAGTTTGGCTAATCAGCGCATTCGCGCATTGGTGCGAATACGCATGCGCGGCCAACTCCGGGCAAACGCAACCAAGAATGAGCGTGCGTCAATGCGCACGCGCGCACGCAGGATGTAACGGTGCTTGGCGCCAAATGGCCTATTTAAGCTCAGCAATTACAGTCACTAGCTGCTGGGTGATCTTCAGCTTCCCGTGTTTCCTTGTGCCTTGTTTTGGATTTCCTGTTGCTGACCCAGACTGCTTGACCTCGACTCCTCTTGAAACCTCTGGCTCTTGACCTTTTGGCTTGTCCCTGGACTCTCCTCTGCCTTCTCCAGTGTCTGACCCAGCTTGGCTCCTGACTCCGCATTATCAGTATCCTGTGGGCTACCCAGCTTACCTCTGTTCCTGCAGCACACCTGCCTGGCTTGCCAAGTGTTCCAGATCCGCCTAGGACTTTACCACTCATTGGCTCCAGCCTCTATCTGGCCGTCCCAGCCGGCAACCCGTGCTACTTTGGGCACAGCACTCCCTGTCTCACCTCCAGGGGTGCTCTGCACCTAGCCACAAGGGGAGCCCTCTCTACACTCCGGCTTCGGATCAGGTACGTGACAGTACCATTTTTTATTCATGGCTCTGTTCTTAGGCAAAATTGTGAGTGAACCCACTGGTTGGCTGAGAAGCAACCACACACATTATTGGTCCCAGGATGCTTTACTGTTGGCACGACACAGGACTGATGGTAGCGCTCACCTTTTCTTCTCCAGACAAGGTTTTTTTTCTGGATGCCCCAAACAATCGGAAAGAGGATTCATCATAGAAAATTAATTTACCCCAGTCCTCAGCAGTCCAATCCCTGTACCTTTTGCAGAATATCAGTCTGTCCCTAATATTTTTCCTGGAGAGAAGTGGTTTCTTTGCTGCCCTTCTTGACACCAGGCCATCCTCCAAAAGTCTTCTCCTCACTGTGCGCACTGTGCGTGCAGATGTACTCACACCTGCCTGTTGCCATTCCTGAGAAAGCTCTGCACTGGTGGCGCCCCGATCCCGCATCTGAATCAACTGTAGGAGATGATCCTCGCACTTGCTGGACTTTCTTGGGTGCCCTGTAGCCTTTTTCAAAAAAGCAGTGGAAATGTTTTTTTTGGGATTAAGTTCACTTTAATGGCAAAAAGGGTCTTTGCAGTTAATTGCACATTATCGGATCACTCTTCATAACATTCTGGAGTATAGGCAAATTGTCATCATAAAAACTGAGGCAGCAGACTGTGAAAATTAATATTTGTGTCATTCTCAAAACTTTTGGCCATGGCTGTAGGTTTTTGACTTCAAGAACTCATATTTCGAAAATACAGAAAGTGGAGATAACCTGATATTAGGTGATTATCTTTATGGTATTTTATTCTCTAACCTCTCTTTTAATAATATTTTTTTCCCTTGATCCTTCAGGCTGTTAATTTTCACATTTTATTTGCCAGTTTTCAGATAATGCCAACAAAATAGACCTAACAGATTAACGTCTTGCTGGACTCTTTGGAATGTGTCCTGTTTCTGGCTGAGCCATTACCTTTGCTTATACTCTCCTCGTATGTCTTAACTAGAATCTCACAGCTTCTGCCCATCCAATTCTCCACGTGCGATGACAATGTGTGCACACAGAAAAAAGTAAATACTTGGAGGGGGCGCTTCAAGGCCTATTGCACAGTTTGCGTTGCTGGGGAAACTGATTTTCACACTCCTAATAGGGGAGCTTGCCACAAAATGAAGCCTATCACCATTTCCAAAGAAAAAGAAAAAATATATATTTAAAGCATAAGTAGGGCAGCAATGATTATGGATGACTGTTTAAACCTTGGTACTGTAAATCTATCAAGCAGTAAAAAACTTCTGATATAAATTTGCAGAAAAATAGTCTGCAAAACAATATGTGACTCTTTTCTCAATATATATAAAAAAAAATGCAAAATAAATTTATATTGCAATTGGGATTTGATCTAACATCTGGACAGCCTTGGGGCCGTTGGTTCAAATCCCATTCAAATTAACGTTGATTGATCTAGTGGAAGTGATGTATAAGAGTTAGAAAAAAGTGGTGGTGCTGTCCAGGAACAGCCAATCTGTTAATTTTTTTCATATATATTTGTAAATTAAATTAAGAGAATCTCATAGTTTATTCTAAAATTCTAAAACCCAACCAGACACTTTCCCTCCATACATACCAGGGATCATTAAATGCCGGACTGCAGACTGGACCCGGCAGTGCTGGGGCAAGGTCACCTAGAGCCCAGGGCAAACATGCTAAAACTGCGCCCCCCCAAAGATGTACAGTATAAGCATTATATGTCAACAAAATTCCCCTTACAAAAACACTGAACACTAATCTGCATGCTTATCCCCCTAAGCATAAATTCCCCCTCCTCCCAGTACAACTCTGTGCCCCTGCTGAAATCCCCTGACCAGCACAAATATTTGTCCCCCGTCCCCCTAATCCCCCCCAGCTCAAATCCTCCCCCCCCCCAAAAAAAAAATCACCCCTCCTAGCACAAATCCTCAAAATTTCCCTTCCTAGAAAAATACTTACCCCCTGCCAAACCCCAAATTCTCCTTTCCAACACAAATCCCCTCCCCACCAATCTACTTGTTGCACCCCCCCCCCCCCCCACACCTCACATTATACCACAGTGCACAGGGAAGTCGCTCCTACTGCCCACCTCTTGTTCTGGCCTGGGACCCGGACCTGCGTCCGTGCGATTTAGCAGCTGTGTGTCCTCTCCCGGGTCACCGGCTTAGCTGCTGCTATCATCCTCACAGCAGGTGGGAGGAGGAGGTGAAGGTTAGGCTAAAGATGATGCACAAGAAAACCTGCAAACAGTTTGCTGAAGACAAGCAGACTACGGACATGGATTACTGAAACCATATCCTGTGGTCTGATGAGACCAAGATAAACTTATTTGGTTCAGATGGTGTCAAGCGTGTGTGGCGGCAACCAGGTGAGGAGTACAAAGACAAGTGTGTCTTGCCTATAGTCAAGCATGGTGGTGGGAGTGTCATGGTCTGGGGCTGCATGAGTGCTGCCGGCACTGGGGAGCTACAGTTCATTGAGGGAACCATGAATGCCAACATGTACTGTGACATATTGAAGCAGAGCATGATCCCCTCCCTTTGGAGACTGGAACGCATGTCAATATTCCAACATGATAACGACCCCAAACACACCTCCAAGACGACCACTGCATTGCTAAAGAAGCTGAGGGTAAAGGTGATGGACTGGTCAAGCATGTCTCCATATCTAAACACTATTGAGCATCTGTGGGGCATTCTCAAATGGAAGGTGGAGGAGCGCAAGGTCTCTAACATCCACCAGCGTCATGGAGGAGTGGAAGAGAACTCCAGTGGCAACCTATGAAGCTCTGGTGAATTTCATACCCATGAGGGTTAAGGCAATGCTGGAAAATAATAATAACCACACAAAATTTTAAACTGCTAAACTGACAGTGTCTGCTAGGAGGGGCAGAATGTGGCCTGCCGGTCTCATTCCCAAAGGGGAATGTGTTCAGAGAAGTTGCGAGCCCTACTTTTTCCATCCTTGTCATGAACCTTTCCCTGCTGCTAGTCCTGTCCCTATCAGGAAGAGTACCTGTCCCTACTTTATCAACTCGCAAAATGCACACCAAGCCTGGGAGCCAGGGCCATAAATTGCCTCTGCCTAACCCAAGGTGGCTACTAGAGTCACATGGGGCAATTGGATAGCTTCGCCAGTAGCCCAGGAAACCATAAAGGAACCATGTTTCTCTTGACTTCCTCTTCAACTGCAATGCCGCTGCGGAAGAGCGCCATCTGCAGTGGAGAAAATAGACTGCACCTGTCTACAAACTGATGTATATACTTGCCTATTTTCAGGTCACTGAAGTCTGGTCACATCAGCGATGGCTGCAGGTGAAAGGAGGAAACGCCAACAATGGACAGGCCAAGGAGCCTATGGGTGGTGGTACTGCTTCATGCTTTACTAGCCATTTTTGGTGTGCTCTCTCCTCTCTCCTACTCTGCCACTGGCTGACACATAGGCGATCACATGTCCAGACCAGAGTGGCCTGAAAGTAGGTACTGTAAGTATATTCGTCTTTCCCACACAGTAAAGCCTTGAGTAGTGATATCACCCGTAGTCTCCTTGGCCTATCTGTTGTCAGTACTCCCTCCTTTCCCCTGCAGCTGTTGCTGACCGGACCATAGTGGCCTAAAAATAGGTAACTACTGTATATACAAGTGAGTACGTTTAGTATAGGTATATACAGTACATCTTTCTTACACAGTAAAGCCTTGAGCAGGGATATCACCCATAGGCTTCCACTTTATAGGCAAATTGCAGAGTGATCTCTGGTATCCAACAGGATTTTGTCCTATAAAGATCCAAGTGTGTAACCCCAATCAGCTTTAATTGGAAATGTTCAAGTTTGACTTTAGTTTTCTATAAACTAAGAATTTTCATGAAAATAAAAATGTACAGTACTATGCAAGTTTTAGGCAGATGTGAAAAAATGCTGTAAAATGAGAATGCTTTTACATATGTTTTAATTGTTTAAATCTATCAATTTACAAAATGCAAAGTGAGCGCACAAAAGAAAATCATCAAGTCAAAATTTGGGGTGACTATGACTACCCTTTGGCGTTAAACCAGCATTAATTCTACACTTGTGTACATGTGTATTCTACAATACACATGCACACTTTGTACACTTACACAAAGTCAGTGATTTTGTGGGATTAGAGTCAGGTGTATGATCATCCAATTATACCAAGCAGGTGCTAATGATCATCAATTTCATATGTAGGTTGGAACATTCATTACCTGAAATAAAAAAACAGCTGTGTAGGAGACTTAAAACTGGGTGAGGAACAGCCAAACTCTGCTACTAAAATGAGATTGTGGAAGACAGTTTCAAGTCACAGGTCATACACCATGCCAAGACTGAGCACAGCAACATGACACAAGGGAGTACTACATCAGGAAGGTCTCTCCCAGGCAAAGATTTCAAAGCAGACTGGGGTTTCAAGCTCTTTTGAAGAAGCACAAAGAAATGGGCAACATTAAGGAGTGCAGACACAGTGATTGGCCAAGAAAGCTTAATACAACAAATGAAAGACACATCATGCTTACTTCCCTTCCACCTCGAAAGATGTCCAGCAGGTCCATCAGCACAGAAGTGATGAAAACCAGTGAGACCCTGGTACACCCATCTACTGTCCAGATAAGTCTGGCCAAAAATGATCTTCATGAAAGAATTCCTCCCAAAAAGCCACCACTCCTACAACGTGGAAACAAGGCTAAGCGACAGAAAAATGTCTGGCAGTGGGTCCACTGCAATGATGAGTCACATTGTCAAATATTTGTCTGTAGCAGGAGGCAGTTTGTTGGTGGAAGGTCTGGAGAGCGGTACAATAATTAGTGTCTGCAGCCAACTGTGAAGCATGGTGAAGGTTCCTTGCAAGTTTGGAGTTGCATTTCTGCAAATATTTTCAAAGATTTGGTCAATGGTGTCTTCAATGCTGAGAAATACAGGCAGATACTTATCCATCATGCCATACCATCAGGGAGGTGTGTGATTGGCCCCAACTTTATTCTGCAACAGGGCAACCACCCCATGCATACAGACAAAGTCATTAAGAACTATCTTCGGTGTAAAGAAGAACAAGGAGTGCCGAAAGTGATGGTTTGGCCACCACAGAGCCCTGATCTCACCATCATGGGATTACATGAAGAGACAGAAGGATTGGAGACAGCAGACATCCAAAGAAGATCTGTGCTTAGTTCTCCAAGATGTTTGGAACAACCTACCTGCCGAGTTCCTTCAGAAACTGTGCGCAGGTCTACCTAGAAGAATTGATGATGTTTTGAAGGCAAAGGGGGGTCACCGCAAATACTGATTTAAATTTGGATTTCTCTTCTGTTCATTTACTTTCCATTTTGTTAATTGATAAAAAAAAAAAAAAAATTATTAACACTTCTGTCTGAAAGCATTCTTCATTTACAGCATTTTTTCACACCTGCCTAAAACTTTTGCACAACGCTGTATATTATATATATTGTGCATTTAAAGTTTATACATTTAAAAAGAATAATTTTCTGTGAAGTTCAATTGCCATGGCTTTTTGGTCTTCTAACAGCTCGGGGATTTTCTCTTTCCAGTGTCAGTACTTGTCACAGCCAGTTCTATAATCTGGGGGTTGTCAGAGGTGGATAGATAAAGTAAAATTGTACAATTACACACGTGCAGACTACAGTAATAACTGAGTGCAAATTCCATTTCTGAGCCATCACAGCTGCACAGGCTCAGTTCAGCAGGTGTCTGGGCTTTGGCACTCAGATAAATAACTTAATATCAACGGATACGGCGTCAACGCCATACTCCAAAATGAGCTTCAATAATTTTGCTTTATTCAGTCAAGGGCCGTCCCTTTATAGTACAAATGGTTCCTTTGTGTCATTGCCAACATTTTAATAAAATGTCCCCAACATGTTCATGCAGGTGTTTAAAGGTCTGGAATGCGTTCCTGGTCAGTTTTGTTGCGATAAACTTCCATTACATCTTCCAAAATGCCAAAGCCGATAAAAGTTAAAGAGAACTAAGTTGTCAACAACATATAAAAATGCAATAAAAAGGCACAGAAAAATGAAATATTCTGAATGATAACTGGAAGTGCTTTCCATCTCCATTGTATATACTTGCGCTGTGCCTTTCAACTTCTTAGGACATTTGACTACTTCAGGAAGAGTCAGTTTCCTAGCACAGCCCCCTCCCTGCACATGTTAGCCCTCCCTTCTTCCGGGAGTGTCTAGTTACTGCCTGTGGCAGTCCAGCTCCTCTGCCCCTCCTTCTATCATTGCCATTTTTGTAGCTGCTGAAGAAGAAGAAAATAAGAATATTTTAGGGTTCTGGTGCCCAACCTGTGGTCTAGGGGCCACATGCAGCTCCTTGACATTTTTTGGTAGCCCACAAAATCCCTGCAGACACTAATCTGTGTTTCCTTATTGCCTTTTTATAGTTGAGATTTCTAGTAGCCTCTACTGCCTCCTAAAGCATAGTCTCCCACAACTCCTTTCATGTTCACAGTCCATGTCCATCTCTTGTATCATGTCTGCAGTCTCTGACTATCTTCTGTATAATGTCTGCAGCTTCTGACCATCTCCTGCATTATGTCCAGAGTCTCTGACCATCTCTTGTATCATGTCCACAGTCCCTGACCATCTCCTGTATCATGTCCACAGTCCCTGACCATCTCCTGTATCATGTCTGCAGTCTCTGACCAGCTTCTATATCATGTCTGCAGTCTCTTACCATCTCTTGTATTATGTCTGCAGCTTCTGACCATCTCTTGTATAATGTTCACAGTCTCTGACCATCTCCTGTACCATGTCTACAGTCCCTGACCAGCTCCTGTATCATGTCTGCAGTCTCTGACCAGCTCCTGTATTATGTCTACAGTCTCTTACCATCTCCTGTATTATGTCTGCAACTTCTGACCATCTCTTGTATCATGTTCACAGTCTCGGACCATCTCCTGTATCATGTCCACTGTCCTTGACCATCTCTTGTATGATGTCCGCAGTCTCTGACCATCTCATGAATCATGTCAGCAGCCTCTGACATTCTATTGTATCATGTTCACAGTCCCTTACCATCTCTTCTATCACGTCCACAGTCCCTGACCATCATATTTACAGTCTCCGACTTTCTCCTGTACCATGTCTGCAGCCTCTGACCATCTAATTTATCATGTCCGCAACCTCTGACATTCTCTTGTATTATATCCATAATCTCTGACTATCTCTTGTATCATGTCTGCAGTCTCTGACCATCTCCTGTATCATGTCCATAGTCCCTGACCATCTCTTGTATCAAGTCTACCGTCTCTGACCTTCTCCTGTATCATATCTGCAGTCTCTGATCATCTCTTGTATCAAGTCTGCAGAATCTCACCATCTCATTTATCATGTCTGCAACCTCTGACATTCTCTTGTATTATATCCATAGTTTCTGATCATCTTTTCTATCATGTCTGCAGTCTCTGACCATCTCCTGTATCATGTCCACAGTCCCTGACCATCTTTTATATCAAGTCTACCATCTCTGACCTTCTCCTGTATCATGTCTGCAGTCTCTGATCATCTCTTATATCATGTCTGCAGTCTCTGACCATCTCTTGTATCATGTCTTCAGACTCTGACCATGTTGTGTATCATGTCTGCAGTCTATGACCATCTCTAATACTATATCCACGGTCTCTGACCATCTCTTCTATTTTATTATCCCCAGTCTCTGACCATCTCTTGTATCCTGTCCAAAGTCTTTGTCTATCCTTGTACTATGTCTGCAGTCTCTGACCATCTCCAGTAGTATGTCGGCAATCTCTGACCATTTCCTATATCATGTCTATAGACTTTGACTATATCCTGTTTTGTGTCTGCTGTCTCTAATAATGAATATTCACTGACTTTTATGTGTGGCCCTTTGGTGATATTAGGGGTTCCACTTGAGCCCTCCCCTCCATATCAAGAAAGTTGACCACCACTGCTATAGAGTCTCACTTCAGTCTATCGGGGCTGCTGTCCTCACTTCCAAGATGGCGGCACCCGACAGCAGGCTTGAGGCTTTTGGATGTCCACACAAGGGAGGCTTTTACTGGTAAATAATATGCATATTGTCACGTTTCCGTGCACATTGTTCCGGCGCTGGCCAGTGCTGGGTTTTGCCTCCTGTCTGAGTTGCTTGGGTTCCTGCCTATCCGCTTCAAACCTACTGTAGGTGTTATTAAGCCTTTACACCTGAGTTTTAGTGTTCCAGCATTGTGTCTCCACGTGGAAGCCGGACCCCTCTGTTCTGGTGGTGTTCACCTCTGTCTGAGTATTCCCATTCTGTGTGTTGTTTGATTCTGTGTTTGTTCTCTATGTTTTCCATTTGACTGTACAGTTAGATTACCTTTGGTTTCTGTCCATGGATCACTTAATTTCTTGTTGCAGTGTGCGTTTTTCTCAGCATTGCTTCTTGTTGTTGTTTGCCAGCAGCCCTTTACAGCTTGCTGAGCCTCTCTATCTCTGCACCATTGCTCAGCCCCCCCCCCCATTTTCTGTGCTTTACACTTGCTCCTTGTGTCCTCTCCCCTGGCATCCCTTCCTAGCTAGCTGCAGTAGGTTTCCTAGGTTCCTAGTCTCCTCTGCATACCCCGTGCCAATTCAGCATGCTATTTGCACTGTGCCTGCACTGGTGTGCTAGAGAGCCGCAACCTGGGGGCTGCCTCGCAGCGCAACATCCACACCTCCAGTGGTTCTGGTGAAGATGGGTGGCTCCTTAGAACATGCAACTCTGGCACAGCTCTGCTTGCGTGCAGTCACAACACTCCCACATCTGTGAGGGCTGGCACCTGTTAGTTGATCCATTGGCCCGCTAGATCTTGAGTTTTCAGTCCCAGGTGGTCTTACCCTCTAATCGTGACACATATAATATGTTAAATGTACATATAATCTAATGGAGAGATTGTTGTTGAAATAATAGGTCTGAAGACAGGGACTCTTTAAGTAGCTTGCAAACTGTAAAATAATAAAAGTTTGTAATTAAAAGACTTATTAGACATGATAGTGGAGATGGGTTTTGATGCATGTTATTACCAGGTTGCGGCCCTCAGGATCGCCCCACTAGGAGGTGAGAATGGCAGGGTCCAGTAGCATATACAGTATAGCAGGTTAGGTTTAAGCAGAAGCGTATTCAGTAAACAAGCCAAAGGTTGGTAACAAGTGGTTGCAGGTTGGAAGGTCAGTAACAAGCAGTAGTGGAGATAAGGACAGCTGCAGGTATGCAAAGGAACCAGATATTAGCTGCACAAAGCAAGGTCCATAAAGACATGGATGAGCGAGTTTGGGGTGGAGGAACTTGACTGGCCTGCACACAGTCCTGACCTCAACCCGAAAGAACACCTTTGGGATGAATTAGTGCGGCGACTGCGATCCAGGCCTTCTCGTCCAATATCAGTGCCTGACCTCACAAATGCGCTTCTGGAAGAATGGTCAAACATTCCCATAGACACACTCCTAAACCTTGTGGACAGCCTTCCCAGGAAAAGTTGAAGCTGCAAAGGGTGGGCCAACTCAATATTGAACCCTATGGACTAAGACTGGGATGTCATTAAAGTTCATGTACGTGTCTATACTACAAAACACTCCCAAGAATGTGGGCCATTGATTGCAACCAAGATTTGTTAATTTTTACACACAAAAAAGTATATTTTTTCCTAACAAATTCATTCAAGACCATGTTGCAAAAATAAATACACCCCAATGAAAGTCTTAGGAGCAAAGCTAAATTTTAGACAACGAAATCCTAATGAACAATAATTCAACTACAGGTGAGTGTAATTATTAATTAAACAGGTGTCCAGCAAAAAAGTGATTATAAAAGGGAGGTACCTAACAAAGAAGGCCCCTCCCATTTCATGCTGTCAGCAATGGTCACATGGAAGAGAAATGTCACAAGGCCTGAGAAAGAAAATAATTTCTTCATACAAGAAAGGTGAAGGCTACAAGAAGATCAGTGTCAGGGAACTTCCCACAAGAGAGCTAAATCTTCCGCCCACACTAATGCAGCGAACACCCAGTGGCCTATTTAAACCAGCCTGCTTCAGCCATTAGTTGCTGGATGATCTTCAGCTTCCTGTTTCCTGTTTCCTGCGTTGCTGTTACTGTTTACTTGGATTACCTGTTACCGACCCGGCTTGTCTCACCTGTCTTGTCTCTCCTCCTGGCTTTTTTACCTACTCTGCTCCAGTCTGCTGTTCCCGTGTATTGCTTGATGAACTGTGTTTGACCCCTTGGCTTGACCTTGACCTCGCTCTTGTCGCACGCCTGGCTACCTTCTCCAGTCACCTTCAAGGCATCCTGCATTTCAGCACGCACTACATGTCTACTACCACAGCAGTCACTTCTTCACTTGCCGCAGCTGGCGACCCTTTGTTCCTTTGGGCACAGCATTCCCTGTCTCCACCTCCAGGGGTGCCTTGCACTTAGCCACAAGGGAAGCCCTTTCAGCACTTCGGCCTCTGATCAGGTAGGCAGGCCCCGACAAGGCACCCTGTGATCTGCAGTCCCTAACTCTACAATTTAAAGAGTCTCTACAATGGGAGCACATGCATTTAATGGGATAGATGGAGGACAGGTGACTAGAGGGAGCCCACCCCTCCTTAAAGGCACAGGGTCACACTGAACACCCAGCACATCGCACAATGGCGGCAAAGGTGTCAGTGCATTGCCTGGCTCAATATGCCTTGTCAGGGCCTGCAGCTTACGCATGTATTTGCAAATGTGTGCAACCAAACCCCTGTTTTTAATGCATACTGTTAGACAGGTCAATTCGGTTGGTCGCTGGCTGGTTGGTAAGTTGTGACTGGAAATCTCTTCGTTTTTTTTTTTGATCTACTGTACTTTCTACATGCTTTGGACAATATTTTTTTCCACCAGAACCAAATTGTTCCTGCCACCTATTTTGTTGCACGCTTTTGCAATAGATACACCTACGCTCTCCTGTGCTGAATAGTTATATAATAAAATGAGTTTTTGTTTTGACTTGAGCTAAGTATCGGGAATAATGGTGTTCCAGAGGACATGAAATAGAAGTCATTTTAGCACATTCAGCCAAACATGAAATGAATTCCGCTCACCGGTTGCAGTAGAAGCAAAAGGTCAGAATCTGCCATAATGCACAAAGGATAGAACCGGCAGCCTGACCTAAATTAAGTCCATTAAACAAGACATTAATGCTGCAATTGCAGAAGACATTATTGTAGCGCTGTTACTAGAGGCACTGCCTCATTTGTAGATGATGGAGAAAATAAAAGCGGTGTAGACCACATCAGGTGATTATTTTTTGTATTCTCTACCTTTCAATGAAAGCTACCATGTAGCTCCACCTTCTCCCACCCTCAGAATAATGTTGATTGATGGATGAGGTTGGTTTGAAAGACCATGTGTAAAAAATACTAAAGTGTATGTAAAGCCAAAATATATATATATATATACAGTATATATTTTATTTAGGTGCTCACAGTACTGGGAAATTGCTGTACTGGGTGCCAGCTTTTTGCTTTCTTGATATCCTATGGAAGCACCCCCTTGGGCCTTGGAAGCCCTTAGCCCAAACCCACGTTGTCCTTTTTAGGACAATTCTGAACAAATAGGAGTGTATGCCAAAAAGTGCCTTTAATCACTTTTTGTGTAAGCTGACCTCAATACCAAGTTAGTAGACCAACCCAACATTGGTGATGACAGATAATATTACATATTTACTCTTTTGCCCAGGTCCTGAAGAAGTGTGAAAACATGAGAAACGCGTTGACCAAATTGCATTTGGGAAAATAATGTCATATAGATTGGAAATTTGTGAAATTGTGGATATACAGTATATGTATATATATATATATATATATATATATATATATATATACACACTATATTACCAAAAGTATTGGGACGCCTGCCTTTACACACACACACATGAACTTTAATGGCATCCCAGTCTTAGTCCATAGGGTTCAATATTGAGTTGGCCCACCCTTTGCAGCTATAACAGCTTCAACTCTTCTGGGAAGGCCGTCCACAAGGTTTAGGAGAGTGTCTATGGGAATGTTTGACCATTCTTCTCGAAGCGCATTCGTGAGGTCAGGCACTGATGTTGGACAAGAAGGCCTGGCTTGCAGTCTCCGCTCTAATTCCTCCTAAAGGTGTTCTATTGGGTTGAGGTCAGGAATCTCTGCAGGACAATCAAGTTCCTCCACCTCAAACTCGCTCATCCATGTCTTTATGGACCTTGCTTTGTGCACTGGTCCAAATCATTTGGTGGAGGGGGGATTATGGTGTGGGGTTGTTTTTCAGGGGTTTGGCTTGGCCCCTTAGTTCCAGTGAAGGGAACTCTTAAGGCATCAGCATACCAAGACATTTTGAACAGTTTCATGCTCCCAACTTTGTGGGAACAGTTTGGGGATGGACCCTTCCTGTAACTCTGGTTCTCATATGAAGCCAGCACTCACCTGTATCATTAGTGTGCTTGCTTCTTACAAACCTGGCATAAACCACCATGTTAAACAGTGGCAGAGGCTCGACCTGCCAATATATATATATATATATATATATATATATATATATATATATACATATACATATACATATACATATACATATACCCACAGCATATATATATCACTTTATTTTGTATAAAAACAATATATTTTCATATTTAGGGATGCTTTTGCCTATACTTTTTAAAGTACTGTGTTTTAAAGTCCTAATTGGTAACAAATGCTTAAGCCAGCCAAAGATGGTGCAATTTTATTTTTTACACATTATTTGCACCTGTATTACTTATTTATCAAGGGACAGACTTACATTGATTTTTGTATATTATGTTAAATACATTGGTTGCACTGGGTATTTTAATTGTAATGATCACTAATATTGACACTTATGATCTTCACTGTGAAGAGTTAAAGATATAGTCATGAGCTGATGGAAAATCCAAAAGTTTTACCAGGATTAGAGGGAAAGGTAAATCTAAAAATAGGGACACTCTATTGTCTGGTAATTATCTATAATACAGTATATTGCAATCCTTGCCATATAGGTTCCAAAGTCATCTGAACATTATAGTGCCATTCCTGTAAAGCCTCTTCCTGAAAAATATATATTGTCTCTCGTAAGTGTACGGAGTTATTCACATACAGTCTTTCCACCTTTCCTGGGCAATACCCTGTCTGCATATTTGGCGTCCAAACCTCCACAGCACTCCAGGGGTGTGGAAAATGGAGTTCCTCCAGTTCCCTTCTTTGTTGCACAGTGCTGCACTGCATGGGCGTCTTCGGGGGGGGGGGGGGGGGGTCAAGTGCCCCCCCCCCCCCCCGTGAAAATTTCCTGGCCTGCTCTAAGAGGGGAATCTATTGGGACCCTGCTCTAAAGGTTGATCTATGGGGGACCCTGGACTGGCCTGCTCTAAAGGGGGATCTATGTGAATCCTGCTCTAAAGGGGGTCTATGGGGGACCCTGTCCTGGTCTGCTCCAAATGGGGATCTATGGGAACCATAGCCTGCTCTAAAGGGGATCTATGGGGGACCCTGTCCTGGCCTGCTCCAAAGGGGGAACTGTGGCCTGCTCTAAAGGGGATCTATGGGGATCCTGTCCTGCTCTAAAGGGGATCATACTGGCTAAATATATATATATATTTTGCAGGGAGAGCCTGGAGTGCCTGGTAGTGCAAGAAAACCTGGTAGCACAGGGAATATAGGTGAAAGGGTAAGACTAAAGGGGGATCTATGAGGGACCCTGGCCTGGTCTGCTCTAAAGGGGGATCTATGTGGATCCTGCTCTAAAGGGGATCTATGTGGGACCCTGTCCTGGTCTGCTCCAAAGGGGGAACTATGGGAACCGTGGCCTGCTCTAAAGGGGATCATACTGGCTAAATATATATATATATTATTTGCAGGGAGAACCTGGAGTACCTGGTAGTGAAAGAAAACCTGGTAGCACAGGGAATATGGGTGAAAGGGTAAGACTAAAGGGGGATCTATGAGGGACCCTGGCCTGGTCTGCTCTAAAGAGGGATCTATGTGGATCCTGCTCTAAAGGGATCTATGGGGGACCTTGTCCTAGCCTGCTCCAAAGGGGGATCTATGGGAATCGTAGCCTGCTCTAAAGGGGATCTATGGGGGACCCTGTCCTAGCCTGCTCCAAAGGGGGATCTATGGGAACCGTAACCTGCTCTAAAGGGGATCTATGGGGATCCTGTCCTGCTCTAAAGGGGATCATACTGGCTAAATATATATATATATATATATATATATATATATATATATATTCTTTGCAGGGAGAGCCTGGAGTACCTGGTAGTGCAAGAAAACCTGGTAGCACAGGGAATATAGGTGAAAGGGTAAGACTAAAGGGGGATCTATGAGGGACCCTGGCCTGGTCTGCTCTAAAGGGGGATCTATGGGGAACCTGCCTTAAAGGTGATCTATGGGGATCTTGGCCTGGCCTGCTCTAAAGGGGGATCTATGGGGCCAAAAAGGGGCGGAGCATGGGTGACCTTAAAATGATGCCCCCCCTGAAAAAAGTTATGCGGACGCCCATGCTGCACTGAGACACAGATGCCAGGCTACATATCTTCTATAGCGTTTATTCCATGAATTGGCCTTCCTCAGATGGGTGTGACCCTCACGTATTTCCTCCTTGATGGGGCTTCCTTTGAGGAGCATGGTCCATTGGGGAAGACCATAAATACAAAGAGTCCAGTGCACTCCATAGAACAATAAGACTCAGTCATAGGAAAGTGCTGTTGTGAAATGGCATATGGTGCTGCCAAAGCATAAGTCCACTCCAAAATATCACTAGCACGCTATGGTCAGATAAACAGACAGGGCACCTTACTGTCACCAACAGAACGCAACCTTTCAAGGCCACTAAGAGCCTTTTCCTTAGAGAGACACTGCTGTTTTCCCTCTGAGTGGCTTTGAAACATTGCTTTCTGTTGGTGACATTAAAGTGTTCTGTCCATTTATCTGAACTTGGTGTTTTGGCCATATCTTGGTTTGGACTTTTGCTTTCGCAGAACCCTGCGCCTTTTAAAAAATGTATCAGAAAAACACGTGGTCTGGTGTCTGTGTCCCTGTGCTGCATGCTGGCGGTATACATTACCAGCTATGTTCATAGCATGACAAAATACAGTATATATATATATATATATATATATATATATATATATATATATATATATATTAGATAATCCCCAGATGTATATAGCCAGTCCAGTACATGTGATCTTTATAGCTTAACCGATTGCCGACCGCCGCAAGTACATATACTGCGGCGGTCAGCCCCGGCCAGGCAAAGTGACGTATATATATGTCACTAGCCTGTCACTTGCATGTGAGCCAATAGCGGCTCGTTCCCTGGGAAGTCCGTGCGTGTGACCGGCGGACCCGATGTCCGCCGGTCACTCGCGATCGTCCGCTGTGAAGGGAGAAAGGCAGGTGGCTAATGTAAACAAGCCGCCTGTCATTCTCCCCTGTGTAGGAATAGTGATTCTACTATGTAGGACCGTTGATCACTGTTCCTACACCAGTAGCCATGTCCAATCACAGTTAGAAGCACACCCCTAGGGACACACTTAACCCCTCCTTCCCCAATAAAGTTAACCACTTCCATGCCAGTGTCATTTTGCAGTAACAGTGCATATACTGTATATAGCACTGATTACTGCAGTAATGTCACTGGTAACCCCAAAAGTGTAAAAAATGTCAGTCAAGGGTCCGATCTGTCCGTCGCAATGTCTCAGTACCGATAGTTGGGTATCTATTTACTCGGTGTGATATCATCTTTTACAATATACAAAAAAAATGGGCTAACTTTACTGTTTAGTATTTTTTAAATGCAGTGAAATGTGATTTTTCGTAATTTTTCCAAAAAAATGGCGTTTCAAAGACCGCTGCGCAAATACCACGTGACAAAAAATATTGCAATGACCGACATTTTATTCTCCAGAGTCTTTGCTAAAAAAAATATATATAATGTTTGGGGGTTCTAAGTAGTTTTCTAGGAAAAAAATACTGATTTTAACTTGTAAACAAAAAGTGTCCGAAATAGGCCTGGGGGCTTAAGTGGTTAAAAGCCAGCAAAGTGCCGATTCCATTGTGGCCCGGTAGTCCCTCTGTACGCATTTCATCATCAAACAGTGACATCATCAGGCGGCCATACTGGAACCGTATTGTTTACATTGGTAGAAACGGTTTGGTACTTAGGTAGCACTGCCCCCGTGACAGGGAGGGACCTCCGGCAGATTGACAGCCTCAGCTCTGTTCCTGCGTGCTGTGTGAAGGGGATGTGTCTCTTGATTTTGCGGCAAGTGGGACCCTGCAGTCACTAGATCTGCTCTCCCACAGTACACAGAACATAGAATGCAATTATTTTAGTAAATATAAACTGCTAAATATCTTTTCTCATCAGCAGTATATAACAATGTTGTGACTTCTATCAGTGTCTGGTTAAAGCTTGAAGGAGGAGTTTTCATTCTCCTCTGACTGTCCTATGAGACTGCAGGACCCCTGACCCTCTGTCTGGACAGTGCTGATTGGCCCTGTGCTGATCACATGCAGCTTCTTAAAATTTAACTCTAGCAATACTCACCAAACTGAGCATGTGCAAAGTGACTCCAAAGGCTCTGTACTATTAGCAGATGGATTGGGGACTGTGGAAAAAGGGGAGAATCAGAGAGGACAGGATCAAACAGCCTTTTTACACAATGCAGAGGATTAACCCCTTAGGTTCCACAGTCAGTATAATAAGCATGCTTTACTCTATATACCCGCTGATTTTACTGTTGTTGGTTTAGTAACACTTAACCACTTGCAGACTGTAGGTCATCATGTGACATTCTTGGTTTGCAGTGGTTATACTGGTATGATACCTGCAGCTACAGGCATCATACTGGTATCTGAATATTTAGCCGGCAATTCCCAGTAAGGCAGAAGTGCTGCTGAACAGCCACTTGATCACGTCTGCGGGTGGCGGAAGGGGGACCTCCCCACCACCGTCACCTTTCCTGGGCTCTACCGTCTGAGCCTGGGAGTGCTGCGGCTTATGGAGATGGCTGCGCAGCACAGAGCAAGAGAGAAAGGAAGTGACATTGTTCCTCCCTCTCTGTGATCCCGGAAAAAACTAAGAGGATTTAGTCTCTTCCGGTTCCGCCTCTCTGTGTACCTGGCTGTTAGTTTTTATTGTTTTTATTGTTTATCTAAAACAATTTTTTTACACTATCTCTTTTTGTTTTGTTTTTTTTTTTGTTTTTTCCTTCTTGTGACAGAATGGGCCATGATAGGTCCTTTTTATGGAGAGATCTAAGGTCTTTTAGACCCCAAATCTCTCATCTGGCCTCCAATGCAGCCGATCAGACAGGTCCTTTTTATAGGGAGATCTAAGGTCTTTTAGACCCCAAATCTCTCACCTGGCCTCCAATGCAGCCGATCAGACAGGTCCTCTTTATGGAGAGATCTGGGGTCTATTAGACCCCAAATCTCTCCTCTGGACTCTAATGCAGCTGATCAGACACAGATTGGTCTGAGCGGCTGCATTGGAGGTCAGAGGAGAGATTTGGGGTCTAATAGACCCCAGATATCTCCATAAAAAAGACCTATCATGGCCCATTCTGTCACAAGAAGAAAAAAAAAAAAAAGAGACAGCGTAAATTTTTTTTTTTAGATAAACAATAAAAAAAATAATTAAAGCGCCTCCGTCCCCCATGCGAATGCATGCTTAATTCCCTCAAGCATATGTACACGGTGATCGCACTAAATATGTAAGGTATTGTTGCAAACGTCAGAGTGAGAGCAATAATTCTAGTGCAAGACCTCCCGTGTAACTCTAAACTGGTAACCTACAACATTTTTTAAAGCGTTGCCTGTTAAAAATTGTAAGTATCCTAGTGTGGCACCATTCCAGGGGTGTACACAATTTTAAAGCATGACATGTTAGGTATCTATTTACTCGCTGTAACATCTTTAACATTTTACCAAAACATCAGTGTATAGCATCAATTCAAGTAAACTCCTGGGATATTATTATGGTCAGTTAAGTAGCAGAGGGGGTTGTTAATCAGTTTCAGTTGCTTTGGCGTTAATGAGGTGCACTAGATGGGCAACAATGAGACAACCCCCAAAACAGGAGTGGTTGTACAAGTGTAGGCCACTGACATTTTGTTTACCCTACTCATCTTTTCTGACTGTTGTTCACTAGTTTTGCATTTGGCTAGGGTCAGTGTCATTACTGATAGCATGAGGAGATACCTGGACTCTATAGAGGTTGCACAGGCAGTCCAACTCCTTCAGAATGGCACATCAATACATGCCATTGCCAGAAGGTTTGTGTCTCAAGAGCATGGAGGAGATTCCAGGAGACAGGCAGTTACTCTAGGAGAGCTGGACAGGGCCGCAGAAGGTCCTTAACCCATAAGCAGGACCGGTATCTGCTCCTTTGTGCAAGGAAGAACAGGATGAGAACTGCCAGAGCCACACAAAATGACCTCCAGAAGGCTACTGGTGTGAATGTCTCTGAGCAAACAATCAGAAACAGACTTCATGAGGGTGCCCTGAGGGCCTGAAGTCCTCTAGTGGGCCCTGTGCTCACTGCCTGGCACCGTGGAGCTCGATTGGCATTTGCCATTGAAAACCAGAATTGGCAGGTCCGTCACTGGCCCCCTGTGCTTTTCACAGATGAGAGCAGGTTCACCCTGAGCACATGTGACAGACGTGAAAGGGTCTGGAGAAGCCATGGAGAACGTTATGCTGCCTGTAACGTCATTCAGTATGACCGGTTTGCTGGTGGGTCAGTGATGGTCTGGGGAGACATATCAATGGAGGGATGCACAGACCTCTACAGTCTAGACAATGGCATCTTGACTGAGATAGATATTGGGATGAAATCCTTGGACACATTGTCAGACCCTGTGCTGGTGCAATGGGTCCTGGGTTCCTCCTGGTGCATGACAATGCCTGGCCTCATCTCATGTGGTGACAGTATTCAGCCAGTTCTTGGAGAATGGAGGAATTGATACCGATGAATGGCCCCCAAACTCGCCTGATCTAAATCCAATAGAACACCTCTGGGACATTATGTTTTGGTCGATACAACGTCGCCAGGTTGCACCTCAGTTTGCTCAGGAGCTCAGTGATGCCCTGGTCCAGATCTGGGAGGAAATACCCCAGGACACCATCCGTCATCTCATTAGGAGCCGACATTGTCAGGCATGCATACAAGCACGTGGGGGCCATACAAACTTCTGAGGACCATTTTGAGTTGCTGCAAAGAAATTTCAGGAAAATGGACTGGGCTGCTGCATCATTTTTTCACTTTGGTTTTCGGGGGTCTTTGAATTCAGCCCTCTGTAGGGTGATAATATTAATTTCCATCAAATTGCGTGGCATTCTTTCCTTCCTAACAAATTTCCCAGCCCATACCAGTATAGATTCTAACACATTACCCAGTCCATAGCAGTATAGGTCCTAACACATTACCCAGTCCATACCAGTATAGGTCCTAACACATTACCCAGTCCATACCAGTATAGATCCTAACACATTACCCAGTCCATACCAGTATAGATCCTAACACATTACCCAGTCCATACCAGTATAGATCCGAACACATTACCCAGTTCATACCAGTATAGATCCTAACACATTACCTAGTCCATACCAGTATAGATCCTAACACATTACCCAGTCCATACCAGTATAGATCCTAACACATTACCCAGTCCATACCAGTATAGATCCTAACACATTACCCAGTCCATACCTGTATAGATCCTAACACATTACCTAGTCCATACCAGTATAGATCCTAACACATTACCCAGTCCATATCAGTATAGATCCTAACACATTACCCAGTCCATACCAGTATAGATACTAACACATTACCTAGTCCATACCAGTATAGATCCTAACACATTACCCAGTCCATACCAGTATAGATCCTAACACATTACCTAGTCCATACCAGTATAGATCCTAACACATTACCCAGTCCATACCAGTATAGATCCTAACACATTACCCAGTCCATACCAGTATAGATCCTAACACATTACCTAGTCCATACCAGTATAGATCCTAACACGTTACCCAGTCCATACCAGTATAGATCCTAACACATTACCCAGTCCATACCAGTATAGATCCTAACACATTACCCAGTCCATACCAGTATAGATCCTAACACATTACCCAGTTCATACCAGTATAGATCCTAACACATTACCCAGTTCATACCAGTATAGATCCTAACACATTACCCAGTCCATACCAGTATAGATCCTAACACATTACCCAGTTCATACCAGTATAGATCCTAACACATTACCCAGTCCATACCAGTATAGATCCTAACACATTACCCAGTCCATAGCAGTATAGATCCTAACACATTACCCAGTCCATAGCAGTATAGATCCTAACACATTACCCAGTCCATACCAGTATAGATCCTAACACATTACCAAGTCCATAGCAGTATAGATCCTAACACATTACCCAGTCCATACCAGTATAGATCCTAACACATTACCCAGTCCATACCAGTATAGATCCTAACACATTACCCATTCCATACCAGTATAGATCCTAACACATTACCCAGTCCATAGCAGTATAGATATTTAGCATGACATTTTTCCCCATTGATATATGATATGTTTTCAAAGTGTTCCTTTAATTTCTTTGAGGATAGATAGATAGATAGATAGATAGATAGATAGATAGATAGATAGATAGATAGATAGATAGATAGATAGATAGATAGATAGATAGATAGATAGATAGATAGATAGATAGATAGATAGATAGATAGATAGATAGATAGATAGATAGAAATTTTCTAGCAAACAAATGTTGATTTTTACATGTATGTGCGAGGTGTCAAAATTTGCCTGGTTGGCAAGTGGTTAACCACTCTAATATTGGATACTGGACACTGGATTACTTTGAATTGCATTCAATTGCTCTATTATAATTGTATTTATTTATTTATTATCTACGGGCATTAATATATACAGTATATCATTTGTGCAGCATTTTACATTCACATTAGTCCCTGCCTTCGGGGAGTTTACAATCTAAGGTCCCTAATCCTGCATGCATACATATATTGTACTATAGATAACTCTTGGAGTCATGAGTATATTTTTTCACATCCAGTTGACTGCATTCAGTAATTTGAGTTGTTTGCATTTGAATCAGTTCTGGATTAATACACCAGATATGTACACTATGGAAAATAAGGTAACTTTGGAATATCAATATTTAATGCGCAACAGAAGAACGCATACTGCGTTGATGAACATGCAAACTGTAAGAGTTTAATAGGAGCCAGATATTCATGCCCTGCGGGGAAAATTTTAAATGGTTTTCAATGTCTGTCGTATCATGTTTTTGCTGAGCTATATGCGATTACATTTATATTTTTTGATATATAGCTAGACATTTATACAAACCTGATTCCAAAAAAGTTGGGACGCTGTACGAATTGTGAGTAAAAAAAGAATGGACTAATTTACAAATCTCATAAACTTATATTTTATTCACAATATAATATAGATAGCATATCAAATGTTGAAAGTGAGACATTTTGAAATGTCATGCCAAATATTGTCTCATTTTGGATTTCCTGAGAGCTACACATTCCAAAAAAGTTGGGACAGGTAGCAATAAGAGGCCGGAAAAGTTAAATGTACATATAAGGAACAGCTGGAGGACCAATCTGCAACTTATTCAGTCAATTGGCAACATGATTGGGTATAAAAAGAACCTCTCAGAGTGGCAGTGTCAATATGGGCCGAGGATCACCAATTCCCCCAATGCTGCGGCGAAAAATAGTGGAGCAATATCAGAAAGGAGTTTCTCAGAGAAAAATTTCAAAGAGTTTGAAGTTCTCATCATCTACAGTGCATAATATCATCCAAAGATTCAGATAATCTGGAACAATCTCTGTGTGTAAGGGTCAAGGCCAGAAAACCATACTGGATGGCGGTGATCTTCGGGCCCTTAGACGGCACTGCATCACATACAGGAATGCTACTGTAATGGAAATCACAACATGGGCTCAGGAATACTTCCAGAAAACATTGTCGGTGAACACAATCCACCGTGCCATTCACCGTTGCCGGCTAAAACTCTATAGGCCAAAAAAGAAGCCATATCTAAACATGATCCAGAAGCGCAGGCGTTTTCTCTGGGCCAAGGCTCGTTTAAAATGGTCTGTGGCAAAGTGGAAAACTGTTCTGTGGTCAGATGAATCAAAATTTGAAGTTCTTTTTGGAAAACTGGGACGCCGTGTCATCCGGACTAAAGAGGACAAGGACAACCCAAGTTGTTATCAGCGCTCAGTTCAGAAGCCGGCATCTCTGATGGTATGGGGGTGGCATGAGTGCGTGTGGCATGGGCAGCTTACACATCTGGAAAGGCACCATCAATGCTGAAAGGTACAGTGCATTGCGAAAGTATTCGGCCCCCTTGAACTTTTCGACCTTTTGCCACATTTTAGGCTTCAAACATAAAGATATAAAACTGTAATTTTTTGTGAAGAATCAACAACAAGTGGGACACAATCATGAAGTGGAACGAAATTGATTGGATATTTCAAACTTTAACAAATAAAAAACTGAAAAATTGGGCGTGCAAAATTATTCAGCCCCTTAATACTTTGTAGCGCCACCTTTTGCTGCGATTACAGCTGTAAGTCGCTTGGGGTATGTCTCTATCAGTTTTGCACATCGAGAGACTGAAATTTTTGCCCATTCCTCCTTGCAAAACAGCTCGAGCTCAGTGAGGTTGGATGGAGAGCGTTTGTGAACAGCAGTTTTCAGTTCTTTCCACAGATTCTCGATTGGATTCAGGTCTGGACTTTGACTTGGCCATTCTAACACCTGGATATGTTTATTTGTGAACCATTCCATTGTAGATTTTGCTTTATGTTTTGGATCATTGTCTTGTTGGAAGACAAATCTCCGTCCCAGTCTCAGGTCTTTTGCAGACTCCATCAGGTTTTCTTCCAGAATGGTCCTGTATTTGGCTCCATCCATCTTCCCATCAATTTTAACCATCTTCCCTGTCCCTGCTGAAGAAAAGCAGGCCCAAACCATGATGCTGCCACCACCATGTTTGACAGTGGGGATGGTGTGTTCAGGGTGATGAGCTGTGTTGCTTTTACGCCAAACATAACGTTTTGCATTGTTGCCAAAAAGTTTGATTTTGGTTTCATCTGAGCAGAGCACCTTCTTCCACATGTTTGGTGTCTCCCAGGTGGCTTGTGGCAAACTTTAAACAACACTTTTTATGGATATCTTTAAGAAATGGCTTTCTTCTTGCCACTCTTCCATAAAGGGCAGATTTGTGCAGTATACGACTGATTGTTGTCCTATGGACAGAGTCTCCCACCTCAGCTGTAGATCTCTGCAGTTCATCCAGAGTGATCATGGGCCTCTTGGCTGCATCTCTGATCAGTCTTCTCCTTGTATGAGCTGAAAGTTTAGAGGGACGGCCAGGTCTTCGTAGATTTGCAGTGGTCTGATACTCCTTCCATTTCAATATTATCGCTTGCACAGTGCTCCTTGGGATGTTTAAAGCTTGGGAAATCTTTTTGTATCCAAATCCGGCTTTAAACTTCTCCACAACAGTATCTCGGACCTGCCTGGTGTGTTCCTTGTTCTTCATGATGCTCCCTGCGCTTTAAACTGACCTCTGAGACTATCACAGTGCAGGTGCATTTATACAGAGACTTGATTACACACAGGTGGATTCTATTTATCATCATTAGTCATTTAGGTCAACAATGGATCATGCAGAGATCCTCACTGAACTTCTGGAGAGAGTTTGCTGCACTGAAAGTACTATTCCCAAACTTGAGCAACTTGTCTCCTCAGTCCCCAGACATTTGCAGACTGTTATAAAAAGAAGAGGGGATGCCACACAGTGGTAAACATGGCCTTGTCCCAACTTATTTGAGATGTGTTGATGCCATGAAATTTAAAATCAACTTATTTTTCCCTTAAAATGATTCATTTTCTCAGTTTAAACATTTGATATGTCATCTATGTTGTATTCTGAATAAAGTATTGAAATTTGAAACTTCAACATCATTGCATTCTGCCTTTATTCACAATTTGTACAGTGTCCCAACTTTTTTGGAATCGGGTTTGTAATAACTAAGCCTGATTGGGACATTTTTTTTTTTAATTTGTAAATAGTAGTTTGGAGTTTTTCCCATCTATGCATTAGAATTAAACAGAAAATAATCAGTATAATCATAGGATCCTTTGTAATAGCTGTTTTTTGATCTTGTGTTGGGGTTATAGGGCTACAGTTTGAAGTAGGGTTGGGGTTACAGGGAAAGGAGTGGTAGGGTTACAGGGTTGGGATTACTGGTAGGATTGGGGTTATAGGAAGCATTAGGGTTACCAGGATAATACATTTTAGGGCTACAGGGTTTAGATTAAACATAGTTTTCAGTCCGATTCAAAGTTTTTATTATTCAGAGATTTGGGTGTATCTAAATCTCAGAATGAAATAGTAACAAATTTTGTTGAAATTTGTTAAAATTTGTTTTGCTTATTCGTTGTCTAACAAATTCCAAACTTTCCTAATGATTTGAATTCGGATCAGTCGAAAAATTATCAACTGATTTTAATTCTGTGTGAAGAATAGCTCGTTGTTATGCAGCTTCCACACTGAGGGCTGAAATGTAAACGAAAGAATGCCGGCAATAGAAAATTCAGAAAAAAAACATTATGCCCTCCCCCCTTCAGGCCTGGCATGTATTTTACGGAAGACCCCACAATGTTTTTTTATTTTTTTTGTTTTGGCATGGCGTCTTCCCCAAAATCTATACCAGAACCTTATCTGAGCATGCAGCCAAGCAGGTCAGGAAAGGGGGGAGGGATAAGCGAGCACCCCCCCGCCCCCTGGAACCATACTAAGCCAGATGTCCTCAACATGGGGGGGTGCTTTGGAGCAAGGGGGCCTCCACCCCAAAGCACCTTGTTCCTATGTTGATGGGGACAAGTGCCTCTTCCCCACAACCCTGGGCTGTGGTTGTAGGGGTCTGCGGGCAGGAGGCCTATCAGAATCTGGAAGCCCCCTTTAACAATCCCACCCCATAAAAGTGAATAAAGACACTACACAAGTTTTTGACTATTCCTTAATTAAAAAATAAAAAAACAATGTCCTCACGATGTAGAACCAGCCTCAATCACGCCACCCACTGCACAGCTGAACCCGAAAAAGGAAATAAAGAAACCCTCCAGGATTCTTTGGTCCGTGATGTCACAAAGGGTGCAGGGTCACCCGCTGACATCATCAGGTAACTCTGCCCCTTATCTATTTAAGAAGTGTCAGACAGAGGAGAAGGCAGTCAGCGGAGAGCCTACAACAAGGTCAGAGGTTTTTTTCTTTTTTCGCCCCCCCGCAACCACTGCCCAGGGTTGTGGTGAAGAGGTCCTTGTCCCCATCAACATGTTGAGGGCATGTGGCCTGGTATGGTTCAGGAGGGGAAGCTGCCCGCTCATCCCCCCCATTCCTGACTTGCCGGGCTGCATGCTCAGATAAGGGTCTGGTATGGATTTTGGGGGGATCCCACGCCATTTACTGGCATTGGGTTTCCCTTAGAGTCCATACCAGACCCAAAGGACC
Organism: Pelophylax lessonae; assembly: GCF_965119305.1. Taxonomy (NCBI): domain Eukaryota; kingdom Metazoa; phylum Chordata; class Amphibia; order Anura; family Ranidae; genus Pelophylax; species Pelophylax lessonae. The sequence continues at coordinate 14,077,591 of NC_138774.1, forward strand.
TGGTATAGATTGGGGGGGACCCCACAATTGTTTTTTCTGACACTTCTATTGCCGCCATTCATTTGTTTACATTTCAGCTCTCAGCGGGAAAGCCTGCTGACAGCTAATGAGTCATTGGTTGTTAAGGAAGCAGCGGCCAGATTCCTGACCCTCTCCTTAACATCCAGCTATTCTTCACCCCCGAATTCGAATCAGTAGATAATTTTTCGTCTCAGCTGAATTCAAATCGTTCTGAAATTTTGGAATTAACAAAAATTAATAACTAATCAACGTGAAACTAAACACATTTTTCCAATCTGCACATGTCTGGTTTAGATTCTAGGTAATTATGGTGGTTAAAGGAAGCATTAGGATAATAGGAAAAATTTATGGTAATGCTACAGGGTTGGGGGTTACAGGAATTCTTGTGGTTACCAGGAAAGTTACTGTTAGGGATACTAAGTTGGTGCTACAGGCAGAATTCAGGTTACAGGAAGCATCAGGGTCCAGGGGAGGACTGGGCCAGGGGGCAGAGGGGCAATTGCCCCCTGGGCTGCTCTGATGCCCCAAAAAAAGGCTGCACTGCTTCTGCCACAGACATGCCTAAAGGATTCCTGGTGAAGAGAAGTAAAAGGTCCCTGCTGCTGACCTATTGAGTGCAGGTTGAAGACAAGGACAGAGCACAGGCCTCCCCCCCAGCATAGATGGTGTAACCTGTGTCTGAGCAGAGGCCAGTTCCATGCCCCACCGGAGACTCTTCTCCCCCGGCCAGCCCCAACCGAGCTGTTCCAGCTCCCCCTAACTACCCTTTGCCGGCCAGGTCGGGAATCCCGATTCAGCCGGCAAGTAGAGAGTATCTGGAGCAGGGCTTCAGCTTGGAATGGAGGTCAGGAGGAGGACGGGAGTAGGGAGAGTGAGAGGGGGGCCTAGTCGCTGCACCATGGGCCTCTGGTTTCTACTTGCCTCCTGGGCTAAAAGTTGCCAGTCTGCCCCTGTCAGGGTAACAGAGAAAGTAAATATTACAGGCTTGGGGTTACGGGTAGGAATGGTTTTATAGAAAGCATTAGGGTTACCAGGATAGAACATTTTACAGTTATGCGGCTGGGGTTACAGGAAGCATTATGGTTGTAGGTGTGGGGTTACAGGTAGGATTGGGGTTATAGAATGAATTAGCACATTTTAGGGTTACAGGGTTTAGAAAACAGCTAAAATTGGGGCTACAGGAAGCATTTTGGTTACAGGAAGAGTAAATGTTAATGTTATGGGCTTGAGGTTACAGGTGGGGTTAGGGTTACAGGAATCATTAGGGTTACTGGGAAAAAAAATGTTCAGGCAAACAGGGTTGAGGTTACAGGTAGGATTGGGATTACAGGAATCATTAGGGTTACCGGGAAAGTAAATGTTAAGATTACACGGCCGGGGCTACAGGTAGAATTCAGGTTACCAGAAGCATTAGGAATACAGAAAACATAAATGTTAGGGTTACAGGGTTGGGGGTTAAAGGTAGGGCTAGGTTTACATAAATCATTAGGGTTAATGGAACAGTAAATGTTAGGGTTACAGAGTTGGGTTTAAAGGAAACATTAGGGTTACAGGGAACATATAAGTTATGGTTATAGGGTTGGGATTATAGATAGGATTGGGGTTACAGAAAGCATTATTGTTGCTGGGAAAGTAAATGTTTGGGTTACAGGGTTGGACTTACAGGTAATGTTGGGGTTACAGGAAGATTTATAGTTCATGTGAAGGGTGGCCATAGAGTTGGGCATCACTCTATGCTTAAAAAACTGCCAAAGCCATGGCCCAAGTAGGGCTGAATACCAAAAGAAAATAGGGTACCAAAGTGAGCACTCAACTCCATTAGGAACAGCCCAACAATATGCCATAAGTAAGCACAAACACAGATTTTTCTTTGGAATATTTTGTTTGGAAAATTAAAAGGTTACCATGACCCAATATTAACATTATAACATTAGCCTCACAAAATTATGAACACTATCAAAGCAAATATATTGGCCAATGAAGAAGGTCCTTACAGTACCTCCAAAATGACGACCCTTTGGTCAACATACCATCCATTGTACACCAGCTTATTGAGTTCACACCACACTGACACATTTCAGAACATTGCCATACTGTGGAAATAATCCCTTGCTCAAGGCCCATTAAACCCAACCATAGTTTATGTGATGGTTGCAAATACAAAAATATAACCTTACAGATATGTTTAATTCATTTTTGGCACCGTCAAGGACCCATCACATTTGTGACTAAAAACGCTTATACCAATGAGTAACCACCCATACAGCAAACTCCAAACCTTGCAAGTTTTAACCTATGAAAAAAAGGGAGAAAGTGTGGGACAATCTTACCCCCCACACTCTGTCACGGTCAGGGGTCAGGTTCAAACACCAGTAGCTATAGCAGAAAAAGGACTCCAACTAACTGGTAGGACAGGTATACAAGCAGGTTACCCTGGCAGATGATGCAGGCTCATCTGAGGTGCAGGGTTTAAGTAGTAATTGGTGTTCACCAAATCTCCTGAGGGTGGGAGTGGGTTAGTACCAGGTCGCAGTCCTCAGGATTGCCCCGCCAGGGATCCAGTAGCAGATATAGCAGGTAGGGATCAAGCATAAACATAGTCAGTAAATAAGCCAAAGATCGGTAACAAGTGGTTGCAGTTTGGAATCAAGCAGAAGTGTAGTCGAGGAACAAGCCAAAGCTCAGTAACGACTGATAGTGAAAATACACCTGGCAGCAGGAGTGACAAGAGCAAGATATTGGCTGGAGAGAGCACAAATATTTGGTAAACAGGAAGTGCAGAGATATGGCTTAAATTAGAAAGTTAATGGGAGAAGCAGAGTTCAAGGTTCATGAGAAACAAGACATATAGCAGGGTTATCTAAGCAATTAGGCAGTGAGCTGTCCAACATCTCAGGTGGCTCCAAGAGAAGAACTACCGCTAGCTGTCTGGAGAGAGCACAAATATCTGGCAAACAGGAAGTGCAGAGATATGGCTTAAATTAGAAAGTTAATGGGAGGAGCAAAGAGTTCAAGGTTCATGAGAAACAAGACATAAGACAGGGTTATCTAAGCAATTAGGCAGTGAGCTGTCCAGCATCTCAGGTGGCTCCATGAGAAGAACTACTGCTAGCCACAGCGGAGGTCTTGGGTTCAAGTCCAGGCCTTGACACACTCATTGCCTCATTGTGTACCTCTGCTAATGTCACATCACTACCATCCTTTACCAAACCTTACACAGCCCCCCATTGGTAATGTTCCCCTTCATTTAGGAGGGATGCACCACTTGGGGAAAACTTTCTCCTGGCACTGGTTATTAACTTATAAATGCTGGAATATACAGTATACATATATTTTTTTATTAAAGGCTGCTCTCATTGACAGCTGGAAAGACATCATAAATATAATTTCAGCCATTGCTTTTTATTATTGGATCATCATCTGTTTTCCCAATCTGCCGGGCAATGTTTGCAGTTGGCCCTCGGACTGCCAATAACCCCAGGAGGCTCCCGATAGATGTAACCAGATGCCCCAGAAGTAATCACTGAGCTATATCCAGTGGCCTCTCGAGGGATTGGAAGCCCTTGGGGTAGCTGCCAACTCACAGCTTGGCGGATTAGGCAAGCCTACCGGATAAAGCAGATTTTTCAGCTTACATGTGAGCTTCCGAACGCCGCACTTTGATACAGTAGCAAGTATTAAATTGAGTAAAACAAGCCTGAAACGATACCTTTCATATTTATAATGCGCTTTAATGATCATTTACAACATTTATTTCACCTTTAAGCTCTAATTTAGAACCCACAAGACAGCCATAACCGTAAAATGCAGTTATTTTGTAATACGCAGTATAATACTTTTTTTATTTGTCAGGAATAAACAGCATCTCGTAAAGTAATGGGCTCGCTGGCCAGGTTTGGCTTTTTTTTCCAATGACTTTCCAGCTTCGACATAAAAAGGGAGTCGGAGGGATGCATAAGACAAAACATAAAAAAAGACAGAGTGCGTATTTTAAAAACCGCTATACGCGTGCAACTGAGGTCTTGCTTCCCATCATAGATATCCTTTTTTTATCCCTTCCAAACCATGATGGTGCACATGCACTTACAGGAGACTTAGCAGATGTAAGAAGGGCTATCCAAACTGCAAACTAGGTCACTGAGTTCTGCGATCCTGGGCTTCGGTCAGATGTCCTTATTTTTTGACAAATACTTATGATTAGAGCATAGTTCCCAAGTCCACTTGCTTACAATTGACCTTCTAAGATGTAGCTAGGATTTCGACTTCAAAGGGCATATGAGTTTTGCTTCTCAGAAATCCAGGGGCACTGATGCCAGTAATCCCTATGCCAAACAGGATTTTAGCCAGAAAAAATTGTATTTTTCAACACAAACTCCTTTTTTTTTTTTTAACCTTCTGAGCGGCACTGCGGAACATTTTTCATCAAGTTAGGCTTGGCTGGCAGATAAAAAATATTCATCTCGCGTTTGATATATTCAGTTTATGGACTGCCAATATCTCGCATTTGTCTCCAATTACAATTAGGTGTAGGAGCTATTCTGGAATATATCAGAGGTGGTTTTAGGTTTGTTGGTTTTTTTTTTCTAGTGGTAGCGTTGGCCAAGCCATGACTTTAAAATGACATTTTGTTCATTCTAAATAAGACATCAGCCCCAGTCGTTCTGGTATGGATTATTTCAAATAAATAATTGATTAATTGCTTGGAGGTCCATGGAATGCAGCCCAGTTGTACCGCAGGTTCCTGGCTGTGTTATTAAAAAATAACCAGCCAATCCAAAGAGGCCTGGAGGGGTTTGTTGCATGCTGTTGAGCTGGACGTGTTTGAATCAAATCATGTAGTATTTAATAGCGACTTAACCCATTCATTGTGGATGGGTCCTAAGGTGATGCTGAAATTCGGGAAGGTTGAGAAGATCAAATATTCCCTATTGGAGGAAAGGTTGGTGGAGCAGTAAAATAAAAATATTTTTCTTGACATGTGTAAAATCAATAGGTTGGCTGCTACTGCAGAAATGTAAGAACTGCCTTATTCAGCAGTCTTTTCATAGTTCGTTTTAAGGTCCTGTTCACATTATCGCGAAGAGGGCTACCCTGTACGCGTTTGTCACCTAACAAAGAAGCTCCTGCTCATTTTTGGGGCGATAATCTTAACCACTTGCCGTCTGCTCACTCGAGCACTACTGCGGCAAAGTGGTTCGTTATCGTCTGGCGACGTAGACCTACGTCGCCAGACACTCTCCTTTCTCGGCGACGCGTGCGCGCCGCCGGAGGCTCGCTCCCGCTGTATTCAGTCACAGCAGGAGTCGGGCCAGGGGAGGAGCAGCGGCGATCGTCAGGGAATCGAGTGTGGAGATCCTCCCGCTCGTTTAAACAGCGGGCGGATCTCCTAAGTGACAGGCAGGGTCAGATTGCAGGGTTCAGCATAGCTCAACCCTGGATCTGTCCTTGTGTCACACAGTCACCTCCCCCCACACACGTCAGTAAGCACCAGGCATACATTAACCCCTCCCTCTCCAATAAAATTAACCCCTTCCCTGCCAGTGTCATTATTTCAGTAACAGTGCATATTTATAGCACTGATTACTGTAGTAATGTCACTGGTACCCCCAAAAGTGTCAAAAATGTCAGTCAAGGGTCCGATCTGTCCGCCACAATGTTGCAGTCCCGCAAAAAAAAAAATCGCAGATCGCTGCCATTAATGACAAATCTTTCCCTTAGTTAGTAAACGCAATAACTTTTGCGCAAACCAATCAAAATACGCTTATTGTGATTTTTTTTTTTACCAAACATAGGTAGCAGAAAACAAATTGGCCAAAAATTTAAAAAAATTTGATTTTTACATTTTTTTGGGGGAATTTCATATAAAATTTTTTTAAAAATATTGTTATTTTTTCAAAATAAAAGCTATTTTTTTGTTTATAGTGCAAAAAGTCAAAATCGCACAGGTGATCAAATACCACCAAAAGAAAGCTCTATTTGTGGGGAAAAAAGGATGTAAATTTCGTTTGGGTACGGTGTCGCATGACCGCGCAATTGTCAGTTAAATTTGCACAGTGCCGAATTGCAAAAAGTGGCCTGGACGTAAGACAGCAAAATCCTCCGGTGGTAAAGTGGTTAAGGTCCTGTTCACATTATCGCGAAGAGGGCTACCCTATACGCATTTGTCACCTGAAAAGAAGCTCCTGCTCATTTTTGGGGTGATAATATTAATGCAATTTGTGAAGGCATTATTGCTGTGATTACTGCACGACAATCACAGCAAAATTGCATTCTATTTGGGGTGCCATTAAAGGATAATGGCACCCAAACATACACAGTGCATTGTACGATGATTGCCACAGGATTTGAGATCATGGGCAAAATCACAACAATTCTGTCCCCGATCCCAAATTGCAAGATGTAAACATATGATTTATGAGGGTGCAGAATTGCATTGCGTTTGGGATTACATTGAAGGATACAGTAATGGCACCCAAACCCACACAGAATGTTTCTTGCGATTCTGCCAACGATCACAAATCAAGAGATGTGAACAGGGCCCTAACAGAGTTGCCTAAGAAGCCCCGTAAAAGCTTCATGGTCATGACTCATATAGAGCGGAGGATTTTCTCACAAACTCCTATGTGTCATCGTGGGATTTCCAAGCGGAAAACCACCAAGTGCTAGAGCTGCTCCATGGGAGAAAGGGAAGTGAGTCATGATTCCCTTTACCCAAAATACCCAAAATCCACCAGCTGAAGAGACTGGAAGGAGAATGAAGGGCAGGTAAGTTTAAGGTACTGAGTGGGCTGCCATGAAAGTGGACTTGGTATTTTCCTTGTATGGTCAAAGCACAAGTTCCCTTTAAAACCCATGTGTTGTGGTCAGGTGTCGGGCTTGGAAACCAGTATCTAAAGTAGTAGAAAGACTCCCACTGACCAGCAAGATAAGTATACAAGATCATCCTGGCGATTGACGTGGCCTCATCCGAGGTGTGGGCTCTAAGCACTAACCAATGTTCATCAGAGCTTCTGATAATGGAAATGGGTTTTTCTGTGTGTTAGTACCAGGGCGCAGTCCTCAGGATTGCCCCACCAGGAGGTTAGAAAGCCAGGGTCCAGGAGAAGATGTAACAGGTAGGGATCGAGCAGAAGCTTAGTCAGTAAAAAGCCAAAAGTCGGTAACAAGTGGTTGCAGGTTGGAATTATGCAGAAGTGTAGTTAAGGAACAAGGCAAAAGGCTGGTAACAAGTGGTAGTGAAGAAACAGGTGCAGCAAGAATGACAAGAGCGAGATATTGGCTAGGGAGAGCACAATAATCTGGTAAACAGGAAGTGCAAAGGCAAGGCCTACATCAGGAAGTTCATGGGAGGAGCAAAGGGTCCAATGTTCACAAAAAACAAGAGACAAGGCAAGATTGTCCAGGGAGCTGTCTAGCATCTCAGGTGACTGCCAGACACAGCAGAGGTTGCAGGTTTAGATCCTGATCCTAACATCATGTTTGGCCACAGGGGCGTACCTAGAGCATTTGGCACCCGGGGCGGATCCTATATCTGGCACCCCCCAGGCGACGAACTGCCCATTGACGTGTCACGTGTAAAATGTATGGAGACCCCCTTTTACGTTACACAGCCCCCATTCCCCTGTACCGCTTTACATTACACAGCCCCCTTACCCCTGGACACCTTTACATTACACAGCCCCCGTACCCCTGGACCCCTTTACATTACACAGCCCCCTTACCCCTGGACCCCTTTACATTACACAGCCCCCTTACCCCTGGACCCCTTTACATTACACAGCCCCTGTACCCCTGGACCCCTTTACATTACACAGCCCCCGTACCCCTGGACCCCTTTACATTACACAGCCCCCCATTGGAACCCTTTACATTACACATCCCCCCATGGAACCCTTTACATTACACAGCTCCCACCCCCCCCCCCCCATGGAACCCTTTACATTACACAGCCCCCCAATAGAACCCATTACATTACACTGAGGTACCCCACAGGTCCTTTAACCTTTCCTGGTAAGTTTTTTCCTGCAATCCATGTACTAGTTTAGTAGCTCTTCTCTGAACTCTCTCTAGAGTATCTATATCCTTCTGGAGATATGGCCTCCAGTACTGCGCACAATACTCCAAGTGAGGTCTCACCAGTGTTCTGTACAGCGGCATAAGCACTTCTCTCTTTCTACTGCTTATACCTCTCCCTATACATCCAAGCATTCTGCTGGCATTTCGTGCTGCTCTATTATATTGTCTTCCCACCTTTAAGTCTTCTGAAATAATTACTCCTAAATCCCTTTCCTCAGATACTGAGGTCAGGACTGTGTCAAATATTCTATATTCTGCCCTTGGGTTTTTATGCCCCAGGTGCATTATCTTGCACTTATCCACATTAAATTTCGGTTGCCAGAGTTCTGACCATTCTTCTAGTTTTCCTAAATCCTTTTCCATTTGGCGTTTCCCTCCAGGAACATCAACCCTGTTACATATCTTTGTGTCATCAGCAAAAAAGACAAACCTTACCATCGAGGCCTTTTGCAATATCACTTATGAAGATATTAAACAAAATTGGTCCCAGTACAGACCCCTGAGGTACCCCACTGGTAACATGACCTTGTTCTGAATGTTCTCCATTGACTACAACCCTCTGTTGTCTGTCACTCAGCAACTGCCTAATCCACTCAACAATATGGGAGTCCATGCTCAATGACTGCAGTTTATTGATAAGTCTTCTATGTGGGACAGTGTCAAAAGCCTTACTAAAATCTAGATATGCAATGTCTACTGCACCTCCACCGTCTATTATTTTAGTCACCCAGTCAAAAACATCTATAAGATTTGTTTGACATGATCTCCCTGAAGTAAACCCATGTTGTTTTTCATCTTGCAATCCATGGGATTTAAGATGTTCCACAATCCTATCCTTTAATAGGGTTTCCATTAATTTGCCTACTATTGTTGTCAGACTCACTGGTCTATAGTTGCTCGATTCCTCCCTACTACCTTTCTTGTGAATGGGCACGACATTTGCCAATTTCCAATCTTCCGGGACGACTCCTGTTACTAATGATTGGTTAAATAAATCTGTTAATGATTTTGCCAGCTCACCACTAAGCTCTTTTAATAATTTTGGATGTATCTCATCAGGACCCTGTGACTTATTTGTCTTCACTTTTGACAGCAATCTTAGAACGTCTTCCTCTGTAAAGACACATGCATCAAACGATTCATTAGTCATCCTTTCAAGTGGAGGTCCTTCTCCTTTTTCTTCTGTAAAAACTGAACAGAAGTATTCATTAAGGCAGTCGGCTAGCCCTTTATTCTCTTCTACATACCTTCCGTCCTTTGTTTTTAATTTAGTTATTCCTTGTTTTAATTTCCTTTTTTCATTTATATATCTGAAGAATGTCTTATCCCCCTTTTTCATAGACTGAGCTAGTTTTTCTTCTGCCTGCGCTTTAGAAGTTCTTATAACTTGCTTGGCCTCTTTCTGCCTAATCTTGTAGATTTCCTTATCTTCATTGCTCTGGGTTTTTTTATAATTACAAAATGCTAGCTTTTTATTTTTAATGATTTGGGCCACTTCTGCTGAGTACCACAGTGGTCTCTTCCTTTTTTTGCTTTTACTGACAAGTCTAATGCAATTTTCTGTTGCCTTCAATAATGCACCTTTTAAGTAGTCCCATTTCTCCTGGACTCCATGTAGTCCGTTCCAGTCTGATAAGGACTCATTTATGACTAATTTCATTTTTGAAAAGTCTGTTTTTCTAAAATCTAAAACTTTTGTTTTTGTGTGGTGAGACTCTTTCACAGTTCTTATATTAAACCACACTGACTGGTGATCACTGGATCCCAAGGTTTCGCCTACAATGACATCATATACCGAATCCCCATTTGTGAATACCAGATCCAAAATGGCCTCCCTCCGGGTTGGCTCCTCAACCACTTGTTGCAGAGACAACCCCAGTAGGGAATTTAGAATATCTGTACTGCTGGTAGAACTTGCTATTTTGGTTTTCCAGTTTATATCTGGAAGATTGAAATCTCCCATAATGATAACTTCTCCTTTCATTGTCATTTTAGCTATTTCTTCAACTAGTAGATCATCTAGTTCTTTAACTTGACCCGGTGGTCTATATATCACACCTACACCTTCCATACGCATTATATCAATAACAGCAGAAATTCAGGAGTGGTATTTGTATTCCAAAACATGGGGATCATCTGCCTTGCTGCTGAAAGAAAGAAGCATAGTAGATTCTGCTTCTGAAAAATCACTGAACCTGGAAGCATGGACAGAAGTGCAATCTCTGGAGAAGTTGTCAAATTTTCATTATATGATTTATTGTAAATAGAGAAGACTTGGAACCAACAAGGATGGATTCCACTATACTCCCACCAGATGTGGATGTAAGTGCCCTCAGCAGCGTTGCATCTCCAACGGGTGGGTGGCACTGCCTGGAATATATTATGTAAGGAGTGGGGATCCCTGTACCATCTGGAAAGGAGCTTGAAATTATTTTCTTGCACATAACAGGATATAGTAGATTTGTGGGTAAAATGGAAGGACGCCTGCCAGTCTGCATTCTTAAATCCTTTGCCCAAATCTGTGGACCACCGCCTGGTGTATTTGGGTGACTGAGTGTGTAATAATGTGTGTAGTAATTTATAAATTAATGAGAGTATCCCATGTCTGGGTGTCTCAGAGAGAGAGCATAGACGTTCATATTTGGTTAAGAATCTGTGAATTTGAGAGGAGGTGTATAAGTTGGTACAGAAAGAAGACAGGAGTAGTGAAGTGAGCAAGTCCCTCCCGCCCACAGGGACTACAGGCCCCCCATCATGGGGATGTATAAAGGTGTGTGCCACAGGTCAGGTATTGCGGGAATAGGAACCCACTGAGGGAGAACCCACACCCTGTGGGAAGGAAGGGTTGTCAAACATGGAGGTGAGGGGTGATGGATCAGAGGACAATAGGGTACTCAGTCCTCATTTATACAGGTGTAGTGCAGCATGGGTTAGAGGCAAAACCGAGGTGAGTCTGTAAAAATCCTGTTGGTGACCCTATGGAAGTGCTCTGAGATCTATAGAGGAGAGGTCTTGTTCAGCCATAGAAGGGACGGGGGTACCATTCCAACATGCGTGCCAACACAGCTGCTTTATGATACAGTTCATAATCCAGTAACCCTACACCCCCTTGAAATTTAGGGAGAGTAAGTAGTTTAAGTCTCAAGAAGGACAGGCCCCCAATTCCATATGAAGCCTATCGATAGGGAGCGTACTGAAGCAAAAAATTGTTTGGGGACAGTGATGGGAACTGTCTGGAATAGATAGAGTAGTTTAGGAAGGATGTCCATCTTTAAAGTATTTATGCGGCCGAACCATGGTAGTGGGGACGAAATCCAGGATTCTAAATTCCTCCAAATGCATGTTAAGATGGGTGTATAGTTTAAGGCAGGGATTTTCAAACTACGGCCCACCAGCTGTTGGCAGTTGGGGGGGGGGTGCTAGGAGTGGTGATTTGGGGGGAATTGAGCTTGGAGTAGGGGTGGGCGAAGAGGATTTGTGTTACGAGGGCTAATTTGGAGGGTTTGAGCCAGAAGAGGTTATATAGTAAGGGTGGTTTTGTGTTAAGATCTGCATTGTTTTTTGTTTTTTTTTTGGGGGGGGGGGATTCATGCTAGTAGTGATGATTGGGGGGTATTTGTGCTGGGGGTGGAAATTTATAGTGGGGAAAAGAAAATTTGCGCCCAGATTTGAAGGGTAGAGGGGGAAGTTTGGGGGGGGGATTTGTGCTGGAGGCATGTGTGGGGAGAGAGGATTTGAACTGGGGGAATATGAAATTTGGGGGGGGGGATGTTAGTGGAAGTTCACCCTAGGATGTTAGGAGTGGTGATTTGGGGGGGAATTGGGTTTGGAGTAGGGATGGGCGAAGAGAATTTGTGTTACGAGGGCTAATTTCGAGGGCTTGAGCCAGAAAAGGTTATATAGTAAGGGTGGTTTTGTGCTAAGATCTGCATTGTTTTTTGTTTGTTTTTTTTTTTTCGGGTGGGGGGATTTATGCTAGTATTAGATATGATTGGGGGGGTATTTGTGCTGGGGGTGGGAATTTATAGTGGGGAAAAGAAAATTTGTGCTCGGAGGGGAAATTTGAAGGGTAGAGGGGAAAGTTTGGGGGGGGGGATTTGTGCTGGAGGCATATGTGGAGAGAGAGGATTTGAATTGGGGGAATATGAAATTTTGGGGGGGGGGGGGTGCTAGGAGTGGTGATTAGGGGGGAATTGTGTTTGGAGTAGGGGTGGGCGAAGGGGATTTGTGCTAGGAGGGCAAATTTGGAGGGTTTGAGCCAGGAAAAGTTATATAGTAAGGGTGGTTTTGTGCTAAGATCTGCGTTGTTGTTTTTTTTTGTGGGGGGGGGATGATTGGGGGGGGGTATTTGTGCTAGGGGGTGGGAATTTATAGTGGGGAAAAGAAAATTTGCGCTCAGAGGGGAAATTTGAAGGGTAGAGGGGAAAGTTTTGGGGGGGGATTTGTGCTGGAGGCATATGTGGAGAGAGAGGATTTGAACTAGGGGAATATGAAATTTGGGGGGGGGGGTGCTAGGAGTGGTGATTAGGGGGGAATTGTGTTTGGAGTAGGGGTGGGCGAAGGGTATTTAAGTTAGGAGGGCTAATTTGGAGGGGTTGAGCCAGAAAAGGTTATATAGTAAGGGTGGTTTTGTGCTAAGATCTGCATTTTTTTTTGGGGGGGGGAGGATTTATGCTAGTAGTGATGATTGGAGGGGGGGTATGTGTGCGGGGGTTGGGGATTTATGGTGGGGGAGAGGAACATTTTTGCTTGGAGGGGAATTTGTTTTTGGGGGGGGGGGGGATTGTGCTGGAGGCATATGTGGAGAGAGAGAGGACTTGAACTGGGGGAATGGGAAATTTGGGGGGGGGGTGCTAGGAGTGGTGATTTGGAGGGTTTAAGCCAGAAAAGGTTATATAGTAAGGGTGTTTTGTTTTTGTTTTGTTTTTTGGGGGTGGGGGGGTGTTTATGCTAGTAGTGATGATTGGGGGGTATTTGTGCTGGGGGGGGATTTATGGTGGGGGAGAAGAAATTTTTTGCTTGGAGGGGACATTTGAGAGGTAGAGGGGGAATTTGTTTCTTTTTTTTTTTGGGGGGGGGGGTTTGTGCTGGAGGCATATGTGGATAGAGAGGACTTGAACTGGGGGGAATGGGAAATTTGGGGGGGGGGGAGTGCTAGGAGTGGTGATTTGGAGGGTTTGAGCCAGAAAGGGTTATATAGTAAGGGTATTTTTTTTTTTTTTTTGGGGGGGGGGGGGGGTTTATGGTATTAGTGATGATGGGGGGGGTATGTGTGCTGGGGGTTGGGAATTTGGAGTGGGTGAGAAGAAGATTTGTGCTTGGAGGGGAAATTTGAGAGGTAGAGGGGGAAGTTTGGGGGGGGGTTGTGCTAGACGCATATGGGGAGAGAAAGGATTTAAACTGGAGGGATGGGAGGAGCAAAATTTGTGTCAGGAGAGGAATTTTAGCAGGGGGGTGGATTTGTACTGGGAGGAAAGGAGGAGCATGCAAATTAGTGCTTTATTTTTTATTTTTTATTTTTTGGGGGGGGGGGGGGAGATTTTTGCTAACACATAATCATACATCTTGTGGGGTCGCATTTTGGTACAGTATGTTCGCCCTGGGCTCCAGGTGACCTTGTCCCGGCACTGGGTGTCAAGATAATATTCTTTTGGCCATTTCGTTTGCCTGCAGTGCATTCTGAGAACATGCAAAGCTCGGGTGGAACTGGTCATGGCTGCTTATTTAAATCTCATTCCTAATTATTTATAACTGCTGGAAAATAGCCTTTTAAAATCTACAAAACTTTTATTTTAATTGGCAGACGGGTATCACTTGGGGAAAAAAAAAAAATATATATATATATATATAGAAAATGATAACTTTCTATCTTTCAACACGGCAAAGAAAAATAAAGCCACACGGATATCTGAGCAGAAGTTGTCTCATGAAAAATGATTTGTGTTCAAATCAAATATTTTTTTTTTAATGAGCATGAATGACTGCATATAGAAAGAGCTCAGGGCTATGAAGATATTGTGCTATTGAAAGTTTATAAACTCGTTCTCTCTCTGGACATCGCCGCGTGTCACCAGCAAAGCCGCCTTCCTTTCCATTATTATTCCAGCAAAAGAAAAAAAAAAAAAATCCAGGCAAAAAAAAAAAAAAAAGAAAAAAAAAAAAATTCAGCGGACGTCAGCTACGGATGCGGCCGGTTTTTGGAACAAAAGTCGACAGGGTGAAATTGTGTTATAGCTGAGAATTTTACTTCCAATTTTTATTATTTTTTAAAAAAAAAATTTTCTTAAGTTCCAAGCGTGTTTAATTCAAACACGAACGGCACCCGAGCATTGGCTGGAAACGCGTTGGGCGGTACCACTCACGTGACGGCGCGCTCATGGCGGCGTTCACATGTGAGTTTTTTTTTTTAACTTCATTATGCGATATGTATATATGTATCAAGGCAATTTCAACCACTTGCCGACCAGCCGCCGTCAAAATACGGGGGCAGGGTTCCCGCGAATCGCCGTACCTGTACGGGCGGTTCGCGGGGAGCGATCCTGGGGGGGCACGTACCCGCCCCCATTCACCAGCAGCAAGCTGATGCACGAGGCCGGTGGGCGCAATTGCAGCCGGGCCCCCGCGATCACTCCCTGTGGAGAGAGAACAGCGGTCTGCTGATGTAACCACAGTAGACCGTTGTTCTCTCAGTAATCAACACAGGATGTTTTTGGAAAAAAAAAAGTAATCAGCACAGGGATCCTCCTATTTAGAAACAAAGGTCCCTGTGTTGATTCGACAAGCCCATCCCCCTTACAGTTAGAAAACACCCCCTAGGTTCACATTTAACCCTTTGATCACCCCTGGTCTTAACTTTTTCCCTGCCAGTGTCATTATTACAGAAACAGTGCATATTTATAGCACTGATTACTGTAGTAATGTCACTGGTCCCCCCAAAAGCGTCAAAAATGTCAGTTAGGGGTCCGATCTGTCCGCCGTAATGTCAACAGTAATGTAACAGTGCATATTTTTAGCACTAATTACTGTAGTAATGTCACTGGTCCCCCCAAAAGTGTGAAAAGTGTCAGTTAGGGGTCCGATCTGTCCGCCGCAATGTCGCAGTCCCGCTAAAAATCACAGATCGCCGCCATTACTAGTAAAAAAATAAATAAAAAAATAAATAAAAATGACATAAATCTTTCCCCTATTTGCAGACGTGATAACTTTTGCTCAAACCAATCAAAATACGCTTATTGGGATTTATTTATTTTTTTTTTTTTTAACAAAAACATGTAGCAGAATACAAATTGGCCTAAAAGGATGAAACTATTTAATTTTTTTTTTTTTTATTATTATTATTATTGGGAATGTAATATAGTAGAAAGTAAAAAATATATATATTTTTTTTCAAAATTGTCGCTCTTTTTTTGTTTATAGAGCAAAAAATAAAAATCGCAGAGGTGATCAAATACCACCAAAAGAAAGCTCTGTTTGTGGGGAAATAAAAAGACATCGAATTTATTTGGGTACATTGGTCGCATGACCGCGCAATGGTCAGTTAAAAATAAACGCAGTGCCGGATCGCAAAAAATGGCCTGGACATTAAGGGGGGGAATCTTCCGGTCCACAAGTAGTTAGTAGTAGTCCGATCTGTCCGCTGCAATGTCGCAGTCCCGCTAAAAATCACAGATCGCCGCCATTACTAATGAAAAAAAAAAATATAAATAAAAATCTTCTTCTGGACCGGAAGATTTTCCCCCTTAATTACCAGGCCATATTTTGCGATTCTGCACTGCGTTACTTTAATGGACAATTGCGCGGTTGTGCGACGCTGTACCCAAATAAAATTGATGTCCTTTTTTCCCACAAACAGAGCTTTCTTTTGGTGGTATTTGATCACCTGTGCGATTTTTTTTTTTTTTTTTGCGCTATAAACAATAAAAGAGCGTCAATTCTGAAAAAAAAAACAAAAAAAAAAAACAATTTTTTTTTACATTCTGCTATATAACATTCCCCCCCAAAAAAATTAAAAATCAAAATTTCCTGACAGACTCCATGGCAGTATACGTATCGGGTTTGGCCCCGCCTCCAAACCTACCCTATAGGACGTCCACTCCCATAAATCTTTGCACCTGTTCAGCACACGTGTTCCTTTTTTGTCCTGCTAACGGATTACTTGTTTCCTGCCTGAAGACGGATCTCAGGAGATGGATATGACTTTCGGGTATTTAGTGTTTTCTCCAATAAGCCCCAGCCCCGGGGTATGGAGTAGGGACGAAGATGTGTGCAGCCCTTGGCCAAAAAGCCCAGCTGCTGCGGGTGGCCTGTGCCCTGAATATGAATTTTGGTGTGTCTGAATTCCCATCCATCCCTGGTGACTAGCGGTTTTCATTGGTGGTCAGTGAGTACCCCTTCCTAATTTGTTTTTCTCTCCATGACAGCCTAATTTATATTTATAGCCTCCCTTTCTGTGTGCTTACCTTTTTCCTCGTTTTCCCTGGTGGCTAGTGCTTCCTGACCAGCCGCCGGTTTCTGGCTACTGCGCATGCGCAAAAAATAGCGCTGGAACGCATCAAAAAAGCGTAACGAACGAGCGTGCAGAAAAGCATCTGGAACACATCCGGACTGGGTTTCCATGGTGTGAACTGGCTCTTAAAGCGGAGTTCCGGGCACAAAATCGATGTTTTTTTTTTGTGCCCGTCCGCTAGTATGCTTATTAAAAAATCACATCTGTGCCCGAAACTCCGCTTTAAAGCGGATCATCACCCATAAATTTAAAGTCCCCCCTGTCCACCCCTCCTCTGCTAACTTTATAGCACTTTTTTTTTCTTACCTTCAGCTGGGGCTGCTGAGAAGAGCAACTCTTTAGGACAATGCTGGATCCGCTGGGGAAGGGGGGGGGGGTGAGGATCCCAAATGTGGAGAACCCACTACAAGCTAAGCAGGAGTAAAAAGAAAACAAAAAATAGGATGTAAGGCGTGGGAAGCTGAAGTTTTAAGTCCTCATGCACACGGGACATTTTTACAGCGGCTGTTTTTTGCGTCAGACATTTTTCTGCTGCCAATAAACTCCCCAGCATGTTCTCCTATGTCCCCCCAGCATGTTCTCCTATGTCCCCCCAGCATGTTCTCCTATGTCTCCCCCAGCATGTTCTCCTATGTCTCCCCCAGCATGTTCTCCTATGTCTCCCCCAGCATGTTCTCCTATGTCTCCCCAGCATGTTCTCCTATGTCCCCCCAGCATGTTCTCCTATGTCCCCCCAGCATGTTCTCCTATGTCTCCCCCAGCATGTTCTCCTATGTCTCCCCAGCATGTTCTCCTATGTCTCCCCAGCATGTTCTCCTATGTCTCCCCCAGCATGTTCTCCTATGTCTCCCCCAGCATGTTCTCCTATGTCTCCCCCAGCATGTTCTCCTATGTCTCCCCAGCATGTTCTCCTATGTCCCCCCAGCATGTTCTCCTATGTCCCCCCAGCATGTTCTCCTATGTCCCCCCAGCATGTTCTCCTATGTCTCCCCAGCATGTTCTCCTATGTCTCCCCCGGCATGTTCTCCTATGTCTCCCCCAGCATGTTCTCCTATGTCTCCCCCAGCATGTTCTCCTATGTCTCCCCCAGCATGTTCTCCTATGTCTCCCCGGCATGTTCTCCTATGTCCCCCCCAGCATGTTCTCCTATGTCTCCCCAGCATGTTCTCCTATGTCTCCCCAGCATGTTCCCCTATGTCTCCCCAGCATGTTCTCCTTTGTCTCCCCAGCATGTTCTCCTATGTCTCCCCAGCATGTTCTCCTATGTCTCCCCAGCATGTTCTCCTTTGTCTCCCCAGCATGTTCTCCTATGTCTCCCCAGCATGTTCTCCTATGTCTCCCCAGCATGTTCTCCTATGTCTCCCCAGCATGTTCTCCTATGTCTCCCCAGCATGTTCTCCTTTGTCTCCCCAGCATGTTCTCCTATGTCTCCCCAGCATGTTCTCCTATGTCTCCCCAGCATGTTCTCCTATGTCCCCCCAGCATGTTCTCCTATGTCTCCCCAGCATGTTCTCCTATGTCTCCCCAGCATGTTCTCCTATGTCCCCCCAGCATGTTCTCCTATGTCCCCCCAGCATGTTCTCCTATGTCCCCCCAGCATGTTCTCCTATGTCCCCCCAGCATGTTCTCCTATGTCCCCCCAGCATGTTCTCCTATGTCTCCCCAGCATGTTCTCCTATGTCTCCCCAGCATGTTCTCCTGTGTCTCCCCGGCATATTCTCCTATGTCTCCCCAGCATGTTCTCCTATGTATTCCCGGCATGTCTCCCCGGCATGTTCTCCTATGTCTCCCCGGCATGTTCTCCTATGTCTCCCCAGCATGTTCTCCTATGTCTCCCCCAGCATGTTCTCCTATGTCTCCCCAGCATGTTCTCCTATGTCTCCCCAGCATGTTCTCCTATGTCTCCCCCAGCATGTTCTCCTATGTCTCCCCCAGCATGTTCTCCTATGTCTCCCCCAGCATGTTCTCCTATGTCCCCCAGCATGTTCTCCTATGTCTCCCCAGCATGTTCTCCTATGTCTCCCCAGCATGTTCTCCTATGTCTCCCCAGCATGTTCTCCTATGTCTCCCCATCATGTTCTCCTATGTCTCCCCTAGCATGTTCTCCTATGTCTCCCCTAGCATGTTATCCTATGTCCCCCCAGCATGTTCTCCTATGTCTCCCCTAGCATGTTCTCCTATGTCTTCCCGGCATGTTCTCCTATGTCTTCCCGGCATGGTCTCCTATGTCTTCCCGGCATGTTCTTCTATGTCTTCCCGGCATGTTCTTCTATGTCTCCCCCAGCAGGGTTGTATTTGGAGGCGTTGTTGATGGAACATAGCCTGGGGTCACACCGGTGCATGCTAAACACCGCATGCGATTTGCACCAAAAACGCACTGCATTCCAGTGTACATCACATGTGATATCTATGCGATTTGAGCCAAATATTTTGTATGGCTCAAATTGCATCACATTTGCTCCAAAATGTTGTAGGACCCTGTTTTTCTCCACACCTAATCGCATTGCATGGGTGTGAACACCCATGCAATGCAATTCTGGCAAGCGTACTGCATTTTGCAATCTGTTTCGGGGTATCATTCATGGAACATGAAGCCCCCCATTGAAATTGTGCCGATGTGCCATGCAATTTTTCATGCCAAATCACAAGTCAAATCTGAGCCTTTTGCCGGCAATGGCACCGATTCACACTGAGGGCAGGTTTGAAAGCATTCAGCTGAACACGCATGCTTTCAAACTCGCATGTCAGTGCGACTTTGGAGGCGATTTAACAGACATCTGTACGGGTTCATGCACAGATGTCTATTGGAATCGCCAATGGACTGGAAATCCCTTCGTTTTTGATCTGCGTTTGGCCTTCCAGTTCTCCTTACCATCAAGACCAGTTATAGGTGGAGGAGGTGGCCACTTTTTGCAACATCGTATAACGTTTATATTGGTCAGGCTACGCACTGACACCTTTGCTGCCATTGTGCTATGTGCTGGGTGTTCATTGTGACCCTGTGCCTTTAAGGAGGGGTGGGCTCCCTCCAGTCACCTGTCCTCCATCTATCTCATCAGAATGCATGTGCTCCCATTGTGGAGACTCTTTAAAGGTAGAGTTAGGGACTGCAGATATCAGGGTGCCTTGGCGCGGCCTGCAGCTTACGCATGTATTTGCAAATGTGTGCAACTAAACCCCTGTTTTTAACGCATACTGTTAGACAGGTTAATTTGGCTGGTTGCTGGCTGGTTGGTAAGTTGTGACTGGAAATCCCTTTGTTTTTGATCTATTGGAATCGCCAAAACTAGTGCAGAAACTTACTTTTGGGAATTAGTGCGGCGCCGCAAAGTCAGGTTTGCACCAATTCGGACAGTGACGTTGCCGGCAATAGGCTCTGATTCGACATGTCAAATCTGCACGATGTGAACGAGGGCCTAATGTTCAACGAACGACACCCCGAAAGAGATTGCAAAATGCAGTGACAAACAAAGAGCTGGGGGGGGGAGGGGGGAGCACACCCTGAACATGCATTTCTAAAGCTGGTACAGCTATGAACCAGGCAACATGCATATTTACAGAGAATAGCGCACACATGCAAAAGAAATGACTATCAAATATAAAGGCAATCAATAAATAAAAATGGGGATTTGGTCCCACCATATGGCCATATTGTGCTCAAGCCCACCACTACGTCAAAGTACCCCATTGTCAGTGGGTCATACACTATCCATAAAATAAAGGATGAATCCAACCTCTCTATACCATTGGAGATACTTACTCCTTACTGGGAGAGATATGCAACTGCATTATAAGGGACTCCTCCTATATCTACTTGATAGTGGGCACTGACAGAGTACAGGTGCAGGAGGGTGGGATGCTTAACTGCTCTATCTATATTGAGCTTAACTGCTCAACTCCTCCTATATCTACTTGCTAGTGGACACTGATAGAGTGCAGGTGTGGGAGGGTGGGGTGTTCAACTGCTCTATCAGTGTCCACTAGCAAGCAGATATAGGAGGAGTCCCTTATAGTGCAGTTGCACATCTCTCCCTGTAAGGAGTGTTGTCTCCAATGGTTTAGAGAGGCTGGATTCATCCTTCTTTTTATGGATAGTGTAGGACCCACTGATAATGGGGTACTTTGACGTAGTGGTGGGCTTGAGCATGATATGGCCATATGGTGGAACTAAATCCCCATTTTTATTTATTGATTGCCTTTATATTTGATTGTCATTTCTTTTGCATGTGTGCGCTATTCTCTGTAAATATGCATGTTGCCTGGTTCATAGCTGCACCAGCTTTAGAAATGCATGTTCAGAGTGTGCCCCCCCCCCCAGCAAAATGCAGTGAGCTTGACAGAATCGCATCACATGCGTGTTCACACCCATGCAATGCGATTTTGATGCGGGGGGGGGGAAAAAGGATCCACATTTCCACCAAAATGTTTTAGGAACCTTTTTTTCCCCCCACACTTAAATCTTATTGCATGGGTGTTCACACAAGCAATGCATTGTGGGAAAGTATGAGTTACTAAAATAGAAGAGAGGTGATTTCTAGCGAATAATGCTAATAAACGATGAAAAACACCAATGCGATGCGATTTTGATGCAGGGAAAAAGAGTCCATATTTCCACCAAAATGTTTTAGGACCCTTTTTTCCCCCCTTTTTTTGGGTGTGAACACAAGCAATGCATTGTGGGAAAGTCAGAGTTACTAAAATAGAAGAAAGGTGATTTTTAGCTAAAAACGCTGAAAACGCCAATGCAAAAAAGCTAAAAAAAATCGCTGAAAAACTTGCTATAAAGCTACTGGCATTTTTAAAAGCGTCCTGTGTACATGAGGCCTAAGTGCCAGTTCACACTGATCCGACTTGTCAGGCGACTTGGACAAGTAGCGGTCCATGCTGTGCACTGGAACCGTTCTAATCAGAGTGACTCAAGTCGCTCCGACTTAGAAAAAGGTTCCTGCACCTTTTTTTTGCAAAGTCGGAGCGACTTGCATTGACTTCCATTATGTGAAGTCGTTGCAAGCTGCGCCAAAGTCGCGGTGCACGGGCGACTTCATTAGTCGCCCGAAGTCGGGGCGACTTCGAGTCGGATCAGTGTGAACCGACTGTAAGAGATAAAGGTTGAAATCTTTTTTCCCTCCGGATGACAGATGAGTCACAAAGTTAGCATCTTCTTTTTGTTACGCGTTAATGATTGAAAAAGTCATCGTTGTCCCCAAACTTCGTTTCCATGTTTCCAGCCGAGAATAACAAAACGAGGAAAGCTGCTCATTATATGTGACATCTGTCAAACACTTAATACAGTTTATTTTTTTTTCGGTCCCCGGAGCGGTATGTATATGCCGTGATGGAATTATTATTTGTAACTAAAAAGGAAAGAGTGAAAGAGATGGATCTGTTTATTTGATTGACAATTTTTTTTTCTGGCTTTTAACTGTAATCATATCACAGAGTGCAGGTTCGGAGAATTGATGGGAGACGGCAATTTCAATGTCAGCGCTATTGTAAACTTAGCTTTTATTTTTCAAGTTGTGTTTAGTCTAAGCAGAGAAATTTGCATTTATATGGATGATGGCCCCAAGAATAATTACCGTTTTTTTTCCATTTGCCATCCAAAGGTTCTATTGAGGGTCACAAGTTAGCTGGAAAGGATAGCCCAAGCCTGCTTACGGCTGACCACATAGCCATGTATGTAGCACTACTCCCTGGGGAGCTGCTTAAAGTGGGTTCCCCTGGGTTACCCATGGCAACGACTTGTAAATCTGTACTACTTTAGGTTCTTGGCTCAGTCAGTAAACAGTCCAGGGGATTTGTTTTTTTTGTTGTTTTTATTTTATGATGGGAGAAGGAATGAGTGGGATACTCCCAACTATGAACTATGCACAATGTGAGGGACATCTATCTGTAGTGTGCAGCAAGGCCACTCCTTCACCTTGCCACAGAAGTGAAGAAAAATTGACTGTTCCTATTTGAATATTCTCTTTGGGGCTTAACAACTTTGCACCCCCTTTACTATCACTGCCTTTGTGTGCTGACACCCATCCGCTGATTCTATCCATTGGAGTGGTCCCCTTCCTGGGCAGACCCTTTGGCAAGCTTCCCTGTACTCATGGCAGTGCTGTATTTGCGTGATTCTATGCACGTTATGAATGAATTGAAAGGGATTCAATGGAAAGAGGGATATATCTTGGTGACAGCGGACGTATCGTTCCTATATACAATTATCTCACACAACCACGGCCTTGAAGCTGTTTCCTATTATTTGGGACATGATATCCCTCTGGGTTTTCAAAAGGACTATTTGATTTCCCTTTTAAGTTTCGCCATGAGCCATAATTATTTCTGGTTCAAGGGGGATTTTTATCTCCAAAATAGAGGTGTGGCCATGGGGGCCAAATTTGCTCCCAGTATGGCCAATCTCTTTATGGCCAAATGGGAGGAGGATGTCGTCACGGGTGTACCTAGGCCGGAGCTTGTGCTCTGGCGTAGGTACATTGATGACATCCTCCTCCTGTGGGATGGCTCTCCTGATTCCCTACGAGAATTTATGGTTACTCTCAATCAGAATGATAGAGGCATTCAATTGCAGTATGAATTCAGCACCTCTGAGATCCACTTCCTAGATCTGAAGATAATGGTGCGAGAGGGCCATATTCTGACATCCACATTTTTCAAGGCGACTGACAGGAACAAATTCATTGACACCAGCAGTTGCCATCATGCTGCGTGGTTAGAGTCCGTTCCTGTCAGTCAGTTCTTGCGCCTTAAGCGTAATTGCTCACTGAGGAGTGACTTTCTCAGAGAGGCCTCCATCCTGAAAGAGAGGTTCCTTGAAAAAGGTTATGGGGAACAGCTCTTAGACGAAGCCATAGCGAAGGCTGATGTGAGAGATAGGGATGACTTGCTACAACCTAGGAAGAGGGAGAAAAATGATTCTTTTGGTTTTGCGTTTCTGTCATCCTACTCCACGCAGCATTTTTCTGTTAAAAAGATCATTCGCCGACATTGGCACGTTCTTAAAAACGATGGAGTATTGGGCCCTCTCCTTCCTGATCAACCCCAGGTGGTCTTCAGAGGGGTTCCACCATTGAAACTCCAGGTGGCTCCCAATGTAAGAGATCCCCCTAGGGTTATGTCCTTCTTTCAAACCATGGGTGATTTTTTCCCCTGTAGAAAATGCGCCATCTGTCAGTTGAACCACAATAGGAGTAGGCGAATTTGTTCATTCACCTCCAGTTCTACAGGCCAAGACTTTAAGATCAAGCCTTTTATATCTTGTACTACGAGATATGTAGTATACTTGTTGAGGTGCCCGTGCGGGCTTGACTATGTTGGCCGCACCATAAGGGAGCTCCATGTTAGACTCAAGGAGCATGTGGCCAACATAGTCAAGGGGTTTCCGAAACATAGTGTTTCGAGACACTATGACCAGTGCCATCAAAGGGACCGAAAGGGAACCATTTTCCTTGGGATAGACAGATTCACCAAAAACTGGAGAGGTAGTAACATGACCCGGGGGGTGTCCAAGCTAGAAACTAGCTGGATATATAGGCTGAAGTCCTATACCCCATTGGGCCTGAACATAGAATGGGATCTGAATGCGTTCATTAATAATTCCTGATATAATCCCATTACTATGTTCCCCAGTTTTGGTTTATTGTGTTTTGACCTATTTTGGGTATGTTTTTGGTGTTCTTTGAGTTTTTAATTTAGAGTGCCAACCATAAGAATTACCTTCACTTTCCAGTGCTTCCAGTTTTTTCAACTGTTTTAAATTTGAATTATATTAATGTTGTTTTTATATCTTGCTTTTTTCCGCTATGTGAAGAGAGTGTCGTTTTCTTCCCCCTCCCGTGGTCTGAAGTGTGACCACCAGATGGCGCTGTGTTCTCCGACCAATTGGCGTGTTGACTTTCAATGGTGGGAATTAACGTCATTGAAGTCTAATATGTAAAAGGCTTTTTTCCTTCTTTTTTGTCTAAATCGATCCCATGTTATGTGGTGATCGGAATGATGGGGGTATCATGCCTCTATGCCTTTTTCCTACAATTCCCACATCCGGGTGGTGGAGCGCAAGCAGGCCATTTCCGGGTGCTGGTGAATTGAATAACTTCCGCCCGTCTCGATCCTATATATATGGCGTTGACGCCGCAGGACCACACCCCTAGACGACGTCAACTCTGAAGAAACGCGTCGGATGGAGCCTGTGGCGACGCACGCCACACCGGGAAGAGACACGGCGGCCATATTTCTGGTGGGATGCGCGAGCACCCGACCGCTCGGAGGTGGATTAAGCAACGCTCTCTAATTGCGGCTGTCCAGTAAGTGCATATATTATCCTTGGGGAGCAATAAACTTTTTAGCAGTGTACACTATGTGTTGGCATTTTGTTTCCTCACATGGGGACCCTGTAAGGACCTAAGGACTGTCCGCTTGGTGGAAGATATCTTATGAGGAGGAGTGAATGATCCCGGCTTTCCAGTGCTTGTACCATGGGCGTTTTTTGACCTTTGTGATGAGGGTCAATGTGATCTGGTAAGGATCAGTGTGTGCGGGTGCCTGGTGGTGGTTTCCCTTGCTGAGGATCTTCACATCTCTCCCCTTCTTTTTGAAGTTTATATCTATGCACGAGAAAGAACTTGAACTGTTGCTTTTTTATCCACGCATATCAAGGATATTTCTTTGATTATAGCTACCAGATTAGCGCCACATTTGTATTTTTAGTGCTGTATTTTGGCCTAGGCCAACAAGGCCCAGGCCTAGGGCAGCACTTTGCAGGGGGGGGCGGCAAAATAGCCAACCCTCGCCTCCACCTGAGACTCTATTGGCCACTGGTTGCTAGAGCTACCTGGTGTCTAACAACCAGTGACATCACACCCGTGACTCCATGGCCCTGCCCCCTTTCTCTTTCTCACCCCCCCTCTCTCTCATCCCCCACTCTCTCTCATCCCCCCTCTCTCTCTCTCTCGCTCACCCCCCCTCTCTCTCATCCCCCTCTCCTCTATTCCTCCCTTTTCTCTCACCCCTCCTCTCTTGCCCACCTCCTCTCTCTTGGCCACCACCTCCTCTCTCTTGACCACCACCTCCTCTCTCTCGGCCACCACCTCCTCTCTCTCGCCCACCACCTCCTCTTTTTCGCCCACCACCTTCTCTCTCGCCAACCACCTTCTCTCTCCCTCTCTTTCTCCTACCCCCTTTCTCTCTCTCTCTCTCTTTCATCTCCCCTCACCCTCCCTTACCCACCCCCTCTATCTCATCCCCCTCTCTCACCCTTCCTCACCCACCCCCTTCTCTCTCTCCCACCCCCTCTCATGAAATCTCAGGGGTTCTTGCTGGGAGGGAAACAGGAAGGGGTGGGCAAATTTACAAAGGAGGGGGAAACGGAGCGCCCAATTTAGTCTTGCCTAGGGCGGCACAAAACCAAAATACACCACTGACTCACGGACACTGTTTTTCCAGAGTTGCTCTGCCCTCACCTCCTCGGTCAGCTTCAATGGACTTTTGGGTTCAGCCACACCACTGATTCAACTAGGGCGACTGCCTGTGACCACTTTTCCTTGCTGACAGCCATCACCCTCCTCCTGGGACACTGGTTCCTGCCAAAGACGCCCTGTCACATGTACCCTTGGCTTTTATGACCAATCCCAGGATGCACTGCGGTTGTGCCCTCCCGCTGGGACTGCCACAAAAGCCTGTGTGTCATTGGCTGGGTTTCTTCCACTGTCCAACAGGCTCCCCTATTGGATACAGTGGGGAGACTCCCTCAGACCAAATGAATCACACATGGACACATGTAACAGGCAAAACTAGAAATCCTGCTCCCTGATAAGCAGACAGAGCAACTATGGTTTTCCTGCTGCTTTCCTGTTAAGCAGGAAACGCCAAAACAATATCTTCTATCTAGCACCTGACTAGGAGGGTGCTACATCTATGAAGCACAGACCATTTTTAGGCCCTGCAGATTTGCCCCAGGTTGTCTTCCTGTACAGGTGTACTGGCAGTCAGGCACACAATCACTCAGACAGTCTTACAACTCAATGGCCAGGGAAGGTATGTCTTTCTATGCTTCAATGCTCGTTGAACTTGGTTGGGGTGCAGGATGGGCTTTGGGATACTCTGAATTTAGCGCACAAAGATACCAGAGGACACTTTTTCCTTTATCTTCTCTCTTCAGGGTAATCTTCCTCTTGGCAGATACTAAGAACACCAGCAATCCTGGGACGCCAAGAATGGGCAAGTTCCAATTCAGCACCAGTGGCGCAGTTTCTCAAGGGGTTAAAGCAGCAGTCACTTGGATCTGACATCCAGGCCTATATTCAAAGAGTCCCCCGATACTTGGATACCTCCGTCTATATCAGCCAGACACTTCTCCTGTTAATCCTCAGGCAAGATTCTCAGTGAACCCCCTTGATTTAGCTTCAACTGTTTCCAGAGAATAGGCCCTCCACCTCCCACTGACCTGGGACCTTGATGAACTCCTACAAACACTGGAGCAGTTTCTCAAGGGGTTAAAGCAGCAAACAGTCACTGGGATCTGACATCCAGGCCTATATTCACAGAGTCCCCCGATACTTGGATTCCTCCGTCCAATATCAGTCAGACACTTTAGCTGGTAATCCTCAGGCCAGATTCTCAGTGAACCCCCTTGATTTGGCTTCAACTGTTTCCAGAGAGTAGACCCTCCACCTCCCACTGTCCTGGGACTTCGATGAACTCCTACAAACACTGGAGCAGTTTCTCAAGGGGTTAAAGCAGCAAACAGTCACTGGGATCTGACAGCCAGGCCTATATTCACAGAGTCCCCAGATACTTGGATACCTTTGTCCAATATCAGCCAGACACTTCTCCTGTTATATCCTCAGGACAGATTCTCAGTGAACCTCCTTAATTTGGCTACAACTGTTTCCAGAGTGTAGGCCCA
Organism: Pelophylax lessonae; assembly: GCF_965119305.1. Lineage (NCBI taxonomy): Eukaryota > Metazoa > Chordata > Amphibia > Anura > Ranidae > Pelophylax > Pelophylax lessonae. The sequence goes on from NC_138774.1 coordinate 14,105,103, forward strand.
CCACCTCCCACAGTCCTGGGACCTCGATGAACTCCTACAAACATCAGCTACACTACCCAAAAGGGCAGCATCTCTTCAGGCTGGGATCCTCCCCTCTCCTCCTGGACATGAACCCTGCCTCTCCAAGCCTCAAACTATTTATGCCCTCTTCAGCCACTTACTGGACATTATTCCCCACTGATTGGCTGAGCCCAAATAAATATTCAAGCTAAGGGTCTGCCTCTTCCAACCCACTACATTCTAGAGACCACTAGAAGGCAGGGAGAAGTAGTTGAGTCTAGAGCCAGTGAGGCCCAGAACAGCCAAAAATAATCACACCCAGCTCCAATATATACAGAGAAGCCAAAAAACTTAATGTACCTGAGCCTCTCTAGCAACCTATTCTAGGAGGGTGCAAAATGTAACTGATAAATAAACTGTAAATTGTCATTAGAGAACCAAACAAACTTAAAAAAGAATTTCAGGCATGGATAACTTTGCTTAGTTACATTGCTATGACAGAATTAAAAAAAAAAAAAAAACGGCATGGGGTCCCCCCACAATCTATACCAGACTTTTTGGGTCTGGTTTGGATTTTAAGGGGAACTCCACGCCAAAATTTAAAAAAAATGGCGTGAGGTCCCCCCCAAAATTCATACCAGACCCTTACCTGAGCATGCAGCTTGGCAGGCTAGGCAAGAGGAAGGACGAATGAGCATCATCCCTCTCCTAAACCATACCAGGCTGCTTGCCCTCAACATGGGGAGGGTGCTCTGGGGTGCCCCAAAGCACCTTGTCCCCAGGTTTATGGGGACTAGGGCCTCTTCCTGACAACTCTGGGCTGTGGTTGTGGGGGTCTGCGTGTGGGGGCTTATCGGAATCTTGAAGCCCTCTTTAACAAGGGGGCCCCAAGATCCTGCCCCCCTATGTGAAAGGGTATCTGGTACATTGTACCCCTACTCATTCACAAAAAATGTATAAAAAATTAAAAACCACAAGAAACTGTTTTTGACAAGTCCTTTATTAAAAGGAAAAAAATACATAGTGTCCCTTGTATGTAAATCAATCGTCAATCACAATGCCCGCCGGACCAAACATTTAAAAAATGCTTCGCCTCTTAAGAGGCTACCCGCCAAATGCCTGATCTTCGGCTTTGACAGTTCTTTTATAGGCAACAGGCGGGGTCCCCTGGCTACATCACGTGGTGTCACCACCCCTTCTGTCATCACATGACGTCACGTGACTTGTGGTTCCTGTGGTTTTTTACTTTTTTACACTATTTTTGGTGAATTGGTATGGGTACAATGGGGGGGGGGGGCAGAGATTTGGGTCCTTCTTTTTAAAGGGGCTTCCAGATTCCGATAAGCCCCCTACCTGCAGACCCCAATAACCACAGCCCAGGATTGTCGGGAAGAGATGGGGGCAAAATGCTTTGGGGGGGGGACTGAGCAACCCCCCCCCGCCCAAAAGCACCCACCTCCCCCATGCTGAGGGCATGTGGCCTGATATGGTTCAAGAGGGGGGCACTTGTCTCCCCTCTTTCCTGACCTGCCAGGCTGCATGCTCGGATAAGGGTCCGGTATGGATTTTGAGGGGGACCCCACGCTGTTTTTTTTTTTATTTTGGCGTGGGGTTCCCCTTAAAATCCGTACCAGACCCTGAGAGCCTGGTATGGACTGGGGGGGGGGGGGCTACACTGCTTTTTTCATTTTTTTTTTTTTTTATATCTGTATTGCCGAGAGCCGACAATACATGTTATGCTTTAGAAATGTCAGTATAGCTGCAGCAGGCTACGTACATCGTAGAGATGCACTACTTTACAGGCACATTCAGGGGACCCCCCAGGCACGATATTTAAAGGAATTTTTCATTTTTATTGTTTCGCTTTAAGCATCATTAAAATCACTGCTCCTTTAACAAAATATATAAAAATTCCCCCAGGGCAGTACCCGGTACATACACTTTTTTATGGCAATAACTTGCATGTAAGCCTTTAAAATGAGGACTTTTGATTTTTTTCATGTTCGTGTTCCATAGACTTTAATAGAGTTTGCATGTTCTCTAGATCTTTTTCCCTGTTCAAGATGTTCTGCTGCAAACCGAACAGGGGGGTGTTCAGCCCATCCCTAAACTGTAGTAGAAATTGCCACTACACCATTACTACGCTGCTACTCCAATCATCTCCACTAGCTTCCGGGTCCCATTGCAAGCAGCTGCCCTGCTGCAATGTTAACACAGGGGGTCGACTACTGCGCATGGGCTTTTTTTCTTTTTTATTCTCTGCCTCAACAATCAGAAAATACTTTGCCTGGTAGAATAGGGACCACTGTTCTCTGCTCCTGGAAGAGCCAATGTGGAGCATCACATGACAAACTCAAGAAAGAAAACTTGTTGCATGTTTTTTTTTTTTTATTTGAACAGGTAATAGGGATTTAATGGGGGTATTATTTATTAGAGACTGGCTTTAACTTATTTACCCAGAGACTGGCTAGAAGTTCTACCCAGAAGTGATCCCAGATGGCAACTACCAAAAGTAGTAATTTCTGCTGCTTGTGGTCAACAGCTACTGCTGAGAGGATAGACAAAGAGAAGGAAGAATAAAAGGAATGCAAAAGTGAAAGGAGGAAGGAAGGGGGAAAGAAGCAGATAGGAAGGAAGGAAGGAAGGAAAGAAAGAAAGAAAGAAAGAAAGAAAGAAAGAAAGAAAGAAAGAAAGAAAGAAAGAAAGAAAGAAAGAAAGAAAGAAAGAAAGAAAGAAAGAAAGAAAGAAAGAAAGAAAGAAAGAAAGAAAGAAAGAAAGAAAGAAAGATGGAACAGAAGAAATGGAGAAGAGAGGCAGATAGGAAGGAAAAAAAGGGAGGGAGGGGAAAGGAAAGTAGGAGGCAGGGAAAAAAGGAAGGCAAGCAAGGAGAAAGGGAGGAAGGAAGGAAGGAAGGAAGGAAGGAAGGAAGGAAGGAAGGAAGGAAGGGAGGAAGGCAGATAGGAAGGAAGAAAGGGAGGGAGGAAGACAGATAGGAAGGAAGAGAGGCAGATAGGAAGGAAGGGAGGTAGATAGGAAGGCAGGCAGAAAGGAAGTAAGGAAGGAAGAGAGGCAGAAAGAACAGAAAAAAAAGGAAGGAAGGAGAGAAAAGATGGAAGAAAGGAAGCAAAAGAGACAGAAAGGACTGAAAAAATGGAAGGAAGGAGGGAAGGAAGGGAGGGAGGCAGAATAGACATGAAGGAAGGAAGGAAGGAAGAGAGGCAGAAAGGACAGAAAAGATGGAAGCAAGAGAGGCAGAAAGGACAGAAAAGATGGAAGCAAGAGAGGCAGAAAGGACAGGAAGGAAGGCAGGTAGAACAGAAAAGAGGGAATGAAGGAAGAAAGGAAGGAAGGAAGGAAGCAAGGAAGAGAGGCAGAAAGGACAGAAAAGATGGAAGCAAGAGAGGCAGAAAGGACAGGAAGGAAGGAAGGAAGGAAGGCAGGTAGAACAGAAAAAAAGAAGGAAGGAAGGAAGGAAGGAAGGAAGGAAGGAAGGAAGGAAGGAAGGAAGAGAGGCAGAAAGGACAGAAAAGATGAAAGAAAGAAAGAAAGAAAGGAAGGAAGGAAGGAAGGACAGAAAAGATGGAAGGAAGGGAGGAAGAGAGGCAGAAAGGACAGAAAAGATGGAAGGAAATAATTAATTCTCAATTAACATACTGCAATTAGAGGTCAGTAAAACAAATCAGACCTTTATAAAAGCATTTCTCTCCGATTTTCTTTCTTTATGTGACTTAGAAATGTCAGAACAAATCTCTCCCTCGCAGAGGATAATGCTGTGCCCTATTTATCAAATCAAAGCCGAGAAAATATCTTCAGGTGACAGGAGTAATTACCAAGTATTTACAATGCACAGGTGCAGAACAAGGATGGCCGCTTCTACCTGGGAGCCGCAGACCAGAAAACATAACCGCCGCTTGTCACCGAACAATCAGACTGACCGGCACCTCGGCTGCTCTTCCTCCCACATAAATCCTGTTTAATTGCACTCTGATTGTGCCTTAACATTTAATTTCCCCAAAGGGACTGGATGATCCATCCTGTCGTGTTACCCTTCTTTTATTGCTTTTATCAGCTGTAGCCTGTCAGCTCTTCTGTGTTTGAGAGTCAGGCAGAAGTGCAGAGAGAAAGTAAATTAAAGAACAAGACTATGAGAGATAAAGAAGTTAGAGTCCAGACAGATTATGTTGAATTTAAAGGGAAATTCCAGTAAAAGAAAAACGCCTTTTGAGCAAGTATAATACCAGAAAGTTAAAAATGTCTTTATTGAGCTGCCAGCTCTTTCATCTTAATGTCTTTTTCTTTAAATATTGCAGATCTAGACCCTGATTGGATAACATTTCCTTTGTTTAAGCCCTATGCATCATAAACAATTGCTCTTTGTTTTTGTCCCACAAAATATCTTTTTTCCTGAAGTGTATTTAAACAGGTTAGCTTGATGTTTATACAGACATGGGTGCAACAACTATTCTCATACATTATTGTCACGGGGCTTACCTTGTTGGAGTCTGTAACGCAGAGATGTACGATCACCCTTGCAGATATCCACAGTCCAAGGTGACCAGGTAAGAAAGCCACCTGGGCTGTGAATCTGTGCACGGGGGCTTGGCAGGGAAGGTGCTCTAATAAGCAGGACCGGCAAGAATACAATGGGTAGGGAAGTCCAGGAATAACTGTAGTCACTGGATGACATGAGTCCGGATAAGGATCAGGAGATGGGAGGAAGATAAGGTCGCAGGAACAACACGGATTGAAGGTAAGGATGGAAGCCAGAGTCAGTCTGGAACACACGCTCAGGAAACAGGAACAAAGTCTGTCAAACAGGAACAATCTGGAACAAAGATCAGCAATGAACTGACACTGCTCTAAGCGAGAGGCAGTGTTTTATAGCTTGCTTAATTGAGCAATTAGCTTCAGGTGGACAATGAGAGACAGGAGCATACTCAGGTGAAGTCCAGTCCCCTAGTGCTGCAGGCAATACCAGATTAACAGGACTGGATCCATATGAGCTGAAGTGTGGCTCAGAGGTAGGATAACAGGATAGAATGTCAAAGTAAATAAGTTCAAATCCCATGTCAGGTACTTAACGGCGACCACACCTGGCTGTCTTTAAGCCATGGCGAGAACCATGACAATTATACTGTTATCAATCGTTATGCCACTGAGTGCCAGTGTTATAGTATTATGTTTCATTTATTTATTTATTTATTTATTTATTTTGCGTGTTTTTTGTTTCTGTGAGTAGTCCCTCTTTAAAATCTACACACGACCCCTTTTTTTGTAAGATTTTGAGGGGACCCCATGCTGTTGTTTTTTGCTTTTTCCTCCCTTAAAATTCCATACCTTAAAATTCCATCCAGGCATGCCACCTGACTGGCCAGGAAAGGTAGGGGCAGCGAGCTTGCACACCCCTCCTCCCTTCTGGAACATACAGACCACATGCCCTTCAAAAACAGTGTGGGGTCCCCTATCAAAGTGGTGTGGATCCTAAAGGGGAACCTATAAAAAAAAAAAAAAAACATGGGGTTCCTCTCTAAAATCCATTCCAGACTCTTATCTTTAAAAGGGATTTGGTGTGTTTTTTTTAAGGGGAACCCACAAAAAAACAGCATGATGATCCCCCTACAATCCATACCAGACCTTTATTCTTTTCTAGGGGTGTGGTGTGGATTTTTAAAGCTGGGATCCAGTAGCATAAATAGCAAAATGGGTTTAAGCAGAAGCGTAGTCAGTAAAGAAGCCGAAGGTCAGTAACAAGTGGTTGCAGGTTGGGACATGGCTTAAAGCGGAGCTCCACCCAAAAGGGGAAGCTCCGCTCATCTGCCTCCCCCCGCCAGTGCCACAATTGGCACCTTTCGGGGGAGGGGGGAATGGTTACCTGGTTTTGACAGGTACCCACTCCTGGGTGATTACCTTGGAAGTTCAGCCCTCCTTCCCCTGCTGCTGGGCCATTCAGAAAGCACAGTGTGCTTCACACATGCTCAGTAGGGAACTGGCTTTGAAACCACAAGGCTTCACTGCTAGTTACTAGGGATGATCGAACGGTTTGGGTCGACCATCGGTTCGACCCGAACATTGACTGTTCGAGGTTCGGCCTAATTCCAAACTTTTTGCTGAAAAAGTTTGGAATTCGGCAACCAGAACCGACCAAAATGCAATGGGACAGGAAATGGGCTTTAAAAGTCTGTGATTGGACCAGAACCATCAGTAAAAGCCAATTGAGGGGGCAGGAGAATGCTAGGAATGTGATTGGAGTGACTAGGGGGTCCAGAGGCCAATCATTAGTGAATACGCCCCCCAGTATATAAGATAGCCCTGCCAAATTCCTAGCATTGTAATGCAGGGACGTGGAAGAGAGTGGAAGCAGTTCTGTTACTTCTGCTTCAAAGTGTCATTTAGCAATTATTAGTGTGAGGAAAGGGATATCTAGTGTAGTTAGGGTACTATTTTCCACTATAGTTAGATTTAATAATCTAGTTTCTGTAGGGAAAGTGTTAAGTGTAAGGGGTCCGTAGTGTAGTGTAGGGTTAACTGACTCTGACTGCTATGGCAGGGTGACAAAGCCCTTCCATTTCAGGGTGACCGCTATAGAGAAAAGATTGTTTCTCTTAGAACACTTATAGAACCGGGATATGGCTTCGCCCCTGTCACCCTGCTTTTTGCTGCAGGCGTTTATAGGGCTTTTTTGAGGACATGATTGGAGTCAGGCATGACCTCTGAACTTCTGTGTAGGGGTATATACACACACACATGTATGTATATATACACATATACATATATAGGTGTGAAAGTAGCAGAACCCTATGCTTGCGCTAATTAAATAATTAACACCCATATGGCTTCTCTGCTATAACACCTATATATGTGTATGTGTATAAATACATATAAGTGTGTGTGTATATATACCCCTATACAGAATTTCAGATGTTTTGCCTGCCTCCAAAGACCCCAAAAAAATGCCCAAAAAAAACGCCTGCTGCAAAAACACACCTGGGCGTTTTTGTAGCTGGTGTTTTTTTGGGCATTTTTTTGGGGTCTTTGGAGGCAGGCAAAACATCTGAACTTCTGTATAGGGGTATATATATACACACACACTTATATGTATTTATACACATACACACATATAGGTGTTATAGCAGAGAAGCCATATGGGTGTTAATTATTTAATTAGCGCAAGCATAGTGTTCTGCTACTTTCACACCTATATATGTGTATGTGTATATATACATACATGTGTGTGTGTGTATATATACCCATACACAGAAGTTCTGATGTTATGCCTGCCTCAAAAGACGCCCAAAAAATAAAAAAATAATTTATTTCTTGTGTCTCGACCCATGTGGTATATGGCATGGAGTGCCCATGTGGTTTACTTTATATAGGCGGTACAAAAAGAAAACTAGGAAAACGGATATCTGAACATGTATATAAAATTACTACCGGTTTTAAAGAGCATAGTGTCCCCTTACATTTTAAAGAGAAGCATGCCAGGGACCCATCAGGCCTCAAATTTTGGCGAGGTTCCAACAGAGTAAGGGCACTCTCAAAAAAGGAAACCCAGTGGATATATAGGACCAACTCTTTAACGCCTAATGGGTTGAACATAGACCTTGACCTTAATTGTTTTTTGAGTAATTATTAATAACATCATTAATTTATTAATTTTATAATATAAAAAGGTTTTAGAAATAATACCTTTTAAAAAAAGTAGGTCACGGTCAAATATATGTAGTAATTTTATTAGCAGTATTTTACATAATGATATTTTATAATTAATGTTTATAAAGAATGTGCTATTTATGTATTTATATAATTTTATACAACACAGACCTACCTAGGAACCAGTCTATATTTATATTTTAAATTTATAATTTATAGTTTATTATAAATTTAGACCCCGTTCACACTGGGGCGACCCGACTTTGCCGGGCGACCTGTGAAGTCGCGGTGCGCAGCTTGCACCGCGACCTCGGAGCGGCCGGCACGGACTTCATATTATTGAAGTCAATGCAGGTCCCTCCAGGTCGCCTCAAAGAAGCTCCGGACCCTTTTTCTAAGTCGGAGCGACTTGTTTCGCTCCTATTAGAACGGGTCCTGTGCTGCTCTATGGCAGGCGACCCACGGCGACTTGTCAGGCTACCAGGTCGTCTGACAGGTCGCCCCAGTGTGAACGGGGTCTTATAGTTTGTACTTTATAAAAGTTTTTATATAATGATTTTGTAAGGGGTTAAGCATGCATCAGTATTTGTGGATTTTAAAAGTAATATTGAGATATGTATATCTTTTTAAGAAAACATTTGATTTGATATTGTGCAATATACTTTATCTTTATCTTCAGACTGCATTTGTAGTACGGTAAACTTATGACTGGAACCATCACTAGACCAATTGTAACATTTTAGGGGTTGCAGGAGTGTAATTTACCACTGTTATTAACTATATACAGTACGATATGTGTTCGGTGGCCGATATGGTCGGTGGCCGATCCGGGTAGGCGTTATAGTTAGACCTGCCCAGGTATTACTCCAAAGCAATGCAGTTATGGCGTCTAGCATATAGCACACCCTGTGAGTTACATTTTCGCTATATGGGTATGGAAAACATACAATTAAATGCCCACTATATATTCAAATAAGGCATGGACTCAGGAGATCAGGATGGCACTATGTAGTTCGGTCCGGTCACCTGATAGTTAATGAATACGAAGGGGGAGGTCTCCGGCTGTATTCATAAGTCCGTTCATTGCAACGTACCAGCGTCCTCAGTTGAAGTCCACGTGACGAAACGCATCAGGACGCACGTACGTTGCTGCCTTGGAGACCGTGGATGTTACCAGCTGGCGTTCCGGAACTTGACGGCAAGCAGCGGTACACTCGGTCCCCATACTTTGAGCCAGTATTGTTTTATGTAAATGTAAGCAGATTGATTGAAGGGAGTTCGGGGAGATGTATATGTGATGTTAATAAAGTTAAGCAATATTACACTATCCCTGTCCCCATTTGTCTGCTTACATTTCACTGCTGTCATACGGTTCCTGACCCTGGCATTGGAGAAAGCTGATGAGGTGTCCTGGCTTGTAAACCATTAGTATTGGCTGGATATCCGGGGAAAAGGACTTATGCAGCCGATGCATACAGGCTCAGAGTGAATTCAATTCTGGTGAGTGTCCATTTCTAAGAGGGGCACGGAAGGTGTGGTGATGGCTATTGAGCATCTGTCTGAGGAACACTGGTGATATATAGCTTGAGAGACTGCTTTCCATACTATCACTGTATACCCATACATGGACACTCTGGAGAGGGATTCATAATATTGGACAAAATATTGTATGGACTAATATTATGTCACTTTTCCAGTTGGATTTAAGCGCTGCTGAATGTGATTTATGCTTTTAAATTGCGACTAAGAAAATAGCATTTTGCATTTTTTACATTTATTTAGGATTGAATGCGCTGATTGCTCTTTTTTCTTATTGTTTCCCTTATGCAATAGCCTGTACACACCTATGACAATTACATTTCTTGAAGCAAAGAAAAAAAAAAAAGGTGTGCACCCTTTTCTATTTTAACCACTTAAGCCCCGGAGGATTTGGCTGCTAAAGGTCCAGACCCCTTTTTTCAACTTGGCACTTCGTGACTTTAACTGATAATTGCGCGGTCATGCAATGCAGTACCTAAACGAAATTTACGTCCTTTTTTTCCCACAAACAGAGATTTCTTTTGGTGGTATTTGATCACCTCTGCGCTTTTTATTTTTTGCGATATTAATAAAAAAAGAGCGAAAATTTTGCAAAAAAATGACATTTTCAACTTTGTCTTTTAAAAAATATCCAATATACTCAATTTATGTCATTTTTTTTGGCCAAAATATATTTAGCTACATGTCTTTGACAAAAAAAAAATCAATGAGCGTATTTTTATTGGTTTGCGCAAAAGTTATAGCGTCTACAAACTATGGTGTAAATACTGAAATTTACGAAGCTTTAATTTCTGACTGCCTATCTCATTTCATGAAGTGCTAAAATGGCGGGGCAGTACAAAACCCCCCCAAACTACCACTTTTTGGAAAGTAGACATCCTAAGGAATGTTCTGAGGGGCATGTTGAGCTCATTGAATATTTTATTTTTTTGTCACAGGTGTTTGAAAAATGACAAAAATAATTTTTTTTTTTTTTTTTACACAAAGTTGTCATTGAAATGATATATTGCTCACACATGCCATGGGTATATGTGTAATTACACCCCAAAATATATTCTGCTGCTTCTCCTGAGTACAGGGATACCACATATGTGAGACTTTTTGGGAGCGTAGCTGTGTACGGGAGCCGGAAAACAAATCACCACCATCAGAATTTCAAAGGGCGTACATTTTTCATTGCATTTTCTCACTACCTATAACGGTTTTGGAGGCCCTGAAATGTCAAGATACCACAAAACCCCCCCAAATGACCCCATTTTGGAAAGTAGACACCCCAAGCTGTTTGCTGAGAGGCATGGTGAGTCCATGGAATATTTTATATTTTGCCACAAGTTTCGGGAAAATTACAATTTTTTTTTTAAATTTTTTTTTTTTACACAACGTTGTCACTAAAAGATAAATTTCTCACACATGACATGGGTATATGTGGAATGACACCCCAAAATACATTCTGCCACTTCTCCTGAGTATGGGGATGCCCCATGTGTGAGACTTTTTGGGAGCCTAGCTGTGTACAGGACCGCGAAAACCAATCAACACTCTCAGGTTTTCTAATGGCGTAAATTGTTCATGTCACCTCTGCACTACCTGTCGCAGTTTCGGAGGCCCTAAAATTCCAAAATAGCACAAAACCCCCCCAAATGACCCCATTTTGCAAAGTAGACACCCCAAGCTATTTGCTGAGAGGCATGGTGAGTCCATGGAATATTTTATATTTTGCCACAAGTTCCGGGAAATATATATATATATATATATATTTTTTTTTTTTTACACAAAGTTGTCAGTAAATGATATATTGCTCACACATGCCATGGGTATATGTGAAATGACACCCCAAAATACATTCTGCTGCTTCTCCTGAGTACAAGGATACCCCATGTGTGAGACTTTTTTGCAGTCTAGCCGCGTACAGGACCCAGGAAAACCAATCTGCACCTTCTGGCTTTCTAAGGGCGTAAATTGTTGATCTCACTCCTTACTACCTATCACACTTTTGAAGTCCATAAAAGGCCAAGATGGCACAAACCCCCCCCAAATGACCCCATTTTGCAAAGTAGACACTCCAATCTATTTGCTGAGAGGCATGGTGAGTATTTTGCAGCTCTCATTTTTTTTGGAAAATGAAGAAAAAACAGGAAAATGCATTTTTTTTCCTCTTTTTTCAATTTCCAAAACTTTGTGACAAAAAGTGAGATCTGCAAAACACTCAACATGCCTCTCTGCAAATAGCTCAGGGTGTCTACTTTCCAAAATGGGGTCATTTGGGGGGGTTTTGTGCTATCTTGGAATTTTAGGGCCTCCGAAACTGTGATAGGTAGTCAGGAGTGAAATCAACAATTTACGCCCTTGGAAAGCCTGAAAGTGGAGGTTGGTTTTCGGGGTCCTGTACTCGGCTAGACTGCAAAAAAAGTCTCACACATGGGGTATCCCTGTACTCAGGAGAAGCAGCAGAATGTATATTGGGGTGTCATTTCACATATACCCGTGGCATGTGTGAGCAATATATCATTTACTGACAGCTTTGTGTAAAAAAAAAAAAAATATATATATATATATATATATTTCCCGGAACTTGTGGTAAAATATAAAATATTCCATGGACTCACCATGCCTCTCAGCAAACAGCTTGGGGTGTCTACTTTCCAAAATGGGGTCATTTGGGGGGGTTTTGTGCTATCTTAGAATTTTAGGGCCTCTGAAACTGTGATAGGTAGTCAGGAGTGAAATCAACAATTTACGCCCTTGGAAAGCCTGAAAGTGGAGGTTGGATTTCGGGGTCCTGTACTCGGCTAGACTGCAAAAAAGTCTCACACATGGGGTATCCCTGTACTCAGGAGAAGCAGCAGAATGTATTTTGGGGTGTCATTTCACATATACCCGTGGCATGTGTGAGCAATATATCATTTACTGACAGCTTTGTGTAAAAAAAAAAAAAATATATATATATATATATATATATTTCCCGGAACTTGTGGTAAAATATAAAATATTCCATGGACTCACCATGCCTCTCAGCAAACAGCTTGGGGTGTCTACTTTCCAAAATGGGGTCATTTGGGGGGGTTTTGTGCTATCTTAGAATTTTAGGGCCTCCGAAACTGTGATAGGTAGTCAGGAGTGAAATCAACAATTTACGCCCTTGGAAAGCCTGAAAGTGGAGGTTGGATTTCGGGGTCCTGTACTCGGCTAGACTGCAAAAAAGTCTCACACATGGGGTATCCCTGTACTCAGGAGAAGCAGCAGAATGTATTTTGGGGTGTCATTTCACATATACCCATGGCATGTGTGAGCAATATATCATTTACTGACAGCTTTGTGTAAAAAAAAAAAAATATATATATATATATATATTTCCCGGAACTTGTGGCAAAATATAAAATATTCCATGGACTCACCATGCCTCTCAGCAAACAGCTTGGGGTGTCTACTTTCCAAAATGGGGTCATTTGGGGGGGTTTTGTGCTATCTTGGAATTTTAGGGCCTCCGAAACTGTGATAGGTAGTCAGGAGTGAAATCAACAATTTACGCCTTTGGAAAGCCTGAAAGTGGGGACTGGTTTTCGGGGACCTGTACTCGGCTAGACTGCAAAAAAGTTTCACACATGGGGTATCCCTGTACTCAGGATAAGCAGCAGAATGTATTTTGGGGTGTCATTTCACATATGCACATGGCATGTGTGAGCAATATATCATTTAGTGACAACTTTCTGTAAAAAAACAACAAAAAAAAAAGAAATAATAATTTTCCCGACACTTGTAGCAAAATATAAAATATTCCATGGACTCACCATGCCTCTCAGCAAATAGCTTTGGGTGTCTACTTTTCAAAAAGGGGTCATTTGGGGGGTGTTTGAACAGTCCCGGCATTTTACGCTCAATCTTAGCCACACATCACCCACTCTTCTAACCACTTGAAAACCAAGCCTTTTCTGTGCCTTTTTGTTTACATGAAAAAATATTTTTTTTTTACTAGAAAATTACTTTGAACCCCCAAACATTATATATTTCTTTAAAGCAGAGGCCCTATAGAATAAAATGGTGGATGTTGCAATTTTTTTTGTCACACGGTATTTGCGCACAGATTTTCCAAACGCAATTTTTGCGAAAAAAATACATTTTTTTTAAATTTATTGCACAAATACACTATATAATTCCAATTTGTTTGGTAAAATTTAAAAGATGATCTTATGCCGAGTTCATAGACACCTGACATGACATGCTTTAAAAATTGCGCACACCTGCGCAGCGGCAAAAACGTACGTACATTTTTAAAAACCTTTAAAAGTCTCTACAGGTTACCACTTTAGACTTACAGAGGAGGTCTACTGCAAGAATTACTGCACTCGATCTGGCGATCGCGGCGATACCTCACATGCATGCTGAAATTGCGGTTTACATATGACACTAGACCAACGCTTGCGTGTGCCATTGCGCGCAAGCACGGGGGAAAGGGGGCGGAGCTCGATTTTTTTTTTTTTTTTGCTCTTTTATGTTATTTTGACACCTTTCCTTTAATTTTTTTTTTTTTTAAATCATTTTTATTGCTATCACAGTGAATTTAGATATCCCCTATGATAGCAATCGGTAGTGACAGGTACTCTTTTTTTTAAAAATTGGGGTCTTTTATACTCTAGATCTCTCCTCTGACCTTAATGCTTCTGACCACGCCAAAATTGGTGTGATAAAATACTTTCCCAATTTCCCAATGGCCCTGTTTATTTCTGGCGAAAAAGAAGTCATGAAATGCTCGTAGCCTCCGGCATCTTAGGCCATAGAGATGATTGGAGCCATTCTAATCTTCAATTAGCTCTATGGTTAGATAACTGAACCACCGGCTGCACTCTCGGGTTAACCGGTGGGACAGGAGAGCCCGAGAAAAACCACGGAAGGCTGCGGAAGGCGGCGGTGGGGGGGGGGAGGCCCCTCCCACTGCATGTAAAAGCAGTCTAGCGGCCAATTACCTGCTAGGATTGCTTTTACATGTAAGCCGACCGCTGGCTGTAAAAAACGATACCAAGATGATGCCTAAATCTGCAGGCATCATCCTGGTATAACCACTCAAAGTCCAGCAACGTACCAGTACATTGCTAGTCCTTGTTTGGCATATAGGTTTTTTTTTTTTTCATGCAGCCTGTGGGCTGAACGGAAAAAAAGAGAACCTATCAGAAATCAGCACAAGAATAATGCGTAGTATTACTCATCATTAACCGCCCAAACAACCACCCACTGAATTTAATGATGGGTATACACGGCACTATCCACGTATACCAAAATAGGATTTTAACTGCAGTGCTGAAATCAGAAAATCACCACAGCTGCTATCAGCAAAGGTATCCATATATGCTGAGCGCAAACACTGTTTGTGTCAGAATATATAAAATCAATGCGTGGTAGCCGACGAGTACCTGCAAGAGAAACAGGTCACAAAAGAATGAAAAAACAAAGTACATTAAAAAAAAGTACATTAGGAAGAGTAGGACATATAAAATGACTGACAACAACAAAAGTTTTTGGATTCTCATCATTAACCGCCCAAACAACCACCCACTGAATTTAATGATGGGTATACACGGCGCTATCCATGTATACCAAAATAGGATTTTAACTGCAGTGCTGAAATCAGAAAATCACCACAGCTGCTATCAGCAAAGGTATCCATATATGCTGAGCGCAAACACTGTTTGTGTCAGAATATATAAAATCAATGCATGGTAGCCGACAAGTACCTGCAAGAGAAACAGGTCACAAAAGAATGAAAAAACAAAGTACATTAAAAAAAAGTACATTAGGAAGAGTAGGACATATAAAATGACTGACAACAACAAAAGTTTTTGGATTCTCATCATTAACCGCCCAAACAATCACCCACTGAATTTAATGATGGGTATACACGGCGCTATCCACGTATACCAAAATAGGATTTTAACTGCAGTGCTGAAATCAGAAAATCACCACAGCTGCTATCAGCAAAGGTATCCATATATGCTGAGCGCAAACACTGTTTGTGTCAGAATATATAAAATCAATGCGTGGTAGCCGACGAGTACCTGCAGGAGAAACAGGTCACAAAAGAATGAAAAAACAAACAAAGGACATTTAAATGTACAGTAAGAAGAGTAGAAGGACATATAAAATGACTGACACAACAACAGTTTTTGGATCCTTTTATTTTTCTTTCTAACTGTTTCTTCATGTCTTGATTTGGGACTGCGATCTTCTGCGATCTTCTCTTCCAGCTTGGGTCTCTCAAAATGTCGATGGACATCCAACATCCTTCGAGACCCTGTGTTTGTGTGCCCTACACTGTGTCGTGCTGTACCCTACACTAATACTCCACTAGTGTATGGTAGCGCTCAAAACATTCCCCGATGCAGAGACCAGGTTGGTCAGGACATTTGGGACAATAATAACGGGTGTCACGCCTAAATCCGCGCCTGCGACAAACACGACATCTTCTTTGGGGCCATCTTTGGGTAGGGGTACTCGGGAGGGCATAAGGAAAATGCCTCTCATGCAGCCGGCTCACTGCATCTGGAAGGGGAAGTTGGGCAGGCATGCCTCCTGGGTACAGGTAGGCAAGGATGATCTCTTCCTGGAATTCCCGGAAAGATCCAGTTCGTCCTGACGCCTTGTATAGGACAAAGGCGTTCAGCATCGCCAATTGGAATAAATAAACAGACACTTTTTTGTACCAGCGTCTGGCTTTACGGGCAACTAAATACGGCGCCAAAATCTGGTCGTTAAGGTCCACCCCTCCCATGTTAAGGTTATATTCGTGGACACAGAGGGGTTTCTCCACAACGCCAGTTGCCGTAGTGATTTGGATTGTCGTGTCTGCGTGAAGGGAGGACAGAACATAAACATCCCGTGTATCCTTCCACTTCACCGCAAGCAATTTGTCCGTTTTCAAGCAGGCTCTCGCCCCCCGACTAAGACGGGAATCTACAAGCCGTTGGGGGAAGCCCCAGCGATTAGGTCGCACGGTGCCACATGCGCCAATTTGTAATTCGAGCAGGTGACTAAATAGTGGCACGCTTGTATAAAAGTTGTCCACGTACAAATGGTACCCCTTTCCGGATAAGGGTGACACCAAGTCCCAAACGATCTTACCGCTGCTCCCTATGTAGTCTGGGCAGTTGGGGGGCTCCACACAGCTATCTTTTCCCTCATAGACCCGGAAACTAACTGTATAGCCTGTGGCCCTGTCACACAATTTATACAGTTTGACCCCGTATCTGGCACGCTTGCTGGGGAGGTACTGTTTCATAGCAAGGCGGCCAGTAAATTTAATCAGGGACTCGTCAACGCAGACAACTTGTTCGGGGGTAAACAAGGCTGCAAACCGCTGATTGAAGTGGTCTATGAGGGGCCGAATTTTGTGGAGCCGATCGTATGCAGGGTCTCCCCGAGGACGACAGATTTCATTGTCGCTGAAATGCATAAATCGCAGAATTTGCTCATATCTCGCCCTGGACATGGAGGCAGAGTACATGCGCATATGGTGAAGTGGGCTAGTGGACCAATATAGCCGCAATTCACTCTGTTTAGTTATGCCCATGTGGAGGGAAAGGCCCAGAAAGATCTTAAATTCGGAAACCGTTAAAGGTTTCCAGCCGAATTGTCTGGCAAGGGGCGAATTTGGGTTGGCGGCGATAAATTGTTGAGCATATAAATTTGATTGATCCACAATAGATCTGAAAAGATCTTCCGTGAAGAACAGCTCAAAAAAGTTCAGGGGCGTAAAACCAGCTGTCTCCACGTGGATTCCAGGTTGGGCGGTGAATGGGGGAAGTACTGGCGCTGTAGTATCAGTGGGTTGCCAATTAGGAAATGCCAGCGCATCAGGGAGGGCACTATGGGCTCTACGGGCCTGTCTTCGAATACGCGGTGGCTGCGGGCCACTACTTGTGCTAGCCACCGCACCAGCTTCAACTGCACTTAGGGGACTCGCCACGTCACCAGGTCTTACTGCAGTGCTGGTTGTACTAGGTCCAGGGTGTACTAGGCCGCTGGCGCTTGCCAGGTCGCCAGAAGGATGAGCGGCACTAGTACCCACACTCTGCTCCATACGAGCACCCTGCGATTCCTGCATCTCAACAACACCAGAATGGGGTCGGGTACGCTTGGGTCTAACAGGGACCCATCTGTCGTCGGAGCTATCTGTCAGGGAGCCGCTGCTGTCATTTGGTTCGTATACTGACCCTGATTCTGCCGGTGAGGCTTCCCCATCGCTCTCACCTGACATGGTCATTATACTGTAAATAGCTTCATCACTGTACGAACGTTTAGACATTTTGGTAACTAAATTTACCCGTACAGTGATGCGACTCACAGGTAATAAAAGCACCTGGTTGTCGAAGATTATTTCAAGCGCTACCAAAAAAACTGCTAATGCTAGCAGGGATCAGGCCTGACTCTGCTAACACAGCGGTTTTGTGTCTTGTGTTTTTTTGTAAGTGACAGTAATCTGTTGATTACTACACTTACCTGGGTGAAAGGGTTAAACGCAGGTGCTGGCAGGAATCAGTGCTGATCGTGCAAACACTGCGTTTTGGGAACCCTAAACTATGGGGGCGCTAGTATAGTTCTGATCAGATCAGATATTGATCTGTTCAAACACTATACTAGAAATGGAAGTGTATGTGCGTGCGTGCGTGTGTGGCAATCAAGGGGTTACTTCTAAACTATGCGCTGGGGATCTGGGGGGGGTGGCGGGGACCCTAAACCTCCTTTGGGAAAGAAACTAGCTAGCTAGCACAACCTCAAGTCACAATGACACCAATACAAAATACAGTAAAAACAGTATATTATGTGTGTATTAGTGCTAATGTGACAGAGGGTGTAGGGGTTAACGGGATGTGATCAGGGGGGGATCAGGGGTTTAAATCTTTATTGGAAGGGGCTGGCGGGTATCCTAAGGATAAAAGGAACGGTGGCAAGCGCTAAACCTGGTCACAAGTCACACTTATACGGGTATATAGAAAATGCTATATACTGTATACAGTGTGCGTTGTGGCAGGGGGTGTAGGGGTGATCAGGGGGGGATCAGGGGATTAAATCTTTATTGGGCGGGTGGGGGGACCCTAAACCTGCTTGGGACACAAACTTAGTCGCCTGCGCTAATTCTGATCACAATCACACTAATACAAAAATACAAAAACACAGTATATTACGTTTGTATTAGTGCTGATGTGACAGAGGGTGTAGGGGTTAACTAGCGGTGATCAGGAGGGGATCAGGGGGGATCAGGGGCTCAAATCTTTATTAGGGGGGGGTGGCGGGTAATTCAAGTGGAAAAGGGGGGGTCGCAAGCGCTAGACCTGACCACAAATCACACTTATACGGGTATATAGCAAAATGCTATATACTGTATACGGTGTGTGTTATGGCAGGGGGTGTAGGGGTGATCAGGGGGGGGTCAGGGGCTTAAATCTTTATTGGGCGGGTGGCGGGGACCCTAAACCTTCTTGGGACAGAAACTTAGTCGCCTGCGCTAATTCTGATCACAATGACACTAATACAAAAATACAATAACACCGTATATTGCGTTTGTATTAGTGCTGATGTGACAGAGGGTGTAGGGGTTAACGGCGGTGATCAGGGGGGGTTCAGGGGGGATCAGTGGGTTAAATCTTTATTAGGGGGGGGTGGGGGGTAATTTGAGTGGAAAAGGGGGGGTCGCAAGGGCTACACCTGTTCACAAATCACACTTATACAGGTATATAGGTATATGCTATATGCTGTATATAGTGTGTGTTGTGTCAGGTGCTGTAGGGGTTAATTGGGGGGGCGATCGGGGGTGAAATGTGCCTATCTAGCTGTGTGTGATGTGCTTGGTGCAATTACTCACAGTAAGATGTGCTCTCCTCTCACGCTGGATCCAAAAAGACCGTTGGGAGGGGAGGGCACATCTCCTCTAAGCCTGTGTTTACATTTCACAGGCTTAGAGGATGATCTGATTGGGCAGGACCGATCAACAGGTCCAGACCAAAAATGATTGGCCTGGACCTGATGACTGATCGGTTCTGAACCCAATCGAGTCATCGGCGGCGGCGGCAGGGCGCGGGAGCGCGCACAGGGCCGGCAAAAAGTGCTGACGTAGGCCTACGTCAGTTTGCCTGGCCGGGGCTGAGCGCCGACGTAGATCGTCGTGCGCCGGTCGTTAAGTGGTTAAATTGTCTAAACACCAACTTTAATTTGCTTTTCTACTAGTCCTTGTTCCTCTAACCTCTAAAATAATGTTTAAAAAAAAAAAAAAACATGAATAAAAATATGAATATATCAGCAAGGAATGTAACTGACCTACACCTGCGACCAAAAACATTTTCTTTTTCTGTCTTTTATTAGCAGCAGCAGCTGAAAACGCTTTAAAAGGTAATTAAGCCTTTGCAGGTTGCTTGTTAGACAAAATGTACAGTAACAACTTAAATTCTGCATTACAGGAATAAAAAAAAAAAAAAAAAAATCATCATCAGCCAGGGAGATAAGTGAAAGGCCACTCACAGCTCATCAAACATCCAAATATTTTTACATCCAATCTCGAGAAACCGCTACAGGGCTTTAATTTTCTTTCCCACGTTTGCTTTGATGCTGCAGGCAATGCAAAGGTCTTATTTTGCTATTAACAAGCTGGAGGCTATTGGAATGGAATTAGTAACACAAATGGCACAAAGTTAGAAAAAAAAAAAAAGTAAAAGTTAAAAAAAAAAAGCAGAAAAAAAAAAAAGCAGAAAAAAAAAAAAAAACTCAACTAATCCTGTTTGCAGGTGACAAAGTTGGCACGTTGGTTCTTGGAAACATGCCTTTTCAGATACAATATGTTCCGGAACACAATTTCCTTTCATAATTCACTTCCACAGATGTACATTCAACAATTACGTAGCTTGCCTTCCCCCCTGCAGACAAGCACAGCGCAAAGCAATATGCTTTCTGATAGCATTTCAAATCCTCAAAGTAGCTCAGAAACACTTTTAATATCACTCGAGTGGTTCTTTTTTGGCTGAAATCAATGGTTGCTGTTGAAACAATTGCAATTTTATTTATTTATAATTTGTTGCTACTCTATTTGAACTATGCTATCAATTGCGAGGAATGCATTCAGGGTGTAGGACAAGTAGAGTTGATATTTTGTTGTACATTATGGGTTAGACGTCATCCATATCTTTTAAAGTGAAGAACTTGTGGACTTTTTCAGAATAAAATACTCAACAAGGCGCTGGGGACTTTTAGACTCGCATGTGTAGTCAGATGAATGAAAACTTCAAACAAGCTCAATAGCTCTGGCGAGGCGGATCCCACACAGCAAGGCTTCCCTCCATGGGCACTCAACAGTACGTCAAACCACATAAATACAAAAAAGAACACCAGATCAAAACTGATGAAAGAGTCCAAGATTTTTAATTGTTGGTGAAAAAAAAAAGGGCATAAAGAAACAGCCAACACTTTTTGGGGGCAACATCCCCCCTTCATCAGGGCTCAACATGTGATAACTCTTGCCTTAACCAAATTGGGTTCCATCCTTCCCTGCTTGCCTGAAAACCTAGATCAGTGATGGCAAACCTTGGCACCCCAGATGTTTTGGAACTACAATTGCCATGATGCTCATGCACTCTGCAGTATAGTTGAGCATTATGGGAAATGTAGTTCCAAAACATCTGGGGTGCCAAGGTTCGCCATCACTGACCTAGATCAATATGTTTACAAGTTACTAACTTCAGGCAGTCTTCTGATTCCCCTTTCCCAATGGTATATGCTGAATAAATTAGGTCCATCCTCCTCTGCTTTCCTGGAAACCAAAATCAATATGGATACAAGATACTGTGCCAGGTGGTCTTCTGGCTCCCCTAATAAATAGTGGTTGCTGATTAATTGAGGTCAACCCTACCTTGCTGGCCTAAAGAATTTGTTGACTTTTTAAGAACAACATACATAACGAGGGGCTAAGGACTTTTAGACTTGCACAGTCGGATGAAGTAAAACTTCAAACAAGATCAATAGCACTGGCATTACGGCTCCAACACAACAAGGTTTCCCTCAATGGGAACTCAACAGTACGTCAAACCACATAAATACAAAAAAGAACACCAGATCAGTACTGATTAATTAGAGAGTCCAAGATTTTAATTGTTGGCAAACAAAAGGCATATAAAAGCAACCTACACTTTTTTAGGGGCAACAGCACCCCTTCATCAGGGCTAAACATGGGATAAAACTTGCCTGGACTAAATGGGGTTCCATCCTTCCTTGAACTATGCTATCAATTGCGAGGAATGAATTCAGGGTGTAGGACAAGTAGAGTTGATATTTTGTTACGGGTTAGATGTCATCTACAGTATATCTTTTAAAGTGAAGAATGTGTGGACTTTTTCCAAATAAATTACTCAACAAGGCGATGGGGACTTTTAGACTCGCATTTGTAGTCAGATGAAGGAAAACTTCAAACAAGCTCAATAGCTGGTGAGGCGGATCCCACACAGCAAGGCTTCCCTCAATGGGCACTCAACAGTAACTCAAACCACAGATACAAAAAAAGAACACCAGACCAAAAACTGATGAGAGTCCAAGATTTTAGTTGTTGGTGAAAAAAAAAAAGGCATATAGAAACAGCCAACACTTTTTGGGGGCAACATCACCCCTTCATCAGGGCTCAACATGGGATAACACTTGCCTGGACTAAATTGGGTTCCATCCTTCCCTTCTTGCCTGGAAACCTAAATCAATACGTTTACAAGTTACTAACTTCAGGCAGTCTTCTGATTCACCTTTCCCAATGGTATGTGCTGAATAAATTAGGTCCATCCTTCTCTGCTTTCCTGGAAACCAAAATCAATATGGATACAAGATACTTTTCCAGGTGGTCTTCTAGCTCACCTTCATAAATAGTGGTTGCTGATTAATTGAGGTCAACCCTACCTTGCTGGCCTGAATAATTTGTTGACTTTTTAGGAACAACATACATAACGAGGGGCTAAGGACTTTTAGACTTGCACATGTGGTCGGATGAAGTAAAACTTCAAGCAAGATCAATGGCACTGGCGTGACGGCTCCCACACAACAAGGCTTCCCTCGATGGGAACTCAACAGTACCTCAAACCACAGAAATACAAAAAAAAAAAACAGATCAGTACTGATTAGAGAGTCCAAGATTTTAATTGTTGGCAAAAAAGGCATATAAAATCAACCTACACGTTTTTAGGGATGACAGCACCCCTTCATCAGGGCTAAACATGGGATAAAACTTGCCTGAACTAAATGAGGTTCCATCCTTCCTTGAACTACGATTCAATTGCGAGGAATGCATTCAGGGTGTAGGACAAGTAGAGTTGATATTTTGTAGTACATTACGGGTTAGATGTCATCTAACTCTTTTAAAGTGAAGAATTAGTGGACTTTTTCCAAATAAAATACTCAACAAGTCACTGGGGACTTTTAGACTCGTGTGTGTAGTCAGATGAATGAAAACTTCAAACAAGCTCAATAGCTCTGGCGAGGCAGATCCCACACAGAAAGGCTTCCCTCAATGAGCACTCACCCACAGATACAAAAAAAAAAAAAAGCACATCAGACCAAAACTGATGAAACAGTCCAAGATTTTTAATTGTTGGTGAAAAAAAAAGGCATATAGAAACAGCCAACACTTTTTGGGGGCAATATCCCCCCTTCATCAGGGCTCAACATGGGATAACTCTTGCCTAGACTAAATTGGGTTCCATCCTTCCCTGCTTGCCTGGAAACCCAAATCAATACCTTTACAAGTTACTAACTTCAAGCAGTCTTCTGATTCACCTTTCCCAATGGTATGTGCTGAATAAATGAGGTCCATCCTTCTCTGCTTTCCTGGAAACCAAAATCAATATGGATACAAGATACTGTGCCAAGTGGTCGTCTGGCTCACCTTCATAAATAGTGGTTGCTGATTAATTGAGGTCAAACCTACCTTGCTGGTCTAAAGAATCTGTGGACTTTTTGAGAATAACATACGTAACCAGGCAATGGGGACTTTTAGACTTGCACATGTAGTTGGATGAAGGAAAACTTGGGCACTCAACAGCACCTCAAACCACAGAAAAACAAAAAAGAACACCAGATCAAAACTTATAAGAGTCCAAAATGTTATTGTTGGTAAAAAAAAAGGCATATAAAAACAGCCAACACTTTTGTCAGGGGCAACAGCACCCCTTCTTCAGGGCTCAGCATGGAATAAAACTTTCCTTGATTTAATGGGGTTCCATCCTTCCCTGCTTGCCTGGAGATCTAAATCAATACAGTTACAAGTTACCAACTCCAGGCAATCTTCTGACTCACCTTTTTCAATAGTAAGTGCTGAATAAATGAAGTCCATCCTTCCCTGTTTTCCTGAAAACCAAAACCAATTTTGATACAAGATACTGTGCCAGGGGGTAATCTGGCTCACCTTCATCAATAGTGGTTGCTGATTAAATGGGGTCAATTTACTGGCCTGAAGAATTTGTGGACTTTTTCCAAACAACATACGTAACGAGGCACTGTGGACTTTTAGACTTGCATGTGTAGTCAGATTAAGGAAAATTTCAAACAAGCAAAATAGCTCTGGAATGGCAGCTCCCACACAACAAGGCTTCCCCTGATGGTCACCCAACAGTAGCTCAAAGCATAGAAATACAAAAAAAAGAATATCAGAGCAAAACTGATAAAATAAATTGCGATAATTTTAATTGTTGGTAAAAAAGCCAAACAGTTAAAGCAGCCTTTCTCAACCTTTGCAACACAGAGGAACCCTTACAATAACATTCTCGTCTCAGAGAACCCCTGCTAAAAATTACTATATCTACAACTAATGATACATTAGTGTGATTGTCAGTGGAAGGAATGCTCTTTACACTTGCCCCTGTGCTAATAGCTAAAAAGATCAATGGTGTCAGTGGGAAAGGAAGAAATTGCTCATTGCTCAAGGGACCCCTAGCAACCTCAGGGAGAACCCTAGGAATTCCATGGAACCCTAGTTGAGTTAAAGTGATTGTAAAGTCTAGATTTTTTATCAAGTTAAAGTAAACATGTTCTACTTACCTGCTCTGTATAATGGTTTTGTACAAAGCAGCCTTGAAACTCCTTTTCTGGGGTCCCCCGTTGGCACTCATGGCTCCTCCTCTTCTCTGTGTGCCCTCATAACAAGCTGCATGCTATGGGGGCAACCCTGCGGGCTCACTCCTGTGCCGTGCTGCCTATGCCCATAAACACACACAGCGTAGCTCGGCCACGTCCTTTCTCACAGCATTTGATTGACAGCAGCAAGAGCCACGTGAGAAGAGAAAGAGGTGGAGATAAGACTGCAGCTGGGCACAATGCTGGATCCCTCATAGGCTCAGGCAAGTTTGCAGGTGGGGGGATAGTTAGTGAGATATTTTTTCCCATAATGCTTTTAGAACCCCTTTATCCTTTGCAGTAGGAGGGGGTCAATGCAAGGGTAGATGTTGTCTAATTGCTGTTGATGGGCTTTATTTTGAGTTAAAAGATGTCCATCCTTCCCATCTCAGAGAGTTAAGAGCAGGAGCTGACTGGCAATTTTCGGCTCGAGGGCAAGTAAAATCCAGAGACCCGTTGTGCAGTGACTTGGCCTCCCTCCCACTCTCCCTATTCCCGGCCTCCTTCTGACCCCCCCCCCCCCATTCCCGGCTGAAGCTCCACTTCAGATGCTCTCTACCCACCGCCTGAATCCAACCTGGCCAGCAGGGGGCAGTTGGGGGGAGCTGGGACAGCTCGGTTGGGGCTGGGCGGGGGAGAGTCTCTATTGAGGCATTGAACTGGCTTCTGCTCAGATACAGTTTACACCATCCATGCTGGAGAGGGGGGGGGGGGCTGCGCTTTGCTCTTCATCCTGTACTCAGTAGGTCAGCAGCGGGGACTTTTTACTTCACGTCACCAGGAATCATTTAGGCATGTCTGTGGCAGAAGCGGTGCAGCCTTTTTACAGGGCATCAGACTGGCCCAGGGGGCAATTTCCCCTTTGCTCCCGGGCCCAGTCCTCCCCTGGTTAAGAGGATATGGTGGCACAGTAGGTGTCTATCCTGACATGGTTTTATATATACTGTGCTCCATTGGTTTTTTACAGTATATGTATATTTTCTTGCCAGATCTGCTGTCAGTCCAGTATTATTTTTTTTTCGTACAGAAAATGTAGTGTTGGAATACAACAGAAGTGTGACTTTTTTTTTTTATATCTGAATTCTCATCAGGTTTATCGAGTGATTACAAGGCCGTAACACTACATGAGGAAGGAGACAGTGTTGGAGCTCAATACCTCAGCTCACCTGAAAGCCGATACACTGTAAATCTCCGTAGATCTGACCCTCGGAGCAGAGGTTGATATGCAGGATTAAGTTACAAAAGTCCTCCGGGGTTTTCAGTTTAGGCTGATCATCTGGTGTAATTGCTTACAATATGATGTGAATCCCACAGATGGAACGGGGGAAGGGCCCCTGGAGAGGTGACCCCGGCCTTCTAACAAACTGCTTGAGACAAACTGCAAATTAGTGCGCCCGCTATTTCACACCCGTCAACGGGACCGCGTGACGCGGCTTAACAACACTTTAATCGTTTTCAATAAAAAAACAGTGCTGTGTAACTTTCTCTTTGACTCAACGTAAGATCCTGTCTTTTGTGTGAGCTGTAAAGACCAACATCAAAATAATTAGACATTTTGGATAAAAAAAAAAAAATTCTTTAGAAACTACAATAATATAATTTTTGTTAAGGGAATATGAATATGTCATAAGAAAAATTTTCAGGCTACAATTGCTGTATTTCTGAAAAGATTTAATTATAACATCTGTGGTATTGAAGTGATTTATACTCATGTGGCAGATGTGTTTTCCAATGAGTTTTGCCAGTCTAAGTTGCATTTTAAGGCATGGCAGCCCACTTTTATTGAACAGAATGGAACAGTTTACATAGAAATCAGTTTCCACCTTTAACATCAACAGTCAGCTGAAAATACCAAGCACCACTGCTCTTCTTACCAGTCTTCTGACTGTATTGTCCGGCTCTCTTGGCTCGCTTAGCCTTTAGTTGAAGTGCCCTGCTGCATGGCCCACTCCTAAGTCTCATGATAGGGGTTCTCCTGACACCCCAATAGGAGCCAACCTGACTCCTGGGTCGAGACCTCCTGGATACTGGTTGGGGGACCTATGACTCCCTGATTGAGACCGCTCATCTCTTGACTCCAGGTTGGGGCCCCACTGACCCACTGGTTTAGGTCTCCTGTCTTTTAACCCCTGGCTGGGGCACCTCTGACTCCCTGGTTGAAAACTCCTGTCTCTTGACTCCTGGCAGTGGCTGGGGCACCTCTGACCCCCTGATTGAGACCTCCTGTCTCTTGACTTCTGGCTGGGGCACCTCTGACCTACTTTTTGAGACCTTCTGTCTCTTGACTCCTGGCTGGGGCACCTCTGACCCCCTGATTGAGACCTCCTATCTCTTGACTTCTGGCTGGGGCACATCTGACCCACTTTTTGAGACCTCCTGTCTCTTGACTTCTGGCTGGGGTACCTCTGACCCACTTTTTGAGACCTCCTGTCTCTTGACTCCTGGCTGGGGCACCTCTGACCCGCTGATTGAGACCTCCTGTCTCTTTACTCCTGACTGGGGCACCTCTGACCCACTTTTTGTGACCTCCTGTCTCTTAACTCCTGGCTGGGGCACCTCTGACCCGCTGATTGAGACCTCCTGTCTCTTTATTCCTGACTGGGGCACCTCTGTCTCCCTGGTTGAGAACACCTGCCTCTTGACTCTTGGCTGGGGCACCTCTGACCCCCTGATTGAGACCTCCTGTCTCTTGACTCCTGGCTGGGGCACCTCTGACCTGCTGATTAAGACCTCCTGTCTCCTAAATCCTGGCTGCGGCACCTCTGACCCCCTGGTTGAGAACTCCTATATCTTGACTCCTGGCTGGAGCTCCTCTGAACCCTGGGTGCAATGTTCTGTCTCTTGATTCCTGGCTGGGGCTCCTCTGCACCCTGGGTGAGACCTTCTGTCTCTTGACTGCTAACTGGGGCTCCTCTGAGCCCAGGGGTGAGACCTTCTGTCTCTTAATTGTGAGCTGAAACTGGGAGCCCTGAGATATCCTCCTGCTTAAGTATATAAGGATCCTGCGAGGTTCCGACTTCCTGCTTCCGGCCCTGAGGACGTCCTCAGGGCCAGTAGCAAGAAGTCGGAGCCTCGCTGCGAGTCCTCCACCACCGCGGGTTACAGAATCCCAGCACCAGCCTTCCCACAGGAACGCCGGAACCCTGCTCCCATGCCACACAGACTGAGAAGGAAACAGATGATCCCCAATTACTTTCCACACCATTTTATCTTTACCTCTGAGTAAGTTACTATGTTTATTGTTAATTATTACATTTATGCTCCATTAAGCTTGCGCCGCTCTCTCCTGATTTCTGTTCCTCAGAGCCCCTCCATGCTCCAGCTGGCAGCCGCTGAAAGTGGCCCCTCCACCACAGATTGGAACCCCCATCATTCCTCTTACCCCCCCTTCCATACCACCCACCTATACTAGCAGAGCGCCATGACATTGTTCATCTCCTGCACCATGCCTGCAACCCCTGCATCTCCTGTACCATGTCCAGAGCCCCTGCATCTCCTGTACCATGTCCAGAGCCCCTGCATCTCCTGTACCATGGGAAGGGGGAAAAGAGAAGCGCTACCTCAGTGCAGATATAAAAGTTGGTTTATTCCATAAAAACTATTTAAAACTCACATAGAGGAGATAAAATGTCAGCATTTAAAATGGCTATCTGTGTCAATTTCAGGGAGGACTTGGAGGTGGAATGGAGCAGGCGCTGGTCCGAGCTGTGTCGGTGGAATCCGACACTTCCTGGATCCTGGGAAGCCTTCCAGTATCCCACGTTACATTCAGTAGTAGCAGGGGGGCGATCGCATTTGGAGCATGCGTGCTCCTTCCTCAGGCGATGCTGTGTGGAGGTCAGGCTTAAATGCGGTGACGGGGATCTAGGGTAGCGTCTCCAATTGTCATGCTGATGAGCAATAAACAGCTGGCTATAGAGCCGGAACAGGAAATCCGTTGTAAATGACAAGCTGGACTAAAATGGCAGAGACCTGGGCGTATGTTGTCTATAAATAGCATTACCTGACAAATGTGGTAAGGATGTATAAAAACAGGGATATAGAGATGTGGGATTATACCAAGAAAAAGAATGGAAAGTGAAAACTAAGGATATACATTAAATATAAAAGCAATTATGTACATACTTATACACATTAGTGCCTCTATAAGATGTGTCTATAAAAGCATTGATCAGTACAATAATTCATGTATCCTTTTAGGATGATGGTATTGGTAATGGGAGAGCCTGACCACTGTGCAAAGCCTTCTCCAGCACATCCCAAAGATTCTCAATGGGGGTAAGATCTGGACTCTGTGGTGGCCAATCCATGTGTGACAATGATGTCCCATGCTCCCTGAACCACTCTTTCACAATTTGAGCCTGAATCCTGGCATTGTCATCTTGGAATATGTCCGTGCCATCAGGGAAGAGAAAAATCCATTGCTGGAATAACCTGGTCATTCAGTAGATTCAGGTAGTCAGCTGACCTCATTCTTTGTGCACACGCAGTAATATCCAATAGGAGAGTTACTGCATGCTTAGTTTAGTTAGTTTCTTAGTTAATTCCAGGTGGCAACTTTTTTTCTTGGCCAGGCAGTGTATATTATTGTAGTTAGCCACTTCCTGTCCGCACTATAGCCGAAAGACAGCTACAGCATGGACCTTAATTGCCAGGAGGGTGCCCGTGTACGTCCTCCTGTACATGAGCTGCCTGTGCGCTCCCTGCGGGGCGCACGCAGCTCGCTCAGTGATCAGCAAGTCCATGAGACTCGGCTGATCACAGATCTGAGTAAGGGGCCGGTTTTGGCCCCTTACCACGTGATCAGCTATCAGCCAATGACAGCTGATCACGTGATGTAAACAGCAGCCGGAAATCAGCTTTTTTTTTCTGCGTGAGGAGATTAAAAAAGCAGATCACCGGCTGCTGTAAGAAGGACATCGGTCCTGAAGAGGAGAGGAGAGGATCATCTGTGCTCCAGTGCCCACCAGCGCCACCTACCAGTGCCACCTTCCAATGCCCACCAGTGCCACATATCAGTGCCAATCAGTGCCCAATCATCAGTGCTACCAATC
This sequence comes from Pelophylax lessonae, assembly GCF_965119305.1. Lineage (NCBI taxonomy): Eukaryota > Metazoa > Chordata > Amphibia > Anura > Ranidae > Pelophylax > Pelophylax lessonae. The sequence continues at coordinate 14,134,469 of NC_138774.1, forward strand.
AGTGTCACCTACCAGTGCCTATCATTGCCCATCAGACTTGTGCGGTCCACCAGCGAGGCATGCGTTTCATCGCTGCCTCGGTTTGATCCAGCACTTCCGATTGGGCTTCCCTTGCAGTGTCATCTCCCTGCTACTGGTCAGCTAGAGGATGGGATAGCCATGGATCAGGAAGGGACCCTTGAGTCGCGATGACACACTCCATCCTTCATGTAAGTTCACTCTTTTGTTGTGCAATAAAGTGATATCGGCTACACTCAGAGGAGCCTTTTCTTCTTCTTTGCCTGCCAGTTGGACTTGCTTCTGCCACTCAAGAGCTTCCCTTAGTGTCAGCGTGGTACATTTGTGCACCCTAGAAGTTCACTCACCAGTCTGGTTGTCCATCCCCCACCAATACTTTTTTTTATATATTGGAGGACTGATCTTTACAGTGGAAGCACCCAACAAACTTTTTTTATCATTGCCCATCAGTGCCACCTATCAGTGCCACCTATCAGTGCCACCTATCAGTGCCACATATCAGTGCCACCTATCAGTGCTCTTCAGTGCCACCTACCAGTGCCCTTCAGTGCCGCCCATCAGTGCCAATCGGTGCCACTTATCAGTGCCCACCAGTACAACCTTATCAGTGCCCATCAGTGTCGCCTATCAGTGCAGCCTATCATTGGAGTCTATCAGTGCCCATCAGTGTCACCTATCAGTGCTCATAAGTGCAGCCTATCATTGGAGCCTATCAGTGCCCATCAGTGCAGCCTATCAGGGCCCATCAGTGCTGGCTCATTAGCGCACATCAATGAAGGAGAAAAATTACCTGTTGCAAAATTTTATAACACACTAAAAAAAACTGTTTGTTTTTTTTTGTTGTTTTTGTTTCAAATTTTTCGGTCTTTTTTGTTTGTTCAGCAAAAAATAAATGCCCCAGTAGTGATTAAATACCACCAAAAGAAAGCTCTATTTGTTTGAAAAAAAAAGATAAAAATTTAATTTGGGTACAGTGTTGCATGACCGCGCAATTGTCATTCAAAGTGCGACAGCACTGAAAGCTGAATATTGGCCTGGGCAGGAAGGGGGTTTAGATGCACATTAGGCAAGTGGTTAAAAGAATGTACCATCTTACATTGATGATTCCCCCTCCCCCCACCAATCCGCACATATAAGCGAACACTCCGGCTCGCTGCCATGCATCTTGTTCTTCAACAAAGCCGTCCGCCGCACGTATAGCCGGAATGGGAGGTGAGAAAAACAATTCGGACTGACAGCTGGAAGCTGATCAAGAGCTGCCCGGAACGGGAATACATGTTAAATTGAAATTTACAGCTTCTGAGCTACCTGTCAGGTAGGTCGGGACGGGAAGCAGATAGAGCCAGCCAGGGGAAAGAAAGAAAGAAAGTTTAGCGGAGAACAAGATTAGAAAAGATTTAATCTTTTTATTTGTGTCATTTGATTTGGACAGGAACATGCCGTATCTGTGTTATATCTTTAGCGGTGACATTTCTTGAGTCTCTCTTCAAAGGGAATCGGTTTATTCTTAGGAAAACAAGGGAAAGTCACGCTTTGTTGAGTGAGCTCTGGGAAAATATACAAAAAAATAACTTTTGATTATTTATGTATGTAGCAAAGTTTCCAGGCCTATGGCCTGATGTGGGTCTTCCTTCAGTACCGGTACTCTCTCCAGCCCATGTGAGCTGTGACCCTGGTTGTGACAACTGAAGCGGCGACAACTCCGGCATCTTTGTTTGTGGTTTTAATTGGAATAAAGGGGATGGGAGAAGGGAATGAGTGGGATACTGCTTGAGGCTTAAACTAATTAAAATTGGGACTTTACTTCTGAAATGCCCGTTGGTGCTTCCTTGACGCCAACCGGTGCCAGCCGGCGCCAGCCAACGCTCACTGACACTGAGAACACTCTGTAGAACAGAAGAAGTGCTGAATCCTCGACTTATAGTCCAGAAGATCCAAGACTGAGAACTCAGTGGCGGCCGGTGCGTTGGGGGCGCAGGGGCGCCGCCCCCCCCTATCCATGCGTCCGGTCCCCTAATCTACATTCGGGGCGTCGGACTCATGGAGTTCAATGGGGTTTTTTTTCTGAGTCACCTGATTAGAGCCAGAGGCTCTAATAGGCTTCAGAAAAGGGTGGACCCGGGGCGCAGGGCAGTGCGCCCCGAGCCCACCCATTGTGTGACAATAGCGAATGAAAATTCGCTATTGTCACACGGATCCTCCTCCTGGCCAATCAGGAAGCGGGTCCGAGACCCGCTTCCTGATTGGCCGAAAGGCAAAACCATGCCATTGGCTGAGGAGGAGGCAGGAGGACTCGAGGAGACGCCGGGGGACTGAGAAGAAGCCACCGCTGAGGTAAGTGCGCTGGTCGGGGGGGGCACGGCATGCTGGTCACTTGTAATGTTCTGGTACCTCTGGTACCCTTGTTCCATATTTCTCTCTTACTAAATTGCGTCCCATCTTGTTATCCAAGAGACGCATACACCTTTAAGACCGGATGACATCATTGCTGAGCGCCGCTATGAGCGGCTATTTCAATCGCCGGCTTTCTCTCACTCATTGCTCGTTCAAACCACATGTTCACCGCACCTTCTCCTGTGAAGTCGGAGCTGCTGACATTTCCCTTTGCTGAACTGAAGCCGGAACTTCGCTGCTGATCCATATCTCGCTACGGGATCACCTCTCTCAAAAGGACACTGTTACTACTAACCTATCTAAGTATAAGTACCCCACAGGGGATTCCTTACTAACCAATCTCCTACTGTCATCTACTGCAATTACCAGGACTATCTGTATCTATCTATTCCCTATCATCTGCATAGACAGTTAGCTCTTGGGACTACCTTCAACTATCCTTGCACTAGGTTACTCTGTCTAAGTATACTCCATCTGTGTCCTCTTACCATCTGCACTATACTTGACATCAGAACCTATCTGCTTTACCATCACCTGCAACTCTCCTAATACTACTCTTAGTGCTCACCATACAATAGCCTGTCTCTCATCTATACATTCTCATATATTCTATCCCTCCATTAAACATCTGATTGAGTATATGTATATTGCATAACAGGCTGTGCACTGTGATGAAGTCCTGAGAGTTGGATATGTTTGTTCAACAGAATCTCTACAAGGCTACTGAGTGTAATAATTCTGCAGCTGTAAATCCATCCACTAACAAAAACGCATGAACGTTACATCACTCTGCATTGAATGGGGGCACGATGATCTCTCTGCATTGAAAGGGGGCACACTGATCTCTCTGCATTGAAAGGGGGCATAATGATCTCTGTGCATTGAAGGGGGCACACTGATCTCTCTGCATTGAATGGGGGCACGATGATCTCTCTGCATTGAAAGGGGGTACACTGGTCATTCTGCATTGAAAGGGGGCACGTGTGGTCATTCTGCATTGAAAGGGGGCACGCTGGTCATGCTGCCTCCTCCTCTGTAGCGGTGGTACGTGGTCACAGGCAGTCGGCCTGGGGACCAGAGGAAAGGAACTGAACCTAGAGGTCCAGGGGAACTGACTGGAGGTGTAGAGACACTGGAGACCCTCGAAAAACAGTATCGTGAGTACAGGGGATCGTGTCTAGGGGCCTGACCTGAGGGGGGCCACCCCGGTGTAGGATAGGCAGAGGACGGGTGTCAGTCTGTGGAGTGAAAGGGGATACTAGGAGGGTATCCTGAAGATAATCTACCTAACTAAGTCATCTGAACAAAGACTTGACCTAAGTTCATCTAGTGGGAAGGTGAATCTGCAGCCTGGCTGAATCTTAAGACAATAAGGCCGGAGCACTGGAAGCACAGAGTTTCCCACTAGCCGCCACTGTCTCCAGGGATAGCTCACCCACAGGGCTCAGCCATCCAGCACCCCCCGGCTCAGAGAGGAGAGGGAGGAGGAGGGCGGAGAGAGTAATCACGGGCAGGACATCTGCCTCATACTCATAAGGTATGGAGGCCATCCCTCCCCTGCAGGGGGATGTTGTTTTTGTTGGTTTGCCCCCCCCCCCCCAAATTATCGAGCACCAGCTGCCACTGGTTTACCTGTTGGATATGTATGCATTGGCTTACAATAACATTGGACAAACATTTTACGAGCTGGTGGTGCATCAATTCGTTTTATACACCACTCTTCAATTCATACAATAAAAATTAAACACCGCCTCTTCTCCCATCTTTTGAATATTCCCTTGGATAACGCCACCAAACAAACATTTTTTATCTTTATACTTTTGTTCTGCCCACATGTGCATTGCATCCTTCAAATTTATATATCAGTCAATGCTAATAAAAAAAAAAAGAGAGGTATTGCTGCACTTACACATTTTTAATTACGGTATACAAAGAAGAAGCCTATGGGTAACTCATTCTTATAATCCAACCCAAAAAAAAAAACAAAAGAAAAGAAAAAAAAATGTCAGACTTTACCGGTACCAAAGGACAATACACTGTTATACATATACAACTATCACATTTATTGCAAAACTATTATCTTGTTAAAAAGGTTTAAAACCAAAGAGAAAGAGAGCCATAGTTCTCATACAGTATACCGAATAATCTAACAATCACTGTCTCTATGCTGGTTGTTCCAAGAGGTCGATGCATTTCGCATTGGACCTCTTGGAACAACCAGCATAGAAACAGTGATTGTTAGATTATTTTGTATGAGAGCTATGGCTCTCTTTTCTTTGGTCTTAAACTTTTTAACCGCTTGCCGACCGCCGCACGAATATTTACTGCGGCGGTCAGCCCCTCACAGGCAGAGCGATGTAGTACTACGTCGCTAGCCTGTGAGGGTCTAGGGAGCGAGCGCGCGCCCCCGGAGGCGCGCTCCCGCTCCCCCGGGGTCACGGACCCCCCCCCCCGCGTGTGTGACCGGCGGACCCGATGTCCACCGGTCCCTCGGCGATTGTCGGTGCAGAGGGAGAAAGGCAGGCGGCTAATGTAAACAAAGCCGCCTGTCATTCTCCCCTGTGTATGAATGGTGATCATACGGTTCTACTATGTAGGACCGTTGATCACTGTTCATACACCTCAAGCCACAGCCAATCACAGTTAGAATCACGCCCCTAGGGACACACTTATCCCTTCCCTCTCAAAAAAAAGTTAACCCCTTCACTGCCAGTATAATTTTACAGTAACAGTGCATATGTATAGCACTGATTACTGTAGTAATGTCACTGGTACCCCCAAAAGTGTCAAAAATGTCAGTCAAGGGTCCGATCTGTCCGCCGCAATGTCGCAGTCCCGCAAAAAAAATCGCAGATCGCCGCCATTACGCGTTAAAAAAAAAACAACAAAAATGACAAAATTCTTTCCCTTAGTTAGTAAACGCAATAACTTTTGCGCAAACCAATCAAAATACGCTTTTTGCGATTTTTTTTTTACCAAACATATGTAGCATAAAACAAATTGGCCGAAAATGTTAAAAAATTTTGATTTTTATCACCTGTGCGATTTTTACTTTACAAAAAAACAGCGTCAATTTTGCAAAAATAACAATAACAAAAAATAACAATATTTTACACATTTTTTTTATATGAAATCCCCCCCCCAAAAAAAATGTGAAAAATATTGTTATTTTTGCAAAATTGACGCTGTTTTTTTGTAAAGTAAAAATCGCACAGGTGATCAAATACCACCAAAAGAAAGCTCTGTTTGTGGGAAAAAAAAGGACGTCAAATTCGTTTAGGTACAGCGTCGCAGGTCCGTTAAAGTCACGCAGTGCCGAATCGCAAAATAGGCCCTGGTCAGGAAGGGGGTAAAATCTTCCGGGGCTTAAGTGGTGTATCAAATTTATTGCAAAACTATTATCTTGTTAAAAAAGGTTTACAACCAAAGAAAAGAGAGCCATAGCTCTTATACAGTATACCAAATAATCTAACAATCACTGTTTCTTTGCTGGTTGTTCCAAGAAGTTGACGCATTTCACATTGGACCTCTTGAAACAACCAGCATAGAAACAGTGATTGTTAGATTATTTTGTATGAGAGCTATGGCTCTCTTTTCTTTGGTTTTAAGCTTTTTTAACAAGATAATAGTTTTGCAATAAATTTGATACTTTTATATGTATAACTGTGTATAGTCCTTCTTTTTGGTACCTGTAAAGTCCGACATTTTTCTCCTGTTTTTCTTTTCTTTTGGTTTTTTAGACAATTATAATTATCACAAACACCAATCCTTAAAAAAAACATTGTATCAAAGAATAGTCACATAGAAACCCACCACTAATAATAGATCAGTCATTTTTTTTATATAAGTGTTCTGTTGCTATGTGGTAATTTTCTGATACTATGTTTTGTAGGTATTGTAGTTTGTTATAATAATAATAATTATAATCTAGTGAGTACAGAAATGTCTCTTTTCTGTTCTTCATTTGTAAGTTGTTAGACTGATATCAATAACATTATAATTCTTCAAAGTAGATAAGTAAATTATTACTTTTTTGAGAATTATATACGAATGGAGAAATATGAGAGACTCTAAGTAATATACACTATATTACCAAAAGTATTGGGACACCTGCCTTTACACGCACATGAACTTTAATGGCATCCCAATCTTAGTCCGTAGGGTTCAATATTGAGTTGGCCCACCCTTTGCAGCTATAACAGCTTCAACTCTTCTGGGAAGGCTGTCCACAAGGTTTAGGAGTGTGTCTATGGGAATGTTTGACTATTCTTCCAGAAGCGCATTTGTTAAGGCCAGGCACTGATAGTTGACAAGAAGGCCTGGCTCGCAGTCTCTGCTCTAATTCATCCCAAAGGTGTTCTATTGGGTTGAGGCCAGGACTTTGTTCAGACCAGTCAAGTTCCTCCAACCCAAACTTGCTCACCCTTGTCTTTTTAGACCTTGCTTTGTGCACTGGTGCGCAGTCATATTGGAACAGGAAAGGGCCATCCCCAAACTGTTCCCACAAAGTTGGGAGCATGAAATTGTGCAAAATGTCTTGGTATGCTGACACCTTAAGAGTTCCCTTTACTGGAACTAAGGGGCCTAGCCCAACCTTTGAAAAACAACCCCACATCATAATCCCCCCTCCACCAAATGATTTGGACCAGTGCACAAAGCTAGGTCTATAAAAACATGGATGAGTGAGTTTGGGGTGGAGGAACTTGACTGGCCTGACCTCAACCCGATAGAACACCTTTGGGATGAATTAGAGCATAAACTGCAAGCCAGGCCTTCTCTACAACATCAGTGCCTGACCTCACAAATGCGCTTCTGGAAGAATGGTCAAACATTCCCATAGACACTCCTAAACCTTGTGGACAGCCTTCCCAGAAGAGTTGAAGCTGTTATAGCTGCAAAGGGTGGGCCAACTCAATATTGAACCCTATGGGCTAAGACTCGGATGCCCTTAAAGTTAATGTGTGTGTAAAGGCAGGCGTCCCAATACTTCTGGTAATATAGTGTATATAATAAATATTATACACTAAAAGTCCATAAAAATGTACATAAAAGAGTCCATAAATTCTAAGTTCCATATGAAGATAGCTCAATAGCAACAGAGGCAGCACCCCATAGAGCAAAGCGGAGACTCGGTGCAAATACAAAAAGGAAGCACAAGGGGGCGCCAGTATTAAGATCACACTAATTTATTAAAAGATAACTAACATGTGTGTATAAATCATCAGGCATATTTGATAGTCCATGACAGCATACAGGGATCTCAGTGGCGTCAAAAAGGTTAGTGTCATCTGATGCTATAAAACATCAGGTGACACCCCCTTGTTCTCCCCCATCGGGCTCTCTCCTGTCTAGCCTGCCACAGTGCCCTGCAGGGCGCTGGGCAGGTTAGTATCAGGCCTGCACCGGCCCCTGTAAATTACGCGGTTGGTGCCGGTGCACCGATCTGTGCGCTGTTAGGGATGGGGGTGGCACCATCGCACTTCCTACTTGCTGGTGTTACCCCTCTGGTGGGTGTCACCCGGGCGTGGGAACCCAACCCCTGACACCCCCCCCCCCCCCATAGCGACGCCACTGAGAGACCTCCGCTGGAAGTCCAAGTGCAAGTGTCGCAATACACCGGGACTTCCACGTGAGATCCCCTGTGGCGTTGCTCTGGGGGTGTGGGGGTGGGGACTGAACCTGGGTGACACCCACCAGGGAGGTGGAACCATCAAGTAGAAAGTGCGATGGTCTTCCATGGGAGATTCCCGTATACTGACATGGACTATCAGATATGCTTGCTTATCTATACACAGATGTGAGTTGCTTATCGTCTTTTTAATTAACAAAGAACATTTGAATACTACACTTAGCCCCGGTTCACACTACTGCGTGTGCGGGGTTCGCATGTCATGTCGGAGCGCACTGCTCCGACATGACATGCGATCAGCTGTGCGGTGCGAGTTTAGCCATACAGTTTGTATGGCTAAATTCGCATCGCACCCGCAGCAAACACGCACAGGAGGCATTTTTGCTGCCGCATCAGGATCGGATCGCACAGCGGTTCACAGTTGTGCGATCCGATCCTGTGCGAACTGCACGATCGCACTGCGATATGCGATCAAAGTGGGGGTGTCGTTAAGATTACATTGACACCCCCAGCGGATCGCATATGGCAGTGTGAACTGCCGGGGGTGCGTGTGCGATGCGGGAACAGGCTGCGAATTCGCAGCCTTCCCGCATCGCATCAGTGTGAACCGAGCCTAAGTGTGGTGCCCCCCTTGTGTTTCCCTTTTTTTTAATCATCTTTTTTTTAATCTGTGATTTTTTTTTTCCCATTTGCTTTTGAATTGGTGTTTTTTTTTTATTTTTCCATATATATTTTTATTATACAGTATGACTTACTGTACATCCCTTCATAATAGAAATGTACACATTCTGCCTAGTGTCTAACTTAACAAACCTTTACATCTAGGGGTTAATAAAACCTTCATGACCAGACCAAATTTTAATGATATATTGTCCTACAGGGGAACGGTGCTGTGGGGCGGGGGGGATTTTAATGTATTGTCCTACAGGGGAACAGTGCTGCGGGGCGGGGGGGGGATAGATTTTAATGTATTATCCTACAGGGGAATGGTGCTGTGGGGTGGGGATTTTAATGTATTGTCCTACAGGGGAACGGTGCTGTGGGGCGGGGGGGGGGGGGGTTTAATGTATTGTCCTACAGGGGAACGGTGCTGTGGGGTGGGGGGGGGGGATTTTAATGTATTGTCCTACAGGGGAACGGTGCTGTGGGGTGGGGGGGGGGGTATTGGAGGTGCTGCACCTTGTAGTGTGAGTGCGCTACATTCCTGCACTACAATGATCAGGAGAAGGAGCCCTTAGAACCACATGGTGTCCTCAGCAGCCAGGGGAGGCGGCACTGAAATCTGGGGATGGGGTTTGAGGATGCCCCGCCCACCCCACCCCCCCTGAATCCGGCCTTTATATTGGTATGTGCTTGTTCACTCAGTAACAAGGACAAAGGAAACTAACCATTTTCAGTGTAATTCTGGACATACAAAAAATTTTGGCAAAATTGTTGGAATCAACAGGAAAAGCAGATGGATTTTGGTGGTTTCAAAATGGGTTTTAAATGGGTGGTTGTTTTCATTTTCTTCTTCGTTGTGTGTGTGTGTGTTTTTTTTTTTTTTCCTTTTTTATGTATGCTGTTGTTATTTGATATTAAAAATAAATAAATACAAATAATAAAAATAATAAAATAAAAATGAAAGCAACAGCACACAGATGTACATTTGATGATTACTTTTGCTTACAATGTCAAAAGGCCACACCAAGAACCACCTTGCCGGAAATCTAATGTACCGCGTTTTGCGGAGAAGGTCACGAATGGCAGCCTTAATATAGTATATCGCTTCTAACAGGTCTCATTTAAAACAATATCATGTTCAACCAAGATCTTTATTTCTAGCCTTTAACTGTGCCCTGTTTTCTTTATACTGGTAAATGACCAAAATATTATAATTAAATGTAAAAAATACAACAAATAAATATAATATCTGGAAATATAATATATTTCAAAAATGTTATAATAATAATAATAATAATAATAATAAAAATAAATAAATGCATAAAAATAATAATAATAATCATTTTAAATACTTTTAGAACAGAAGGTATTCACATTTTTCATTCTATCATATATCCCAAAAATTAAAGGGTTATTCCTCATTTTAGGACAGTGGATATAGCAAAATTACTCCTTTATATCCCATTAGCTAGGTGCATATCCAGAACCTCTGCTTTACAGTGCAAATGTAGCCTAATATTATGGAGCCATTTATACCAAACTGCATACAGATGTTTCAGGTTCTGGATGGGCATCTGGTATATGGGGCATATGGGAATGATTTGCATGGCTCCACCCACTGCCCAAAAATTAGGAATAATCCCCATTATTTAAAAGATGGAATGAAGCATGTTAATTCTATTTTAAGAGGGGTTTCTGTACTACAACTGGTTCAGTTGGAAGGCTTTATTAATTTCCTTTAGTCCATTCTCCCTATAACCTGTATGGCTATACTATCCCATTGGCTTTCAACCTGTACTTCATAGAAGCCATGGTTTCCATACACTGCACTAATGATGACCAAAACACCTGCAGTTTGGCATAAAAAGCTTTATAATATGAGGCTTTATTTGATATATATATATTTATATTTATATATATATATATATATATATATATATACAGTATCTCACAAAAGTGAGTACACCCCTCACATTTTTGTAAATATTTTATTCTACCTTTTCATGTGACAACACTGAAGAAATGTTACTTTGCTACAATGTAAAGTAGTGAGAGCACAGCTTGTATAACAGTGTAAATTTGCTGTCCCCTCAAAACTCAACACACAGCCATTAACCACTTGCTGAATAAACGTCACTAGCCTGTGAGGCTCTGGGGAGCGAGCGCGCACCGCCGGAGGCGCGCTCCCGCGCGGTCACGGACCCCCCCACGTGTGTGACCGGCGGACCCGATGTCCGCCGGTCACTCTGCGATCGTCGCTGCAGAGGGAGAAAGTCAGGCGGCTAGTGTAAACAAGCCGCCTGTCATTCTCCCCTGTGTAGAAACACTGATCATACGGTTCTACTATGTAGGACCGTTGATCATTGTTCCTACACCTCAAGCCACAGCCAATCACAGTTAGAATCACGCCCCTAGGGACACACACAGCCCCTCCCTCTCAAATAAAGTTAACCCCTTCACTACCAGTGTATTTTTACAGTAACAGTGCATATGTATAGCACTGATTACTGTAGAAATGTCACTGGTAACCCCAAAAGTGTCAAAAATGTCAGTCAAGGGTCCGATCTGTCCGCCCAAATGTCGCAGTACCACAAAAAAATCGCATATCGCCGCCATTACGCGTTAAAAATAACCAACAAAAATGACAAAAATCTTTCCCTTTGTTAGTAAACGCGATAACTTTTGTGCAAACCAATCAAAATAAGCTTTTTGCGATTTTTTTTTTACCAAACATATGTAGCATAAAACAAATTGGCCGAAAATTTTAAAAAATTTTGATTTTTACATTTTTTTTGGGGGAATTTCATATAAAAAAATGTGAAAAATATTGTTATTTTTGCAAAATTGACGCTCTTATTTTGTTTATAGCGCATGATCAAAAAATCGCACAGGTGATCAAATACCACCAAAAGAAATCTCTGTTTGTGGGAAAAAAAGGACGTCAAAATTGTTTAGGTACAGCGTCGCACGACCGCGCAATTGTCCGTTAAATTCACGCAGTGCCGAATCGCAAAATACCCCCTGGTCAGGAAGGGGGTAAAATCTTCCGGTCTAAACCGCTGGCAACAAAACTAAGTACACCCCTAAGTGAAAATGTCCAAATTGAGTCCAACGTGTCAATATTTTGTGTGGCCACCATTATTTTCCAGCACTTCCTTAGCCCTCTTGGGCATGGAGTTCACCTGAGCTTCACAGGTTGCCACTGGAGTCCTCTTCCACTCCTCCATGACAACATCATGGAGCTGGTAGATATTAGAGACCTTGCGCTCCTCCACCTTCCATTTGAAGATGCCCCACAGATGCTCAATAGAATTTAGGTCTGGAGACATGCTTAGTCAGTCCATCACCTTTACCCTCAACTTCTTCAGCAAGGCAATGGTCATCTTGGAAGTGTGTTTGGGGTTGTTATGTTGGAATACTGCCTGCGGCCCAGTCTCCAAAGGGAGGGGATCATGCTCTGCTTCAGTATGTCACAGTACATGTTGGCATTCATGGTTCCCTGAATGAACTGTAGCTCCTCAGTGCTTTCATCACTCATGCAACCCCAGACCATGACACTCCCACCACCATGCTTGACTGTAGGAAGACACACTTGTCTTTGTACTCCTCACCTGGTTGCCATCACACACACTTGACACCATCTGAACCAAATAAGTTTATCTTGGTCTCATCAGACCACAGGAGATGGTTCCAGTAATCCATGTCCTTAGTCTGCTTGTCTTCAGCAAACTGTTTGCGGCTTTCTTGTGCATCATCTTTAGAAGAGGCTTCCTTCTGGGACGACAGTCATGCAGACCAATTTGATGCAATGTGCAGCGTATGGTCTGAGCACTGACAGGCTGACCCCCCACCCCTTCAACCTCTGCAGCAATGCTGGCAGCACTCGTATGTCTATTTCCAAAAGACAACCCTTGGATATGATGCTGAGCACAGGCATTCAACTTCTTTGGTAATACATGGCAAGGAACATTCTGTGTGGAACCTGTCCTGTTAAACCGCTGTATGGTCTTGCCCACCTTGCTGCAGCTCAGTTTCAAGATCTTGGCAATGTTCTTATAGCCTAGGCCATCTTTATGTAGAGCAACAATTCCTTTTTTCAGATCCTCAGAGAGTTCTTTGCCATGAGGTGCCATGTTGAACTTCCAGTGACCAGTATTAGAGAGTGAGAGCGATAACACCAAATTTAACACATCTGCTCCCCATTCACACCTGAGACCTTGTAACAATAACGAGTCACGTGACATCGGGGAGGGAAAATGGCTAAATGGGCCCAATTTAGACATTTTCACTTAGGGGTGTACTCACTTTGGTTGCAAGCGGTTTAAACAATAATTGCTGTGTGTTGAGTTATTTTGAGGGGATAGCAAGTTTACACTGTTATACAAGCTGTACACTACTTTACATTGTAGCAAAGTGTCATTTCTTTAGTGTTGTCACATGAAAAGATATAAAAACAAATTTACAAAAATGTGAGGGGTGTACTCACTTTTGAGAGATACTGTATATATAGTATATATCGCTTCTCTGCCTCTTGGCTAAGATTAAGTGTAGTATCTGTAATTATCAGTGTCCAGTTGGGGAGCTCTGCTGTCATTCAGGCCTTTTGGCTGGGATGCATCCCTGCTGGCATGATGGGGGTCCCAAGGGATCTCCCCTGTGGGATGGAACCTGTATTGAGCATGCACCCACGTAAGGTGTGAGTCGACAGTACTTTTTTAGTGTGGAGGGCTGCCAGGGGCCCAGTGCTTCCTCATTTAGACTATGCTACCTGGTTTGGCTGAGGGCTGGGAAGGCAGAGGGCCGTGGTGTCAAGCGCCCCTGAGAGTGGCAGTATAGGTATGGGTCTCCACTGTGTGAAACAGTACTAGGCCACAACACTAAAGCTTTTCTTTCTGCACTTCACCTCATGAGTTAAGCCTCTTGGCAGAGACCGGGGCAATTTTTGTTACCAGACCACAAGACCTAGCCAATGCACCTGCACTGGCACATTTTTTTTCTCTTATTTATTTTTATTAAAGTTTTGTATGTTTTTTTTAACTTAGATTGTAGGGTGTGGGTCTTTGGGCCTACCCTGAAGTCTAGAGGGAGGATGTGTTCTTCCACTGCCTTGTGGGGCCTATCTTCAGGAGAGCTCCCACCTAGTACTCATTGGTCAGTCTCCTAATCATGAGGAGCGGGGTCTGCCAGGACTTTTGGCTTGCTGGACCCGAGTATACTTTACCCCTTAGTACAGGGGTGTCAAACTCAATTTAATCGTGGGCCGCATCAGCATTATGATTGCCCTCAAAAGGGCCGGATGTATCTGTAAGACTAGATGTCAAGAGCATCCCCTACCCTTTCATAAGACGTCAAGAGCCTCTCCACCATCAAAAGTTGAGTCCCCTACCCTCCCTTACATCACAGTGCACCTCCCTTACCTTGTGGTGCTGCTGGGAAGAAGCTGGAGGCATTGCTGGAAAGCAGAAAGTATAAGGTCTGGAGGAGGACTGAAGCTCTTCTGCAGCTACAGGAGAGGTGCGAGGGCCACATAAAATGGCCTGGAGGGCCTGATTCGGCCCGCGGGCCTTGTGTTTGACACCTGTGCCTTAGTACGTACCTTGTGGAGTGCCACTTCAAGCACTGGTAATATGGTTCTGATGATCCCACATGCAGATGTGCAGGTGCGAGTGATAATCCAGTGCAGCAAAATTATCCCAGGTAAACACCGCACACCAAATAGCTCTCTAGTGCTTAACCACTTTACCATCGGAGGATTTTGCTGTCTTACGTCCAGGCCACTTTTTGCGATTCGGCACTGTGCGACTTTAACTGGCAATTGCGCGGTCGTGCGACGCCGTACCCAAACTAAATTTACGTCCTTTTTTTCCCACAAACAGAGCTTTCTTTTGGTGGTATTTGATCACCTGTGCGATTTTTACTTTGTGCGCTATAAACAAAAAAATTGCGACAATTTTGAAAAAATAACAATATTTTTCACATTTTTTTATATGAAATTCCCCCCCCCCCAAAAAATGTAAAAATCTAAATTTTTTATCATTTTAGGCCAATTTGTTTTCTGCTACATATTTTTGGTAAAAAAAATCGCAATAAGCGTATTTTGATTGGTTTGCGCAAAAGTTATTGCGTTTACTAACTAAGGGAAAGATTTCTGTCGTTTTTGGTGTTTTTTTTTTTTTTATAAATTCACTGTTTATTGAAAAAGGAATAGGCATACAGCATATGTAAGAGCAGTGGTACATGTCCAAAAACAGTAGGCAAACAGAAGAAAATGTACAAGGTAATAAGTGAAAACACATCTCAGGACATATGGTCCAACATAGATAAATGCGAGAGGTAAGAACCAAGAGTCGACAACAGGGCGTTGGCCCTCCGAAAAGGTCTCAATCCCTATCCCCGCCGACATCCATCAAATGGCCGGCCTATGGGGGCAGGGAGGGACCGATCCGGCGGCCCGCCTCACTTATAAATTCCGAGAGGCAGGTAGGTTACGTATGCCTAAAGAAAATACAATCTCAAAAGAAAAGGAAGCCATAGAGCAGAGAAGGGAGGGAGGAGACTAAAAATGGGAAGGAGGAGAAGAGAAAAAAAAAAAGGGGGGGGGGGGGGCGGTGGCGGCCCCCCGGTCCGCCGACAGCCATCTAGGCGATCAAAGTTTTATATTCATCGGAGAAGCTGAATTCATGCCAATAGTACCATCGTTTGAGAAATTTCTCCCTAATGCCCCTGTCAGTCGCAACAAGGTCCTCCATTTCATTGATATGTGCCACTTTACGCAGCCACAACGCCACCGTGGGAGATTGTGCCTGTTTCCAGAGAAGAGGGATACAGCTCTTTGCCGCCGTAAGCAGGAGCGGCAAAATTGATTTCCGATAAGAAGACCGTGGAAAGCTATTGTGGTGGAGAAGGAAGAGAGCAGGGCTCAAAGTGAGGGTATGATCTGTGAACTTCTACGAAATACGCATCACTTCCTGCCAGAAGGGTTGCAGTCTGTTGCAAGACCAGAAGACGTGGAGGAGGGATCCCACCTCCTCCCCACATCGCCAGCAGAGGTTCGAACATGAAGGGAACATCTTATGCAGTCTGGCTGGGGTGTAGTACCATCTGGTTAAGAGCTTATAGCCCGCCTCCTGATACTTGGAGCACGTGGAAGTCTTATAGGTGAAAAAGAAAATGCGCTCAACCTGGTGGTCCGAGAGAGAGAGCCCTAGGTCCCTTTCCCAGTGAGTCAGGTACAGGGGTCTGAAGGATGGATCGGAGCCTGATAAAAGGCGGTAGAGCAGAGATATAGTATGGCGCAAGGGAGAGTCCGATGCACAAAGTTCCTCAAAAGGAGTAAGGCGTCTCGTGAACGAGGTTGCCGGTGGCAGGGATTGCAGGAAGTGAGCCAGCTGTATCTTTTGCCAGAACGAAAATGTGGCATAGGTGTGATCCGAGAAGAGAGTTTGCCGAGAGATCCAACGACCACGGACAATGAAGTGTCTAGCTTGGTGACGACCGTTGGTCTTCAAGGCGCGAAAACCTGGGTCAGTCAGGCCTGGGGTGAAGTCCTGGTTATCGAGCACCGGGAACAGAGGTGAAGGAAAGGTCGCGATGGAGCCCTCTCTACACAGCCTGCGACCCACCGCCAGGGTGGCCCCTATGGTCGGGTGAGCCGAGGTCCCGCGCGGTAGGGCAGAGGCTCCCCAGAACAGAGACTCCGGCGAAGAGTCACCAAAGCTCCGTTCAATGCGCACCCATTGTTTCAGTGAACCATGTACATGCCAATCCAGAATCCTGGCTAGGTGGCACGAGGCATAATATAGCGACGCGTCTGGGAAGGCCATGCCGCCACTCAGTTTGGGCATACGAAGAACCCTGAGCGCCAGGCGGGGGGAGCTCCGAAGCCACAGAAACCTGCGGAACACCTCATTGATCTTCCGAAGGAAGGTCTGGGGGACAGAGATAGGAAGGGCTTGCAACACATAAAGCAGACGGGGCATGACATTCATTTTTATGATGTTACAGCGCCCGAACCATGAGAACATTCCCTTCTGCCAGCCCTCCAAATCCTTCCGGATATGCACTAGTAGAGGAGGGAAGTTGCATTCGAAGATGCGATCAGGACGGTTAGGGAGAAAAACGCCCAGATATTTAATATGCGAAGAACTCCATTTAAAGGGAAAATCCCTCTGGAGAAGGGTCAGTAAGGCCGGAGGCACGGAGACCGGGAGGGCTTCAGATTTCTGATGGTTGATTTTATATGAAGATAGCTCTTCATAGTTGCGGAACTCCTTCATAAGATTAGGCAGGGAGAGAAGGGGCTTGGATAAGAAGAAGAGGAGGTCGTCTGCATAAGCCGCCACCTTTGGGGCGAGCGACGTAGAGACCCAGATTCCACTTATATCAGTATTCGCCCTAACCAATCTCAAGAAAGGCTCAAGGGTCAGAACAAAAATCAGCGGGGAAAGAGGGCATCCCTGCCTTGTCCCATTGGATATTTCCAAAGGGCCGGAGAGCAAGCCGTTGATCTTAACGCAGGCCGACGGGCGAGAGTAAATCGCACCAATCCAGGACAACATGCGTTGTCCCAGCCCAATATGTCTCATGGTCTCCATAAGGAAGACCCAATTCACCCGATCAAACGCCTTTTCGGCGTCCGTCGAGAGGAGCAGCATGGGGATCCTCCGGGCGCACGCCAAGTGCAGCAGATCAATAGCCTTCGTGGTGTTGTCCCTTGCTTCCCGGGAGGGTACAAAGCCCACTTGATCATCGTCCACCAGTTGCGGGAGCAGGGGGGCCAAACGAGAGGCCAGGATCTTGGTGAACAATTTCAAGTCCACATTAAGGAGCGAAATAGGCCTGTAGCTCTGGCAAAGGAGGGGGTCCTTACCCTCCTTCGCTATCACCGTGATGTGAGCGCGGAGGGAGTCCACTGGGAACTCCGCCCCTGAACCCGCTGCGTTGTATGCGGCAAGAAAGTGGGGAGCCAGAATGTCCTCAAAACTTTTATAGTAGGCCAGAGAGAAGCCATCTGGCCCCGGCGCCTTGCCACTCTGAGCTCCCGCCACGGCCCCCGAGAGTTCGGCCGAGAGGAGGGGCTCATCCAATCGTTCTAGAGCCTCTGTGGGAAGACCGGGGAGCCCGGAGGTCTGCAAGTACGTCCTGATCCGAGAGCGGAGCGCTGCCCGGGCCGGCGAAGATGAATCTGGAGCCAGATTGTATAATGAGGAATAGTACCTGCGGAAGGCCTCAGCAATATCCTCCGTGGTGTGGACCTTTCGTCGCGACGAGGAGAGAATTTCTGGGATAAACGTCTGTGCCCGCTGTTTTCGTAAGGCTCGTGCAAGGATCCTGCCACATTTATTCCCATGCTCATAGAACACGCGTCTGCATTTGGCTAACGAAGCCTTCGCTTTGAAAAGGGCCAAGGAGCGCAGTTGATCCCGAAGAACAGTCAGCTCCTGAAGGGCCGATTGTGCCAGCGTTCTCTTGTGGGTGGCCTCTAGCGAAGCTATACGCTTCAGAAGATCCTGTACCTGTTGTGTCCGTGCACGTTTGCGTTGAGACCCTAATTTAATTAGGACCCCCCGCATGTAAGACTTATGAGCCTCCCATACCATTAGCGGCGAACTTTCCGGAAGAGCATTAGTCGCAAAGAACCCCCTAAGTTCGGTCCTAAGTTCCTCTAGGAGGCTAGGATCCTGGAGGAGACCGTCATTGAGCCGCCACTGCCATTGACGTGTCTCCGGGGTGCGCAGGTCCATCTCAAGGATCACCGGCGCATGGTCGGAGACAGTGATGGAGCCAATAGACGCCGACACTACACGCCCCAGCAGGGCTTGGGGAACCAGAAAATAATCGATGCGCGAGTAGGAGTCATGGGGAGAAGAGTAAAAAGTGTAGTCTCTAGTGGTCGGATGGAGGACCCTCCACGCATCAACTAGATGAAAGGCGTGAAAGCCCTTCTTAAGTCGCTTTAGCGCCGCGTAGGATATGTGGGAAGTTCCGCGAGAAGCGTCCAGGATCGGATCCAGGACAAAATTGAGGTCGCCTCCAAGGAGAACCTGACCTTCCATAAAATCGTGGAGTTTGGAGAGCAATGATTCTAGGAACGGGACCTGTTCCGTATTGGGCAGGTATAAGTTGACCAGGGTGACCAATACAGAGCCCAGACGACCCTTCACAAATAGAGCTCTGCCCATCTCGTCGCTCCACGAGTCTAAGCACGTCCACGGGGTTTGGCTACCTATCAAAATGCTAACCCCTCTTGATCTGGAATGGTGTTTTTTTTTTAACGAGTAATGGCGGTGGTCTGCGATTTTTTTTTTGCGGGACTGCGACATTGCGGCGGACAGATCGGACCCTTGACTGACATTTTTGACACTTTTGGGGGTACCAGTGACATTACTACAGTAATCAGTGCAATACATATGCACTGTTACTTTAAAAATGACACTGGCAGTGAAGGGGTTAATTTTTATTGGTGATCAAGGGGTTAATGTATGCCTGGTGCTTACTGACGTGTGTGGGGGGAGGGGACTATGTGACACAGGGACAGATCGCAGGTTGAGCTATGCTGAATCCTGCTATCTGACCCTGCCTGTCACTTAGGAGATCCGCCCGCTTGTGTTTACACAAGCAGGCGGATCTCCACACTCGCCACGCACGCCGCTGAGAGAGGGGAATGTCTGGTGATGTAGGTCTACGTCGCCAGACGTTATCGAGCCACTTTGCCGCAGTAGAGCTTTAGTGAGCAGCGGCAAAGTGGTTAAGAGATAAAAAGTGGCCTCAGCTCCGACTCTTCTTGATAGGCCACGCCCTCTGACATGTTTCGTCCAGCCCCAAAGCTTAGTCATTGAGGAACTAAGCCTCGGGGTGGAGTGAAATGCGTCAGTGACGTGGCCTATTGGGTGGAGCTGGAGAAGGCCCAAGCTCCTTCAGAAAAAAATTAAAGGTCGCAGCTGCAAATACTGTAGCTGCTGACTTTTAATATTAGGACACCTACTTGTCCAGGAATCCCGTGGTACATCGGTTTTTTCACCTTAGCCAATTTTTTCATCCACTTTCAGGTGCTGCCGTCGCTATTGCTTGTAAGGGAAAATGGCAGTGAGGCCTTGTGGCTTCACAGCCGCTCCCCTACTGCACATGCACAAAACCAGGTACCCACTCTCCCCACCGACCAACCTCAAAAGGTGCCAAATTCCGGAGGGGGGGGGGGAGGAGGCAGAAAAACAGAGTTTCCCCTTTCGGGTGAAGCTCCGCATTAAGCACTGAGTACGATTTTGTTATCTGGGTTTAGTTTATACCTTGCCCACGCAGTGGTGTATTTTGGTTTTGTGCTGCCCTAGGCAAGACTAAAATTGGGCGCCCTCCCCATGTATATTTTCCCCACTCCTTTTTTAACGGATGTGTCTTCCTCCAAAATTCAAGGACTTCAAGTCCCAGCATGAACCCCTGAGATCTCATGAGAGGGGGGGTGAGAGGGAGTGGGAGAGAGAGGGTGGGTGAGGGAGAGAGAGAGAGGGGGGATGAAAGAGAAAGAGAGAGGGGTTGGGTGAGGGAGGGAGAGAGAGAGAGAGAGAGTGGTTGGGTGAGGGAGGGAAAGGGAGAGGGGGTTGAGAGAGGGGGGATGAGAGAGAGGGGGGGATGAGAGAGAGAGAGGGGGGATGAACTAGAGAGAGAGAGAAAGAGAAAGAGGGGGGATGAGCGAGAGAGAGAGGGGGGATGAGAGAGAGAGCGAGAGAGAATGGGAATGAGAGAGAGAGAGCGAGAGAGAGTGGGGATGAGAGAGAGAGTGAGAGGGGGGTGGAGAGGGGGATGAGAGATGGAGATGAGAGCGAGAGAGAGGGGGATGATAGAGAGAGAGGGGGTGAGAAAAAGAGAGGGAGGTGAGAGGGAGGGAGAGAGAGAGGAGGGGTGAGTGAGAGAGAGAGGGGGTTCTAGCAACCAGTGGCCAATAGAGTCTCAGGTGGTGGGGGTGGCTTTTTTGCTGCCCCCCTGCAAAGTGCTGCCCTAGGCCTGGGCCTTGTTGGCCTAGGCCAAAATACAGCACTGTGCCCACGTCAGGAGTCTTGCACCCCTGGAGGGCCAGCGAGGGTTTTTTTCACTTCAGGAGGGGACCACATGACACACCCTACAGTGCCTTGAAAAAGTATTCAGGTTGATTTTCAGATGATGGATTGAACAGCGCTCCGTGAGCTGTTCAAAGCTTGGAATATTTGTTTATAACTGAACCCTGCTTTAATCTTTTGCTTTAATCTTCTCTGCAACTTTATCCCTAACCTGCCTGGTGTGTTCCTTGGCATTCAAGATGCTGTTTGTTCACTAAGGTTATCCAACAAACCTCTGAGGGCTTCACAGAACAGCTGTATTTATACTGAGATTAAATTACACACAAGTGGACTCTATTTACTAATTATAATTATTATTTAGGATTTATATAGTGCTGACAGTTTACGCAGCGCTTTACAACTTGAGGGTAGACAGTACAAATACAATACATTTTAATACAGTAGGAATCAGAGGGCCCCAAATTAGGTGACTTCTGAAGGCAATTGGTTCCACTAGATTTTAATGAGGGGTATCAGAGTAAAAGGGGGATGAATACAAATGCACGCCACACTTTTCCCATATTTATTTGTAAAAAATGTTGAAAACCATTTATCATTTTCTTTCCAATTCACAATTATGTGTCACTCAGTGTCGGTCTATCACATAAAATCCCAATAAAATACATTTATGTTTTTTGGGTGTAACATGACAAAATGTGGAAAATTTCAAGGGGTACGAATACTTTTTCAAGGCAGTGTAAGTGCACTATTTTTGTGGATGTTTAACATGCACTTTTTTTTTGTACACTTTTTGCACCGTGGGTTTGAAGAAAAACAAATACAAAAAATTAGGCTATATTAGCCCTTTACATCAAGGGGTCTGGATGGGCATCTTGCTGTTGGGACATAAAGCAATGATATGCAAGGCTCCATCATATTGTCCTGAGATAAGTAATCATTTTCTTATTTTAGGATATGTGATGGAATGAGACATGTGACTACCTTCTGTTCTAAGAAGACTTTACTGCGCTATATTAGCCCTTTACACCAAGGGGTCTGGATGGGCATCTGGCTGTTCGGACATAAAGCTATGATATGCAAGGCTCCATCATATTGTTCTGAGATAAGGAATAATTTTCTTATTTTAGGATATGTGATGGAATGAGACATGTGACTACCGTCTGTTCTAAGAAGACTTTACTGCGCTATATTAGACCTATACACCAAGGGGTCTGGATGGGCATCTTTATGTTCGGAAAAAAAGCAATGATATGCAAGGCTCCATCATATTGTCCTGAGATAGGGAATACTTTTCTTATTTTCAGGATATGTGATGGAATGAGACATGTGATTACCTTCTGTTCTTAGAAGACTTTACTGTGCTCTATTAGCCCTTTACACCAAGGGGTCTGGATGGGCATCTGGCTGTTGGGACATAAAGCAATGATATGCAAGGCTCCATCATATTGTCCTGAGAAAGGGAATAGTTTTCTTATTTTCAGGATATGTGACGGAATGAGACAAGTGACTACCTTCTGTTCTAAGAAGATTTTACTGCACTATATTAGCCCTTTACACCAAGGGGTCTGGATGGGCATCTGGATGTTGGGACATAAAGCAATGATATACAAGGCTCCATCATAATGTCTTGAGATAGGGAATGGTTTTCTTATTTTCAGGATATGTGATGGAATAAGACAAGTGACTACCTTCTGCTCTAAGAAGACTTTACTGTGCTATATTAACCCTATAAACCAAGGGGTCTGGATGGGCATCTGGCTGTTGGGACATAAAGCAATGATATGCAAGGCTCCATCATTATTGTCCTGAGATAGGGAATACTTTTCTTATTTTAGGACATGTGATGGAATGAGACATGTGACTACCTTCTGTTCTAAGAAGATTAGTGTTGAGCGAACACGGACTGTATTATTCGTGTTCGTACCGAATAATTGGATTTTTGTTACCCGAACACGGACACGGACACTTTACTGTATGTTCGGGTAAAAAATCCGTGTTCGGTCGTTTTATTTCCGGGTTTTGCATGTTTTGGCGCTCTTTTCATGGCGGGCTTTCAACAGCCAATCAACAATCGTTTAACTGGTGTGCCTTAAGCTATCCCAGCCATGCCTGCAAATGTATGAGTAGCTGTGATTGGCCGTCTGAAGCATGTGACCAAGTCTTTATAAGTTCGAGGCAGCCGCAGCGGCGTCATTCTGCTGCTTAGCTCAGGGACAGAGCACACATACGTGCTGGCTGCTGATTAGGGAAAGACAGGCAGGGAAAACGAATTGGTGTCCGGATAGAATTTAGGGTCAGGTCGGAGTGTTTAGGCAGGGTGAGTTGTAGGCATTTTAGGGATAGAGTCTGCTGAATTATAGGGTCAGTGTGTTCTACAAACTACAATCGATATTGCTGTGTGGGGTGGGGTCTGCACTTAATCCTGATCTACGATCTCTTCTCAATCCTGTTAGGGAGAGGCTGCTGCTGAATTTTAGGGAAAGTGTGTTCTACAAACTACAATCGATATTGCTGTGTGGGGTGGGGACTGCACTTAGTCCCGATCTACGATCTCTTCTCAATCCTGTTAGGGAGAGGCTGCTGCTGAATTTTAGGGAAAGTGTGTTCTACAAACTACAATCGATATTGCTGTGTGGTGTGGGATAGGAGATAGGCAGGTGTCAGTGATCCACATCCATTTTTCTGTGTGTGGGCTGCAGTGAACACAATCTTTTTGGGGTGCAGTGAACACAATCCTTTTGGGGTGCAGTGAACAAAATCTTTGTGGGGTACAGTGAACACAATCTTTGTGGGGTGCAGTGAACAAAATCTTTGGGGGGTACAGTGAACACAATCTTTGTGGGGTACAGTGAACACAATCTTTGTGGGGTGCAGTGAAGACAATCCTTTTGGGGTGCAGTGAACACAATCTTTGTGGGGTACAGTGAACACAATCTTTGTGGGGTGCAGTGAAGACAATCCTTTTGGGGTGCAGTGAACACAATCTTTGTGGGGTGCAGTGAACAAAATCTTTGTGGGGTACAGTGAACACAATCTTTGTGGGGTGCAGTGAACAAAATCTTTGGGGGGTACAGTGAACACAATCTTTGTGGGGTGCAGTGAAGACAATCCTTGTGGGGTGCAGTGAAGACAATCCTTGTGGGGTACAGTGAACACAATCTTTGTGGGGTGCAGTGAAGACAATCCTTTTGGGGTGCAGTGAACACAATCTTTGTGGGGTGCAGTGAACAAAATCTTTGTGGGGTACAGTGAACACAATCTTTGTGGGGTACAGTGAACAAACTCTTTGGGGGGTACAGTGAACACAATCTTTGTGGGGTGCAGTGAACACAATCTTTGTGGGGTACAGTGAACAAAATCTTTGGGGGGTACAGCGAACACAATCTTTGTGGGGTACAGTGAACACAATCTTTGTGGGGTGCAGTGAAGACAATCCTTGTGGGGTGCAGTGAAGACAATCCTTGTGGGGTGCAGTGAAAAAAATCTTTGGGGGGTACAGTGAACACAATCTTTGTGGGGTACAGTGAACACAATCTTTGTGGGGTGCAGTGAAGACAATCCTTTTGGGGTGCAGTGAACACAATCTTTGTGGGGTACAGTGAACACAATCTTTGTGGGGTGCAGTGAAGACAATCCTTGTGGGGTGCAGTGAAGACAATCCTTGTGGGGTGCAGTGAACAAAATCTTTGGGGGGTACAGTGAACACAATCTTTGTGGGGTACAGTGAACACAATCTTTGTGGGGTGCAGTGAAGACAATCCTTTTGGGGTGCAGTAAACACAATCTTTGTGGGGTGCAGTGAACAAAATCTTTGGGGGGTACAGTGAACACAATCTTTGTGGGGTACAGTGAACACAATCTTTGTGGGGTGCAGTGAACAAAATCTTTGGGGGGTACAGTGAACACAATCTTTGTGGGGTACAGTGAACACAATCTTTGTGGGGTGCAGTGAACAAAATCTTTGGGGGGTACAGTGAACACAATCTTTGTGGGGTGCAGTGAACAAAATCTTTGGGGGGTACAGTGAACACAATCTTTGTGGGGTACAGTGAACACAATCTTTGTGGGGTGCAGTGAAGACAATCCTTTTGGGGTGCAGTGAACACAATCTTTGTGGGGTACAGTGAACACAATCTTTGTGGGGTGCAGTGAACAAAATCTTTGGGGGGTACAGCGAACACAATCTTTGTGGGGTACAGTGAACACAATCTTTGTGGGGTGCAGTGAAGACAATCCTTTTGGGGTGCAGTGAACACAATCTTTGTGGGGTGCAGTGAAGACAATCCTTGTGGGGTGCAGTGAAGAAAATCCTTGTGGGGTGCAGTGAACAAAATCTTTTGGGGTACAGTGAACACAATCTTTGTGGGGTACAGTGAACACAATCTTTGTGGGGTGCAGTGAAGACAATCCTTTTGGGGTGCAGTGAACACAATCTTTGTGGGGTGCAGTGAACAAAATCTTTGGGGGGTACAGTGAACACAATCTTTGTGGGGTACAGTGAACACAATCTTTGTGGGGTGCAGTGAACAAAATCTTTGGGGGGTACAGTGAACACAATCTTTGTGGGGTACAGTGAACACAATCTTTGTGGGGTGCAGTGAAGACAATCCTTTTGGGGTGCAGTGAACACAATCTTTGTGGGGTACAGTGAACACAATCTTTGTGGGGTGCAGTGAACAAAATCTTTGGGGGGTACAGCGAACACAATCTTTGTGGGGTACAGTGAACACAATCTTTGTGGGGTGCAGTGAAGACAATCCTTTTGGGGTGCAGTGAACACAATCTTTGTGGGGTACAGTGAACACAATCTTTGTGGGGTGCAGTGAAGACAATCCTTGTGGGGTGCAGTGAAGACAATCCTTGTGGGGTGCAGTGAACAAAATCTTTGGGGGGTACAGTGAACACAATCTTTGTGGGGTACAGTGAACACAATCTTTGTGGGGTGCAGTGAAGACAATCCTTTTGGGGTGCAGTGAACACAATCTTTGTTGGGTACAGTGAACACAATCTTTGTGGGGTGCAGTGAACAAAATCTTTGGGGGGTACAGTGAACACAATCTTTGTGGGGTACAGTGAACACAATCTTTGTGGGGTGCAGTGAACAAAATCTTTGGGGGGTACAGTGAACACAATCTTTGTGGGGTACAGTGAACACAATCTTTGTGGGGTGCAGTGAAGACAATCCTTTTGGGGTGCAGTGAACACAATCTTTGTGGGGTACAGTGAACACAATCTTTGTGGGGTGCAGTGAACAAAATCTTTGGGGGGTACAGCGAACACAATCTTTGTGGGGTACAGTGAACACAATCTTTGTGGGGTGCAGTGAAGACAATCCTTTTGGGGTGCAGTGAACACAATCTTTGTGGGGTACAGTGAACACAATCTTTGTGGGGTGCAGTGAAGACAATCCTTGTGGGGTGCAGTGAAGACAATCCTTGTGGGGTGCAGTGAACAAAATCTTTTGGGGTACAGTGAACACAATCTTTGTGGGGTACAGTGAACACAATCTTTGTGGGGTGCAGTGAAGACAATCCTTTTGGGGTGCAGTGAACACAATCTTTGTGGGGTACAGTAAACACAATCTTTGTGGGGTGCAGTGAAGACAATCCTTGTGGGGTGCAGTGAACAAAATCTTTGGGGGGTACAGTGAACACAATCTTTGTGGGGTACAGTGAACACAATCTTTGTGGGGTGCAGTGAAGACAATCCTTTTGGGGTGCAGTGAACACAATCTTTGTGGGGTACAGTGAACACAATCTTTGTGGGGTGCAGTGAACAAAATCTTTGGGGGGTACAGTGAACACAATCTTTGTGGGGTACAGTGAACACAATCTTTGTGGGGTGCAGTGAAGACAATCCTTTTGGGGTGCAGTGAACACAATCTTTGTGGGGTACAGTGAACACAATCTTTGTGGGGTGCAGTGAACAAAATCTTTGGGGGGGTACAGTGAACACAATCTTTGTGGGGTACAGTGAACACAATCTTTGTGGGGTGCAGTGAACAAAATCTTTGGGGGGTACAGTGAACACAATCTTTGTGGGGTGCAGTGAACACAATCTTTGTGGGGTGCAGTGAAGACAATCCTTTTGGGGTGCAGTGAACACAATCTTTGTGGGGTACAGTGAACACAATCTTTGTGGGGTGCAGTGAAGACAATCCTTGTGGGGTGCAGTGAAGACAATCCTTGTGGGGTGCAGTGAACAAAATCTCTTTGGGGGGTACAGTGAACACAATCTTTGTGGGGTACAGTGAACACAATCTTTGTGGGGTGCAGTGAAGACAATCCTTTTGGGGTGCAGTGAACACAATCTTTGTGGGGTACAGTGAACACAATCTTTGTGGGGTGCAGTGAAGACAATCCTTGTGGGGTGCAGTGAACAAAATCTTTGGGGGTACAGTGAACACAATCTTTGTGGGGTACAGTGAACACAAACTTTGTGTGGTGCAGTGAAGACAATCCTTTTGGGGTGCAGTGAACACAATATTTGTGGGGTACAGTGAACACAATCTTTGTGGGGTGCAGTGAAGACAATCCTTTTGGGGTGCAGTGAACACAATCTTTGTGGGGTACAGTGAACACAATCTCATACTTCTGAAGATTTGAGGGTGCTGCCTGTTTCATCCTCCTCCTCCTCATCCATCCTTTTAGGGGTACAAACAATAGTAATTGGGGCCTAGTGTGCTTCTGTACGTGTGAGATACATACACTTTTTTTTGATCATATTTCCTATTCCGCTATTCAATAAAAACCTTTGGGGATCAATTAAATTGCGGGATAGTCTGTGTCGGCACGTGTGAGATCCACCTTTCCAAGTTTTTGGGGTTCATCTCATACTTCTGAAGCTTTGAGGGTGCTGCCTGTTCCATACTCCTCCTCCTCCTCCTCATCCATCCTTTTAGGTGTACAAACAATAGTAATTGGGGCCTAGTGTGCTTCTGTACGTGTGAGATACATACACTTTTTTTTGATCATATTTCCTATTCCGCTATTCAATAAAAACCTTTGGGGATCAATTAAATTGCGGAATAGTCTGTGTCGGTACGTGTGAGATCCACCTTTCCAAGTTTTTGAGGTTCATCTCATACTTCTGAAGATTTGAGGGTGCTGCCTGTTCCATACTCCTCTTCCTCATCCTCCCTTTAGGGTAGGAAAATATTTAATCGGGCCTAGTCTTGGTTTGTACGTGTGAGATACACAGTTTTTTATCCTATTCCGCTATTCAATACACACCCTTTTGGTGTAAAAAACATTAAATTGCGGCATAGTTTGCATATTTGACTGTGAGATACACCCGTGCGATACTGTTGTTCTTTTGTTCCGCTATTCAATAAAGACCTTTCTAGGGCAAGATCTTAAATTTCAGAAATATGAGGAGAGCGTCAAATAGGGGCCGTGGCCTGGGTCGTGGTGCTGCTTCTAGAGCTCCTGTTGCAAGGAGAGGACGTGGTCGATCTGTGCCAGCTACACGCACAAGTGAAACACCTTCCTCAAGTGTGAGTAGGCGACAGAACCTGCATCAGTATTTGGTAGGGCATCATACGCCTCTAGAAGTGATGAGGCCAGAACACGTAGAGGCGATAGTAGATTGGTTTGCTGCTGACAGTGCCTCCAGTTCCTTCACATTGTCTCCCACCCAGTCTACTGCAGAAAGGTCAGAGTTGGCACCTGCAGCCAATGTCCAACCGTCTTTCACCTCACCCCCTTGCAAATCAGGCAAGCAGTCTGAGCCCCAAGCCATACAGCAGTCTCTTATTCTTTTTGAGGACTCTGTCAGCAGGGTTTCCCAGGGCCATCCACCTAGCCCTGCCCCAGAAGTGGAAGAGATTGAGTGCAGCGATGCCCAACCACTTATTTCTCAAGATGAGTACATGGAAGGACCATCACAGCACGTCTCCGATGATGACGAAACGCAGGTGCCAACTGCTGCGGCGTTCAATATTGTGGAGACCGACAGGGAGGGCAGGGGTGAAGACTGGGTGGAAGATGATGTGGAGGACGATGAGGTCCTCGACCCCACATGGAATGAAGGTCATGCAGGTGACCTGAGTAGTTTGGAGGAAGAGGCGGTGGTCGCACAGAGCCACCAGCACAGCAGAAGAGGGAGCAGGGTGCAGAAGCGGAGCGGCCGTGCCCTAGACACTACGCCTGCTACTGCCCAACGCAGCAAGGGAACGAGCGCACCAAAGTCAGCTCAAAAGAGTTCTCTAGCGTGGAAGTTCTTTAGAAAATGTGCTGATGACAGGACACGAGTGGTTTGCACCCTGTGCAATCAGAGCCTGAAGCGAGGCATAAACCTTCTCAACCTGAGCACAACCTGCATGATCAGGCATCTAAGTGCAAAGCACGAGCTGCAGTGGAGTACACACCTTCAAAACCAAGAAACGTCTCTGGCTCATCGTGCTTCCTCTTCTGCTGCAGTCTCGGCCGCTCCAGCCACATCTGTAGTCATACCGGCACCTGCCACCCCGCAAACAGACGATCTGTCAGCAACACCACCATCTGGGTCACCAACAACCATCTCCACAATGTCCCGTGGAAGTGTTCAGCTTTCCATCTCCCAAACACTTGAAAGGAAGAGGAAGTACCCCCCTACCCACCCGCGATCCCTGGCCCTGAATGCCAGCATTTCACAATTATTGGCCTTTGAAATGCTGTCATTCCGTCTGGTGGAGACGCCCAGTTTTAAAAAGCTTATGTCGGTGGCTGTCCCACAGTACGTCGTGCCCAGCCGCCACTACTTTTCCAGGCAAGCCATCCCTTCCCTGCACAACCAAGTGGGGGAAAAAATCAGGTGTGCACTGCGCAACGCCATCTGTGCCAAGGTCCACCTAACTACCGATACGTGGACCAGTAAGCACGGTCAGGGGCGTTATATCTCCCTAACGGCACACTGGGTAAATGCAGTGGCGGATGGGCCTGAGGCAGATAGCAATTTGGCGCATGTCCTTCCACCACCGAGGATTGCAGGGCGCTTCAGTTTGCCTCCTGTTCCTAACTCATCCTACTCCGCTTCCTCATCCTCTACCGCCTCCTCATCCGGACAGCGTAATACCTTCACCACCAACTTCAGCACGGCCAGGGCTAAACGACAGCAGGCAGTTTTACAACTTGCCTGTTTGGGGGACAAACCAAACACCGCGCAGGAGTTGTGGAGGAGCATGGAACAGCAGACAAATGAATGGTTGCTGCCAGCGAGCCTCAAGCCCGGCCTGGTGGTGTGCAATAACGGGCGAAATCTCATAGCAGCTCTGGGCCTAGCCGGTTTGACGCACATCCCTTGCCTGGCGCATGTGCTGAATTTGGTGGTGCAGAGGTTCCTTAAAAACTACCCCGATATGTCAGAGCTGCTGCAGAAAGTGCGGGCCGTCTGTGCGCACTTTCGGCGTTCTCACCCTGCTGCTGCTCGCCTGGCAGCGCTGCAGCGTAACTTCGGCCTTCCCGCTCACCGCCTCATATGTGACGTGCCCACAAGGTGGAACTCCACCTTGCACATGCTGCAAAGACTGTGCGAGCAGCAGCATGCCATAGTGGAGTTTCAGCTGCAGCACGCACGGGTGAGTCGCTCTGCGGAACAGCACCACTTCACCACTTCACCACCAATAACTGGGCCTCCATGCGAGACCTTTGTGCCTTGTTGCGCTGTTTTGAGTACTCCACCAACATGGCCAGTGGCAATGACGCCGTTCTCAGCTTAACTATCCCACTTCTATGCCTCCTTGAAAAAACAATTCGGGCGATGATGGAAGAGGATGTGGCACAGGATGAGGAGGAGGAGGATGAAGAGGTAACATTTCAAAGGCTTTGAGGGCAGTCATTCGCAAGGGGCTCCAAGGGTGGGTTCCTGCACACACAAACGCCAGGGACACAATTGTCCAGCAGGGGCACAGTTCTGGAGGATGAGGAGGAGGAGGAGCTGGAGGAGGAGCTGGAGGAGGAGATGGAACCATGTTCACAGCAGGGTGGCACCCAGGCCAGCTCATGGCCATCACTGGTGCGTGGCTGGGGGGATACAGAGGACACGGACGATACACCTCCCACAGAGGACAGCCTTTCGTCGCCTCTGGGCAGCCTGGCACACATGAGCGATTACATGCTGCAGTGTCTCCACAACGACCGCCGAGTTGCCCACATTCTAACTTGTGCTGATTACTGGGTGGCCACGCTGCTGGATCCCCGTTACAAGGACAACGTACCGTCCTTAATTCACTCATTGGAGCGCGATCGCAAGATGCGCGAGTACAAGTGCACGCTGGTAGATGCGATGCTGCTGGCATTCCCATCTGACAGCGGGGCCACAGTGGAAGCACAAGGCAGAGGAGGAGGAGGAGGAGGTCGCCAACGCAACCAGGGCACCGCCAGCACCTCAGAAGGCAGGGTTAGCATGGCCGAAATGTGGAAAAGCTTTGTCAGCACGCCACAACAAACAGCAGCACCAGCAGCTCAGATGGAACGTCTTAGCAGGAGGCAGCATTTTACCAACATGGTGGAGCAGTATGTGTGCACACGCCTACATGTAGTGAATGAGGGGTCTGCCCCCTTCAACTTCTGGGTCTCCAAAATGGGCACATGGCCTGAGCTTGCCCTTTACGCCTTGGAGGTGCTGGCGTGCCCTGCAGCCAGTGTATTATCTGAACGGGTATTTAGCACGGCTGGGGGCGTTATAACAGACAAGCGCAGCCGCCTGTCCAGAGACAATGTGGACAAGCTCACGTTCATTAAAATGAACCAGGCATGGATCCCACGGGACTTTTCCGTACCTTGTGCAGAATAGCAATGGATACCGACCTTACCCACCCATTGTTCCATTTTTGCTCTTTCTCACTCTTTTGGGGTGTACCCTCATTTAAAATTTGTGAAAAGAAGCAGTGTTGGCTACCTCGTCCTCCTCCTCAGGGCCAGATTAACGTAGGGGCTATTGGAGCTGCAGCTCCAGGCCCCTACATTTTATATAGGCCCCAGGTTGGCCATATTCACTGTGACCGCTCTTCTGTCACTTGTAAACACAGAAGTCTGGCTTCTATGCTCGCTTCCCCAGGCAGCTCCCTCAGATCCTCCCCACACAGCACGAAGGCCGGACAAGGAGGGACAGTTGCCGATGCATGGATGTGTTTATGGGCTTCAGAGACAGCATCCCATGTTGAATTAGGCATGCATGGCTGCACCCTTCCTCCTCTGGGTGCATGCCAAGGCACGGCCCTTAAGGCCCTTCAAAATCCTCAGCACCAAGACCATGATGCTCTTAATCCGGCCCTGGTCCTCCTCCACCGCCGCTTCCACCTACACCGCCCATAGGTGTGCGCAGCCTATTGCATTAGGGTGTGCACCCCAAAGTTGAAATACACATGCATGTGTTTGCCTACATGTACATGGCCCCGATACATTACTCTCCCTGCTGGCAAAGAGAAATAGAGCAGAGCAGGTCCGAGGGAGATCTTTCCCATCTCCTCACTGGCAAACAGAGCGATAATGCTATGTGCCCTAGGTGATTAGGGTGTGCCCAGGTCCACCCGGCACACCCTGTGCGCACGCCTATGACACCGCTACATCCACCACCACCTCAACCTCCCTCCTACTCCATATGGGCCTCGTCCTTCAGAGATGAAGAACATTGTTTTATTTTTCTGGTTTTTTTTTGTTGTTTTAAGTTATTTCCCTATCCACATTTGTTTGCAGAGCACTTGCCATGCTCTTAACTACGTTTTGCTGCCATTTGCAGCACTCTAGCCCTTTCCATTGGTGTTTTAGAGCCATTTTAGTGCCTGAAAGTTCGGGTCCCCATTGACTTCAATGGGGTTAGGTGTCCGGGAAAAGTTCGGTAAAAGTCCGGGACACGGACCCGGACTTTTTTTTAAAGTTCGGCCGAACCCGTCGAACACGGACATCTAGGTGTCCGCTCAACCCTAAAGAAGATTTTACTGCACTATATTAGCCCTTTACACCAAGGGGTCTGGATGGGCATCTGGATTTTGGGACATAAAGCAATGATATACAAGGCTCCATCATATTGTCTTGAGATAGGGAATGGTTTTCTTATTTTCAGGATATGTGATGGAATAAGACAAGTGACTACCTTCTGCTCTAAGAAGACTTTACTGCGCTATATTTGCCCTTTACACCAAGGGGTCTGGATGGGCATCTGGCTGTTGGGACATAAAGCAATGATATACAAGGCTCCATCATATTGTCCTGAGATAGGGAATAATTTTCTTATTTCAGGATATGTGATGGAATGAGACATGTGACTACCTTCTGTTCTACAAAGACTTTACTGCGCTATATTAGCCCTTTACACCAAGGGGTCTGGATGGGCATCTGGATGTTGGGACATAAAGCAATGATATGCAAGGCTCCATCATATTGTCCTGAGATAAGAAATAATTTTCTTATTTTCAGGATATGTGATGGAATGAGACATGTGACTATCTTCTGTTCTAAGAAGACTTTACTGTGCTATATTAGCCCTTTACACCAAGGGGTCTGGATGGGCATTTGGCTTTTAGAACATAAAGCAATGATATGCAAGGCTCCATGATATTGTCCTGAAATAGGGAATAATTTTCTTATTTTCAGGATATGTGATGGACTGAGACATGTGACTACCTTCTGCTCTAAGAAGACTTTACTGCGCTATGCATGATTCAGTTGGATGACTTTTTGATTCCTTTAGTCCCTTTTCATCATAACCTGTATAGTTATAATGTCTCATAAAAAAAAGGATATTGAAAAAGATGAAAGCGGAATGAAGAGATGCAGTAAATAAATGGCGTACTTTCATCCCCATGCACTTCAGTTTTTTTATGGGGCACAATATTATGCCTTAGCACCGAGCGCAGTTAATTGTTAATGTTAATCACGGACAAAAGAGAGAAACTATTCAGAGCCGAGATTCTTTAATAAACCTTTTTCCTGCTTTAGTGGGAGCTATGTATAGTTACAACTCCACAGGGTATCAGCAGCTAATACTGTGTGCACTGCTCATTAGGAAATAATAAAATGATGTGCTAAAATTTAATTGCAGCTAGGACTAGGTCACCTTGCTAAACGCATGTGTGTATCTATTAAAAAAATAAATAAATAAGTATAAAAGAAGTCTTGGTGTTTAAGGTATTTATTTGTTTAATATGCGTTGGAATATCACCTTGTTTCCGCAGGAATTAGCATAGAAGATACAGTGCCTTGCGAAAGTATTTGGCCCCCTTGAACTTTGCGACCTTTTGCCACATTTCAGGCTTCAAACATAAAGATATAAAACTGTAATTTTTTGTGAAGAATGAACAACAAGTGGGACACAATCATGAAGTGGAACGAAATTTATTGAATATTTCAAACTTTGTTAACAAATAAAAAACGGAAAAATTGGGCGTGCAAAATTATTCAGCACCTTTACTTTCAGTGCAGCAAACTCTCTCCAGAAGTTCAGTAAGGATCTCTGAATGATCCAATGTTGACCTAAATGACTAATGATGATAAATAGAATCCACCTGTGTGTAATCAAGTCTCCGTATAAATGCACCTGCACTGTGATAGTCTCAGAGGTTCGTTTAAAGCGCAGAGAGCATCATGAAGAACAAGGAACACACCAGGCAGGTCCGAGATACTGTTGTGGAGAAGTTTAAAGCCGGATTTGGATACGTCCCTCTAAACTTTCAGCTCATACAAGGAGAAGACTGATCAGAGATGCAGCCAAGAGGCCCATGATCACTCTGGATGAACGGCAGAGATCTACAGCTGAGGTGGGAGACTCTGTCCATAGGACAACAATCAGTCGTATACTGCACAAATCTGACCTTTATGGAAGAGTGGCAAGAAGAAAGCCATTTCTTAAAGATATCCATAAAAAGTGTTGTTTAAAGTTTGCCACAAGCCACCTGGGAGACACCAAACATGTGGAAGAAGGTGCTCTGGTCAGATGAAACCAAAATCAAACATTTTGGCAACAATGCAAAACGTTATGTTTGGCATAAAAGCAACACAGCTCATCACCCTGAACACACCATCCCCACTGTCAAACATGGTGGTGGCAGCATCATGGTTTGGGCCTGCTTTTCTTCAGCAGGGACAGGGAAGATGGTTAAAATTGATGGGAAGATGGATGGAGCCAAATACAGGACCATTCTGGAAGAAAACCTGATGGAGTCTGCAAAAGAGCTGAGACCGGGATGGAGATTTGTCTTCCAACAAGACAATGATCCAAAACATAAAGCAAAATCTACAATGGAATGGTTCACAAATAAACATATCCAGGTGTTAGAATGGCCAAGTCAAAGTCCAGACCTGAATCCAATCGAGAATCTGTGGAAAGAACTGAAAACTGCTGTTCACAAACGCTCTCCATCCAACCTTACTGAGCTAGAGCTGTTTTGCAAGGAGGAATTGGCAAAAATTTCAGTCTCTCGATGTGCAAAACTGATAGAGACATACCCCAAGCGACTTACAGCTGTAATTGCAGCAAAAGGTAGCGCTACAAAGTATTAACTTAATGGGGCTGAATAATTTTGCACACCCAATTTTTCAGTTTTTTATTTGTTAAAAAAGTTTGAAATATCCAATAAATTTCGTTCCACTTCATGATTGTGTCCCACTTGTTGATTCTTCACAAAAAATTACAGTTTTATATCTTTATGTTTGAAGCCTGAAATGTGGCAAAAGGTCGCAAAGGTCAAGGGGGCCAAATACTTTCACAAGGCACTGTATAAGGGTAATCCCGAAACCCCAAGGATGGCGCAGGAAAATTGAAGATATTTAGAAGGACTGTATCAGTTGTATATGTCCTATTCATATAGCATTATTAATATTATAAATATCAATGTAGAACACCAATTTTGAACCATTTTTAAAAAGAACATGTAACGTGGACATAGCAACGAAATGATATAACATTTACCGAATTGTCTTGTAGAAGATGACAAACTCACAGCGAGTGTTCCAGGGATGTTATATGTTATCTCTCAGTAGTGGCACTTTATATCACCCAGGGATAATCCCAACAGCTTAACACAGTGGCAAGGTGATTAGCACTGGTTAGCACTTCTGCCCATGAGCCCTATCGGTTCAAATCCCAACCATGGCACTACCCGCTTGGAGTTTTTATGTTCTTCTTGTGTGGGGTACTCTCCTTTTCTCCCACACTCCAAAGACATACTGGTAGGATTATCCATACAAATCCCAACCATGGAACTACCTGCTTGGAATTTGCATTTTCTTCTTGTGTGGGGAACTCTCCTTTCCTCCCACACTCCAAAGACATACTGGTAGGATTATCCATTCAAATCCCAACCATGGCATACCCGCTTGGAGTTTGCATGTTCTTCTTGTGTGGGGAACTCTCTTTTCCTTCCACACTCCAAAGACATACTGGTAGGGTTATCCATTCAACTCCCAACCATGGCACTACCCACTTGGAGTTTGCATGTTCTTCTTGTGTGGGGCACTCTCCTTTCCTCCCACACTCCAAAGACATACTGGTAGGATTATCCATTCAACTCCCAACCATGGCATACCCGCTTGGAGTTTGCATGTTCTTCTTGTGTGGGGAACTCTCCTTTCCTCCCACACTCCAAAGACATACTGGTAGGTTAACTGGCTCCTGTCCCTGTTTAGGGACCTTAGATTGTAAGCTCCTTGAGGGCAGGAATTGATGCGAATGTACAATTATATATATGTAAATTGCCAGTGCTATATACAGTACGTATCTGACTGTAATAAATAAATATCACCTAGCAGTTCATCTTCACATCACAAGGTGATGATGACATATAGGGGCTGATTTACTAAAGGCAAAAAGACTGTACAGTTGCTCCAGAGTTTAGCAAATGAGTAAAAACTCTGCTGTCTTCCATCATCCAATCATTTTTTTATTTTCACGTGATTATGTACTTTTTGCAAAGTGAACCTGTTACCTCATTTACTAAGCTCTGGAGAAACAGCACTTTGCAAAGTGCACAGTATTTTTGCCGTTAGTAAATCAATCCCGTATTATCTCCCGGGGAAAAGTGATCCTACCACATGACGCAGAGTCTAAGCACTAACCACTCACCAGAACCCTTAATGGTGGAGATGGGTTTTCTTGTGTGTTAGTACCAGGTCACTGTCCTCAGGATCGCCCCACAAGAAGGTGAGCAGGCCGGGGTCTAGTAGCAGACATAGAAGGTAGGAATCAAGCAGAAGAGTAGCCAGTAAACAGGCCAAAGGTCAGTAACAAGTGATTGCAAGTTGGAACCATGCAGAAGTGTAGTTGAGGAACAAGCCAGAGGTTGGCAACAAGTGGCAGGGAAGATACGGACGTCAGTAGGAGTAACAAGGGTGAGTTAGTGGCTTAAGAGAGCACAATAATCTGACAAACAGGAAGTGATGCTGCCAGGCACAGCAGAGGTTGTAGGTTGAGATATGGGTCCTGACACCCACAACCTCTATGTTACTTTTGCTCCTGACCCCTACATGCTGTATGTTACTTTTGCTCCTGAAAGCTGCACCCTGTAAGTTACACACTCCTGACTCCTACACTCTGTACATTACAAATTCCTGAACCCTACAAACTGTACATTACACACTCCTGACCCCTACACTCTGTATGTTACACACTCCTGACCCCTACACTCTGTACATTAAAAATGCTTGGCCATTACACTTCGTATGCTACTTTAACTCCTGATCCATACACTCTGTACGTTATACACTCCTGACCCCCCACACTCTGTACATTACAAATTCCTGACCCAGTTACTCGTTACTCAATAAACAGTTCAGGGGATTTGGTTTTCTTATATTTATTGTGGAACTTGGATGGGAGAAGGGAATAATCGGATACTCCAACTGAACTATTCACAGTAGATGAGGTCAACTCTCACTTTGCCTCACCAAGTTATTTGTGAAAGCAGACACACTGCTTTAACCATACTGCCACTTGTATAGAAGAATTAAGTCTTCTTGATCTCTACAGAAGCAGACTTGATGCAACCACTTTCTCTTCAGGACACTCTCTAGCATCCCCTTGTCTGACACCCGTTTACTGGCTCTTCTAGCTGAAGGGATGGCCCTCTCAGGACAGGCCCCATGACACAGATCTTTACTTACTGTAGGCAGAATCAGATCCTTTCCAGTGTCTCTCTTGCAGTCAACTCTGCAGAACATCTGGGTTCAGCTCCTCTCTGATTTCCAGGCCCTCAGGTCGACCACCTGAGGCCGCATGGCAACTCCTACAGAGGAGGGATAGCTGCCCCCCTCCCTCCATGACCTCACTCTCCAGCTAACAGACCCTGAGCACATGTGCCCTTGGCATTTATACAGTATCCCAGCATGCACCAAGGCAGTCTCCTCTGCCAATCACCGGAGCTGTAACAATGCCTGTTCCCTCACTTGTCGGGGTTCCTCCCACTGTCCAATGTGCCTCCCTATTGGACCAGTGTGAAACATTTCAGACAAACTAAGCTGAACCTGAGCACCACAAGCAAACCCTACCAATGGATCCTGCTACTTGGTAGGCAGAGAGCAATATAAATTTACCTTGCAATCTCTCTGGTAAGCATAAAGATCCAAAAACTATAATCTCTCTGTAGCACCTACCCAGGAGGGCGCTACATGTACAGTACATTACACACTCCTGACCCCTACACTCTTTACAGTACAAACTCCTGAACCCTACACTCTGTACGTTACTTTTAGTCCTGACTCTTGTACTGGGTATGTTACCTTTACTCCTGACCCCTACACTCAGTACCTTACACACTCTTGAGCCCTACACTTTGTATTTTACACACTCTTGACCCCTACACTCTGTATGTTACATACTCCTGACCTCTACACTCTGTATGTTACATACTCCTGACCCCTACACTCTGTACGTTATTTTTACTTCTGACCCCTGCAATCTTTACATTACTTTTACTCCTGACCCCTACACTCTGTATGTTACACACTCTTCAGCCCTACACTCTGTATGTAACACACTCTTGACCCCTACACTCTGTATGTTACTTTTACTTCTGACCCCTACAATCTGTATATTACTTTTACTCCTGACCCCTACACTCTGTATGTTACACACTCTTCAGCCCTACACTCTGTATGTTACACACTCTTGACCCCTACACTCTGTATGTTACTTTTACTTCTGACCCCTACAATCTGTAAATTACTTTTACTCCTGACCCATACACTCTGTATGTTACACTTTCCTGACCCCCGCACCCTGTATGAGCAATCTAGTTTGACTGCTTTTTTTGGACTGGGGTGCCTTGAGAGTTTAGGCACTTTTAAAAGGCGCTATTACTGAAAAAGTTTAAAAACCTTGTCCTAACGTCCTGTGCTGTCTTTCAGTGTTGCACTGGAATCTCAAGCAGTGTTTTCAGCCCTGCCAAAGTTACTGTGGTGAACTACATCTCCCTCACGCAATTGGGAAAAGGAGAGGGGGAGATTTTCATAGTCTTGTCTATGGGTGACAAAGCTTCTTCTCCATAGATACTGTACAGAGTGTGAGCGTTGCCACTCTAGGACAGGAAGTGTGTTACTGACAGGATCACCAAGTGAAAGTGTAGGGAATAGAAGCCTGAAAAAAGTAAACGAATGCAGCCAGCACATCTAAGGACTGATAAACTGCAACATATTACATTTTGCTATTGGGTTTAGATACACTTAAAGCGGAGTTCCGCTCCCCCCTCCATAAATTAAAAGTCAGCAGCTACACATACTGTACACATACTGTAGCTGCTGACTTTTAATATTAGGACACTTACCTGTCCTGGAGTCCAGCGATGTCAGCACTGCAGCCGATGTTTCCATCGGCTGTCGGGTGCTGCCGCCGCCATTGCCGGTAAGGGAACCTGTCAGTGAAGCCTTGCGGTTTCACGGCCGGGTCCCTACTGCGCATGCACGAAACACGCTGCGCACTCCTGTTGGCTCGGTGGCGGGGGAAGGAGGAGGGGGGCCAAACTTCAGAGGGACAGCGCTGCGGTACCGTATCCCAGAAGTGGGGAAGGGTACCTGTCTAAAACAGGTACCCATTCCCCCCTGCCCCCCTGGAAGGTGCCAAATGTGGCATCGGAGAGGGGGGAGGAAGCAAAAGAGTGGAAGTTCCACTTTTGGGTGGAACTCTGCTCTAACCACTTGCCACCCAGGCCAATTGTGACATTTTTCTCCTACATGTAAAAATCATTATTTTTTTTTGCTAAAACATTACTTAGAACCCCCAATTATTATTCTTTTTTTTTTTTTTTTAAGCAGAGGCCCTAGAGCAGTGATGGCAATCCTTTTTGTGCAAAATTTCATCACAAAACCAACTTATTTTTCTCAAAGTGCCAACACTGCAATTAAACTGCACACACCCAGCCACCCAGGTGATGTTCGCACACTCCAAGAGAGATTGTAGTAAATTCAGCACTCACCCGGCTCCGAGGTCCAGTGTCCATGTGTCTGGCAGCAGCTTCTCCTTTTTTTGGTGCCTTTGATCACCCCCCTTACTCTTGATGATGTCCTCTCAGCACCGTCCTCTTGCTCCTCTCTGGCTGGTTCAACTCCAGGGGCGGTTGTGGCTTTGGCTCTCTCTCCCTCCCGAACCACCTCAGCCTCCGCTCACTCTTGTCTCCACACTCCTCTCTCCCTTCTCTCTCAGCCCTTTTCTTCCCACCAGGCTCCAGGCTGCCTTTCCTATTATTTTCTCAGGGCATGCTTGGGGCTGTAGTTTTTCTTTAATTGATTAAAATGTCTTCCGGGACTACATGTCCCATGGTGAACTTGTTCTGGCTCTTTATTGGTCCCTGGCTTCAGCCAATGGGGAGGCAGGAGGAATCAGAGTGGGCGACAATCCCTGCCAGCGTCGCTCTGTCCCGTTCAGCTTGACAGAAGAAGGGAGTTGAGCGGGGGAAATAAACTGACAGCCCGCGCTCACTCCCCTTGCCACAGTGCGGGCAGCGGCGGCCGCTCTCGTGTGCCCACAGAGTGGGCTCTGCGTGCCAGTTGTGGCACACGTGCCAAGGGTTTGCCATCACTGCCCTAGAGAATAAAATGGTGGGTGTTGCAATTTTTTTATGTCACACGGTATTGATGCAGCGGTTTTTCAAACACAAATTGTTTGGATAAAAATACACTTTAACCAGTTGCCGACCGCCCCCTGCAGTTTTACTGTGGCAGCCTGGCTCGGCAGTGCGAAATGACGTAGGGGTATGTCGATCGCGGGAGTGGTGCTAGTGGCTCCCGCCCTCACTAGGCAGCGGGGATGCCGATCCACGGGGCTGTCGGCCGCGATTGCCGCCTGACACCCGTGATCGCTCCCCACTGAGAGAGAAAGACGGTCAGCTGTTGTAAACACAGCCGACCGTTCTTCTCTCTGAAATGATCACAGAGTGCCTGTGATCCTTCTATATAGGATCACATTTCTCTATGGTCATTTCACAAGCCCCTCCCCCCACAGTTAGTAAACACTCCCCTAGGCTCACATTTAACCCTTTGATCACCGCTAGGTTAACCCCTTCCCTGCCAGTGTCATTATTACAGTAACAGTGCATATTTTTAGCACTGATTACTGTAGTAATGTCACTGGTCCCCCTAAAAGTGTCAAAAATGTCAGTTAGGGGTCCGATCTGTCCGCCGCAATGTCGATGTCCCGCTTAAAATCGCAGATCGCCGCCATTACTAGTAAAAAATAAATAAATAAATAAATAAAATGACATAAATCTTTCCCCTAGTTTGTTTGCGCACACCAATCAATATACGCTTATTGGGATTTTTTTTTATCAAAAATATGTAGCAGAATACAAATTGGCCTAAAATGAGGAAAACATCAGATTTTTTTTTCTGGGAATGTCATATAGCAGAATGTGAAAAATATATATATTTATTTTTTTCAGAATTGTCGCTCTTTTTTTGTTTATAGCGCAAAAAATAAAAACTGCACAGGTAATCAAATACCACCAAAAGAAAGCTCTATTTGTGGGGAAAAAAAAGACCTCAATTTTATTTGGGTACAACGTCGCATGACCGTGCAATTTTCTGTTAAAATAATGCAGTGTCGAATCACAGAAAATGGCCTGGTCAGTAAGGGGGATAATCCTTCCGGTCCAGAAGTGGATAATTAATTTTAGTGAACACAATATAATACCCAATTCTTTAGTAAATTATAAAAGATGATGTCATGCCAAGTAAATAGATACCGAACAGGTCAAGCAAAATTGCGTATGTCTGTGGAATGGCACCAAACGACGGTACCTAAAAATCTCAGAGGTGACACTGAAAGCCTTTACAGGTTACCAGTTTAGAGTCACTCGGGAAGTCTGGCACGGGCTCTATTGTTCCTTGCTGAACTGGCTGAATTTCTATCCATTTATTCCTGGCTTTACTTGTCCAGGAGTTCAGCGCTGTCCTTCTTCCAAACCAAAATGCTTCTTTTTCACTCTGCGCCTGCGCCGCCATCTTGGACCGATATAATGCACATGCACAGACACACCATGGGTCTCTGCCAGGTCTGCTGCTTTCTGCACATGCGTAGGGTTTCACAGGATTGTTTGCATGCGCAGACTGGTCTCTGTCAGGTCCTGAACACCCAAGGCATGTATGTGCATGCACGAGACAAGTGCAAATATCATGTTGGATAAGGAGGTGCACCCCTCACATTTTTGTAAATATTTTATTTTATCTTTTCATGTGACAACACTGAAGAAATGACAATTTGCTACAATGTAAAGTAGTGAGTGTACAGCTTGTATAACAGTGTAAATTTACTGTCCCCTCAAAATAACTCAACACACAGCCATTAACCACTTGCCGA
The DNA here is from genome assembly GCF_965119305.1 of Pelophylax lessonae. Taxonomy (NCBI): domain Eukaryota; kingdom Metazoa; phylum Chordata; class Amphibia; order Anura; family Ranidae; genus Pelophylax; species Pelophylax lessonae. The sequence goes on from NC_138774.1 coordinate 14,176,982, forward strand.
CCGCCGCAAGTACATATACTGCGGCGGTCAGCCCCTCCTGGGCAAAGTGACGTACCGGTACGTCACTCGCCCACAAGCCTATAGGGGGCGAGCGCGCTGCCCGAGGTGCGCTCCCGTCCCCGCTCGTTCCCTGACATCCCCGCGCAAGTGACCAGCGGCTCCGATGTCCGCCGGCCACTCGCATTCTCCCGCTGGAGAGGGAGAAAGGCAGGCGGCTGGTGTAAACACATCCGTCTGTCATTCTCCCTGGAGTAAGCACAGAGGCTATGTGATCCTGCTATGTAGGATCGTATCTCTCTGTGGTTACATCACAAGCCACGCCCCTTGACAGTTAGAATCACGCCCCTAGGGACACACTTAACCCCTTGATCACTAATAAAGTTAACCCCTTCCCTGCCAGTGTCATTTTTACAGTAACAGTGCATATTTATAGCACTGACTACTGTAGTAATGCCACTGGTACCCCCAAAAATGTCAGTCAGGGGTCCGATCTGTCCGCTGCAATGTCGCAGTCCCGCAAAAAAAAATGCAGATCACCGCCATTACTAGTTAAAAAAAAAAAACAATAAAAATGACATAAATCTTTTCCGTAGTTAGTAATAACTTTTGCGCAAACCAATCAAAATCCGCTTATTGCGATTTTTTTTTTTACCAAAAATATGTAGCAGAAAACAAATTGGCCTAAAATGTTAAAAAATTTTGATTTTTACTTTTTTTTTTGAGAATTTCAAAAAATTTTTTAAAAATATTGTTATTTTTTCAAAATTGTCGCTCTTTTTTTGTTTATAGCGCAAAAAATAAAAATCGTGCAGGTGATTAAATGCCACTAAAAGAAATCTCTATTTGTGGGGAAAAAAAGGATGTAAATTTAGTTTGAGTACGGTGTTGCATGACCGCGCAATTGTCAGTTAAAGTCGCACAGTGCCGAATCGCAAAAAAGTGGCCCAGACGTAAGACGGCAAAATCATCCGGTGGTAAAGTGGTTAATAATTATAGGTGTGCTCAATATATCACTGAGTGCAATCAGTGAAAAACCATTCCCCTTGAATCGTCTACCTTACTAGATATAAAATTCCATCTGGCACATACAGTATCTCACAAAAGTAAGTACACCCCTCATATTTTTGTAAATATTTTATTCTATCTTTTCATGTGACAACACTGAAGAAATGACACTTTGCTACAATGTAAAGTAGTGAGTGTACAGCTTGTACAGGGGCGTAACTACAGGGGTTGCAAGGGTTGCAATCGCTACCGGGCCCCATGCTCCAGGGGGCCCGGTAGCAAACCAGTGGGTGAACTTCTAGGATCTCAAAGGTCACACTTGCGACCGGGCCCTGGCATTTCACCACTGTGGGGAGGCCCCAAGATTGCAGGAAGGGGGCCCACTGCAGAACTTGTGAAAGGATCCTGATGCGGGACCATAATAAAAGGCCATGCAATGAGATTAAAGAGCCCCAGGATTAGTGGGAAGAGCCCCGGGCTTGAAGGGAAGGGCCCTGGCCAGGGGTCTGGGGGGCCCTTCATGGTTTCTTGCATCGGGGCCCTGAAGGTTCTAGTTACGCCTCTGAGCTTGTATAACAGTGTAAATTTGCTGTCCCCTCAAAATAACTCAACACACAGCCATCAATGTGTAAACTGCTGGCAAGAAAAGTAAGTACACCCTCTAAGTGAAAATGTCCAAATTGGGCCCAATTTGCCATTCCCCCCCCCCCCCCCGGTGTCATGTAATTTGTTAGTGTTACAAGGTCTCAGGTGTGAATGGGGAGCAGGTGTGTTAAATTTGGTGTGATAAACAAGCAAAAAATTGGGGGAGCAAACCCTGAACATGTATATCTAAAGACTTTTTTATGGATAGTGTAGGACCCACTGATAATGGGGTACTTTGACGCAGTGGTGGGCTTGAGCACGATATGGCCATATGGTGGGACCAAATCCCCATTTTTATTTATGGATTGTCTCCATATTTGATAGTCATTTCTTTTGCATGTGTGCGCTATTCTTTTTTAATATAAAATTTGGTGTTATGTTTGGGGGGTTTCTAAGTAATTTTCTAGCAAAAAATACTGATTTTAACTTGTAAGCAACAAATCACAGAAATAGGCATGGTCTTGGAGTGTTTAAGGTCTGCTTTAAGTTCCGAGTAAGACCTTTAGAAACTTTTGACCCCTTGATGGTGATACGTAAAGTTTTCCTCTCCGAAATCCAGGTGAAAGGAACTTGACTTTGATTCTGCAAACCTGAAAGAGACGTGTTGGTATTTCTAAGCCAACAACAGCCTGTAGTCATGTAAGATTATTTTGAAGGTTGACCTCGGAGACTGGAAAACATCAATGGTTGTTCAGTAGCTCTCCCGTCCTGCGGTATTGTCATCTTTTATCTTGGCAAACATCAAAATCTGAGCACAAAAACGAGAAAATGAGCTATTGATTTTTCCACATTGTCTTAACCCGCAGACTAATTGAAGGTCAGCATATGTATCCCCTTCAAAGACACGGCTTTGTCATGTAGGGAAGACGTGACACCCTCCACCTCGATGGAAACATCGGTAAACAGAAATATCTAAACCTTGTAGATGGGAAACCTTAAACCTCGAAACAAAGTGATGAGACAGGGAGAAGATGAAGTGTATTGTTACTTGATAAATGAATGCGTGTCAGAAGAAGGGATTAGCGTGTACAAATATATTATTCATGTTCTGCCTATATAGAGCAATTTAAAACCATAGTGACCATCACAGGGTTAAACAGGAGGGAAAATAAGCTTATTAGCCATCTAGTGGGGAAAAGAGAAAAAAATACATTTTAATGGTTTTTAAATGTATTTTTATGTGCATGAGAAGTATGGGAATAGTGTTTTTAAATTTTCTTAATCATACTTACCTAGGTGGATGCAGCATCTGCCCCCCCCCCCCCCAGCTCTAACACTGGGAACTGAGCAATCTAACACCGCAGATCACTTGGTTCTCACAGCTCCCTGAGCAGAGAGCTGGCGACTGTCAGTCACCAGCTCTCTGCTCTGCCCCCCCCCCCCTAGTTATTGGAGCGCTGGGCTGTGGAGAGGGCAGGAGCGACCAAGTCAGGCTCTAAGCGGCTCGTGCCAGTCCAGGCATGTGGGTGCATCCCAACCATATAGTCGCAATCTTGCCTGAACCTGGGCTGGCTCTGTGACATCAGCCGACAGTAGGCTTCAGCCTGCTGTCTGCTGAGAACCGTTCACAGGAGTGCAGAACAGGCTTGTGATCCACAGGAGAAGTACAGCTAAATAAGCTTTGTCTGTACCTCTCTTGTAAAGTGCTAGCCATTTTTTTCCACTTGAGCCTGTATTACTCTTTCATTATTAGCCCATTTTTTTGTTTGATGATAGTTTAACTGATAATTACTTCATCATGCAATGCTGTAACTTTTTATATGATTTTTTATATATTAATATTATAATATTATGTACATTATAATATTATAATATATTATTTTGTAAAATTATATTATAATATATGATGTTATATTATATTATATTATATTACTCCTACAGATTTACCCATGGACATGTATCTTATAACGTAATACATTTAAAAGGCTAAAAATAAAGCCTATGTGGCTCACATCCAAAGTTAAAAAAGCTTTAAAAAAAAGAAAAGAGCTTTAAAAAAAATCTAAAAATGAAGGAACACTATCATCATTTAAATGTTACAAAGAACATAACAGAATATGTAAAAAGGAAATAAATGATGCAAAAATTCAAAACGAACGACAGATTCGAGTTAGTTGGAACCCCCCCCCCCCCCCAAATTCTTCAAATTTACAGTATTAATAGTAAAAAGGTCAGGTCTGAGCATGTAGGCCCTTTACAAAACAATCTAGAGTGGGTGACTGGGGACAGCTAGAAGGCATATTTATTAAATACCTTCTTCAGCTCTGTGTATACAAAGGAGCATGGAGGAGCTCATGTCCATAATGGGGATGGTAATGACAAAGCCCCAAATGATCCACTATGGCTCATAATTGATATGGTCCAGAAATATTTAGACAAAATAAAGGTGAATAAAGCACCTGGACCAGATGGCATCCACCCACGGATCCTAACAGAATAGCGCTCCATGGAGCACCAAATATTACATCTCCTTTCTACGTCTCAAACTTAAATGAGATTATTCTTACTTATGTATAGACACCTTGTTACATCAAACTCCAGATGAGTGGACCTTAGTAGGAACCACAAAACGCGTAGACTTCCAGAGATGCCAAGATATATCCGTCCATTCACAGACCAATTGTGTACTTTCCTACGGAACTTTATGATCATTATCATACATGTGGTGTTTTATCATATAGGAATTTCCCTATATCAATTTTTACTGTATATGGTTGTATCATCAATGCAAATCATTCTAATACATAATTGTTTATTATGGAATTTGTAATTAATCATTATTTGTACTTAAGCTGCATCTATTTAGGGATCTACCTCATTTAAAGTTCCATGACCCATGCTTTGTTTTTATTTGTATATATAGGGATGGAGGTAGATCACAGTGTATGCCTCAGATCATTAAACCGGAATTCTGCCCCCCTTAAAAAAAATAAAAGTCAGCAGCTACAAATACTGTAGCTGCTGACTTTTAAATAGTAGAACTCACCTGTCCAGGGAGCCCGTGATGTCGAAACCCGAAGCCGATTTACATATCGGCTCTCAGGTGCCACTGCCGCCATCCAGGCTAAGGGAACCCGGCAGTGAAGCCTTTCGGGTTCACTGCTGAATCTCTAATGCGCATGCGCAAAGCGTGCTGCGCTTTGTAATTGGCCCAGTGGCAGAGGAAAAAGTAGGGGGCCGAACTTCCATAGGAGAGCGCCGCTGCGCTGTCTCCCAGGAAGTGGGGAAGGGTACCTGTCAAAAACAGGTACCCGTTCCCCCCTGAAAGATGCCAAATGGGGCACTGGAGGGTGCCTTTTTCCTTGTTACCACAATAAAGCAAGTTTATTAACATATGTGGGCTTTCTAATTTTTCTGTCGCCTCTGTCTGAGGCCCAGTAGGGGGTGGGAGGAATTGCCTGGACCTGCCTGTTCCAAGGTTGCGAGGCATGATCTGACACCTCCTTCTCATCCCCATCTCTGTTTTCACCTGAGGTGTGGGCGGGTGTGGCCATGCTGCTCATCGACGCCATGCTTCCATGCCCGACCCGCGACACTTCTGTTGTCTCATTTTCAAGGCGTCAAGCCCCATCTGACGCTGGAGGGTGAACTGGTGTGACCCACTTCCGGTGCTTTGCGCCGTACATGGGGTGGTTTCACTGCCGTCCCTCCCTCAGGTTTTTGGCGTCTGAATGGTTTTGGCGGGGTTCTGCCCACAGCCGTCGGGGTATTTAGCCAGGGGTTAACTAGAACCTCATGGTGCATACTGTCCTTTTTCACAGTGACTATTAGGACCACTACCTAGCACACATAATAATACAGGTTTTATTCTGAGGGGTTGGTCTTCACCCTCACTATTTGTATACTTTTTTCACCTCTGTACCTTTTTTCACTTTTTTTCATTATCATTTCTTGGCACTTGGTGAATGGTTTGGGGTTTTTTGTTTCCTTTTTTCTTTTCACCTTATTTATAATAATTTTTGGTTACACTAGTGCTTATTCTACTATTCATATTTTCCCATTCTACTTTCTCTGGGACCTACTGAACAAATTTTTTTAGACAAATACATTATTACGTTATATACCCTAATACACACTTCTCTATTGTTCAGTCCATATATGTCTATACACTTCAATTACTGCTCCTGATGTCCTGGATCGCCCCATGGTTGCTTCCCACTTTGGCTGAACCTGCACGGTTTATTCCCGCATCAACCCTGGGATAGACATTTGTCTTGGTGCCTCTATTTCTCCTCATATGCTGGGACCACTCTTTGAGCCCACATGTAAGTAGTAAGGCCACTCATTTGACATCCTCCCTTTTATTTGTGGAGCAACATATATTATTTCTCCTTTCTTCATCTCAAACTTATATGAAAGTATTCTTACCGGTACTTGTTTATAGACACCTTGTTGCATCAATCTCCTGGTGAGTGGACCATATTATGGTCTATGAAACGCATAGAGATCCAGAGATGCCAAGATATATCGGTCCATTCACAAACCAATTGTATCCTTTACTATGGAATTTTATGAACATTATCATACATGTGGTGTTTTATCATATAGGGATTTCCCTATATCAATTCTTACTGTATATGGTTGTATCATCAATGCAAATAATTCTAATGAATAATTGTTTGTAATAACTTGTAATAAATCATTATTTGTACTTAGGCTGCATCTATTTAGTGATCTACCTCATTTAAAGTCCCATGACCCATGCCTTGTTTTTAAAAGAATTGAGCTTTGTCATTTCAAAGCCTATGTTTCTAATTTCTAGGGACTTATTATTAACTGGAAAAGTACCACTGGATTGGCGTAAGGCCAATGTGGTGCCTGTATCTAAAAAGGGATCAAAGTCTTTGCCAAGTAACTATATACCTGTTAGTTTAACTTCTATAGTCGGGAAGATACCGGAGAGTTTAATAAAAGACCACATAGATGAATTCTTGCTGGAAAAAAATATTCAAAGTAACAGACAGCATGGATTCATGAAAGACAGAAGTTGTCAGACAAATCTGATTTCTTTTAATGAGAAGGTAAGTAAAACCTTGGACAGAGGGGTGGCTGTGGATGAAGTATACTTGGATTTTGCAAAAGCGTTTTACACAGTTCCCCACACACGACTAATGTGTAAGGTAAAGTCTACTGGCTTGGAAAGATCAGTTTGTAAATGGATAGAAAATTGGCTAAAAGGCAGAATTCAGAGAGTAGTGGTTAAGGATTCTTACTCTGAATGGTCTAAGATTATCAGTGGTGTACCCCAGAATTCAGTGTTGGGACCCTTACTTTTTTAACCACTTTACCACCGGAGGATTTTGCTGTCTTACGTCCAGGCCACATTTTGCGATTCGGCACTGTGCGACTTTAACTGACAATTGTCGCACATGTACGTTCTTTTTTTCCCCACAAACAGCGCTTTCTTTTGGTGGTATTTGATCACCTGTGCGATTTTTACTTTTTGCGCTATAAACAAAAAAAGAGCGTAAATTTTGAAAAAATAACAATATTTTTCACATTTTTTTATATGAAATTCCCCCCAAAAAAATGTAAAAATCAAAATTTTTTTACATTTTTGGCCAATTTGTTTTCTGCTACCTATGTTTGGTAAAAAAAAAAATCACAATAAGCATATTTTGATTGGTTTGTACAAAAGTTATTGCGTTTACTAACTAAGGGAAAGATTTCTGTCATTTTTGGTGTTTTTTTTTTTAACGAGTAATGGCGACAATCTGCGATTTTTTTTTTGCGGGACTGCGACATTGCGGTGGACAGATCGGACTCTTGACTGACATTTTTGACACTTTTGGGGGTACCAGTGACATTTCTATAGTAATCAGTGCTATAAATATGCACTGTTACTTTAAAATTACACTGGCAGGGAAGGGGTTAATTTTATTGGAGAGGGAGGGGTTAATGTGTGCCTGGTGCTTACTGACTTGTGTGGGGGGAGGTGACTGAGTGACACAGGGACAGATCGCATGTTCAGCTATGCTGAACCCTGCAATCTGTCACCGTTTGTCACTTAGGAGATCCGCCCGCTTTGTTTACACAAGCGGGCGGATCTCCACACTCGATTCCCCGATGATCGGGGAAGAGCGGCGGTGATCACCGCCGCTACTCCCCTGGCCCGACTCCCGCTGTGACTGAAAACAGCGGGAGCGAGCCTCCGGCGGCACGTGAGTGCCGCCCAGAAGGGGAGGAGTCCAGCGACATAGACCTACGTCGCTGGACGGAATCGAGCCACTTTGCCGCAGTACAGTCCCAGTGACTGGTCGGCAAGTGGTTAATACCTTTATAAATGATATCGGGTCTGGGATTCAAAGTACCATTTCAGTGTTTGACACCAAGCTTTGCAGATGACACCAAGCTTTGCAGATGACACCAAGCTTTGCAGATGACACCAAGCTTTGCAGTGAAATAACTTCCGTACAGGATGTCTCCAACTTACAAGCTGACCTCAATGCACTGTTTAATTGGGCAACTATATGGCAGATGAGGTTTAATGGTAATAATAAATGTAAAGTTATGCACTTGGGGGCTAAGAATATGCATGCATCATACATAATAGGGGGGAGAACAACTGGGGGAGTCAATTGTGGAGAAGGATCTGGGGGTTCTGATAGATAATAAGCTTAATAATAGCATGCAATGGCAAACTGCGGTTTTCAAAGCAAGCAAAGTCTATTCTTGTATTAACAGAGGTATGGACTTGAGAGAGAGATATAATTTTGCCCCTGTACAAATCATTAGTAAGACCTCATCTGGAATATGCAGTTCAGTTTTGGGCTCCAGTTCTCAAAAAGGATATCAGGGAACTGGAGAAAATGCAGAGAAGGGCAACCAAACTGATAAGAGGCATGGAGGAGCTCAGCTATGAGTAAAGATTAAAGGAACTGAATTTATTCTCTCTTGAGAAGAGGAGATTAAGGAGGGATATGATCTCCATGTATAAATACATAAGGGGGAATATGATCACCATGTATAAATACATAAGGGGGATATGATCACCATGTATAAATACATAAGGGGGATATGATCACCATGTATAAATACATAAGGGGGGATATGATCACCATGTATAAATACATAAGGGGGATATGATCACCATGTATAAATACATAAGGGGGGATATGATCACCATGTATAAATACATAAGGGGGATATGATCACCATGTATAAATACATAAGGGGGGATAAAATCACCATGTATAAATACATAAGGGGGGATAAAATCACCATGTATAAATACATAAGGGGGGATATGATCACTATGTATAAATACATAAGGGGGATATGATCACCATGTATAAATACATAAGGGGGATATGATCACCATGTATAAATACATAAGGGGGATATGATCACCATGTATAAATACATAAGGGGGGATATGATCACCATGTATAAATACATAAGGGGGGATATGATCACCATGTATAAATACATAAGGGGGGATAAAATCACCATGTATAATACATAAGGGGAGGATATGATCACCATGTATAAATACATAAGGGGGGATATGATCTCCATGTAGAAATACATAAGGGGGGATATGATCTCCATGTATAAATACATAAGGGGGGATATGATCACCATGTATAAATAAATAAGGAGGGTATGATCCACCATGTAAACATATATAAGGGGTCCATATAGTGAACTTGGTGTTTAGTTCTTCACTTTAAGGTCATCACAGAGGACAAGGGGGCACTCTTTACGTCTAGAGGAAAAGAGATTTAATCTCCAAATATGGAAAAGTTTCTTCACAGTTAGAGCTGTGAAATGTGGAATAGACTCCCTCCATTGGTGATTCTGGCCAGCTCAGTAGATTGTTTTAAGAAAGGCCTGGATTCTTTCCTAGATACATATAACATAACTGGATACTAACATTTATAGATAAAGTTGATTCAGGGAATATCCCATTGCCTCTCGGGGGGATCAGGAAGGATATTTTTCCCCTACTGGAGCAAACTGAATACTTTGCGGGCGTTTTTTGCCTTCCTCTGGATCAACTGTGGGTATAGGATTGTGTGTGTATGTGTGTGTGTGTGTGTGTGTGTGTGTGTGTATATAAAAGTGTGCCCAAAAAAGTTAAAGGAACACTTTGAAAACACATCAGATCTCGATGGGGAGAAATGTCATGCTGGATATCTATACTGGTATGGACTGGGTAATGTGTTAGGAACAAAAGGATGCCACATCATTTGATAGAAATTAATATTATCAGCCTACAAGAGGGCTGAATTCAAAGACACCCTGTAAATCAAAGTGGAAAAATGATGCATGGCCAAAATTAATAAAGACATTTTTAATTTTTAAGTTTTTTTTAGATATGTTTTCTAGCAAAAAGTAAAACATATTGTTTTTTTCTTTTTCAAAATGTTCGGTCTTTTTTAATTTATATTGCAAAAAATAAAAACCCACTGGTGATCAAATACCAACAAAAGAAAGCTCTATTTGTGTGAAAAAAAAATTGATTTAAATGTCATTTGGGCACATCATTGCATGACAGTGCAATTACTAGTTAAAGTAATACAGTGCTGAATAGCAAAAAATGTCCTGGTCATGAATTTATAAGAAATCGTAGCACTAACATACAAAGAAACACTTTTTTTTTTTTGTATCCAAAACGTGCCATATTTAATAAAGAATTTATATTTTCACAATAACCACCATAACATTGTTACAAATAACATTTTTCCTAGTTTTGTTTTATTTGTTGGGCTTCCCATACTTCTGTAATAGCTTTTCAAACACTTTGTGGCCTTGTAACAGAATAACATAGGAGACAAAAATAATTGAAGACATTTGTGCCTAATCTAGTAATAATGTACATGGGACCTTAGCATATAAAAAAAGAAATATTAAAAAAGGCATGGCACAATGAGGTTTAGGCTCATATTTGTGAATGGTTTATTTTAACCACTTAAGCCCCGGAAGATTTTACCCCCTTCCTGACCAGGGCCTATTTTGCGATTCGGCACTGCATGGCTTTAATGGACAATTGCGTGGTCGTGCGACGCTGTACCTAAACAAATTTGACTTTTTTTTTCCCCCACAAACAGAGCTTTCTTTTGGTGGTATTTGATCACCTGTGCGATTTTTTTGATCATGCGCTATAAACAAAAAAAGGGCGACAATTTTGCAAAAATAACAATATTTTTCAAATTTTTTTATATGAAATTCCCCCAAAAAAATGTAAAAATCTAAATTTTTTAACATTTTTGGCCAATTTGTTTTATGCTACATATGTTTGGTAAAATAAATCACAATACGCATATTTTAACAAAAGTTATTGTGTTTACTAACTAAGGCGATCAGCGATTTTTTTTTTTTTTGCGGGACTACGACATTGCGGCGGACAGATCGGACCCTTGACTGACATTTTTGACACTTTTGGGGGTACCAGTGACATTACTGTAGTAATCAGTGCTATACATTTGCACTGTTACTGTAAAAATGACACTGGCAGGGAAGGGGTTAACTTTATTGGGGAAGGAGGGGTTAAGTGTGTCCCTAGGGGCGTGTTTCTAACTGTGCAGGGATGTGGCTTTACATGTAACAGCAGAGATCTACGGTCCTACATAGCAGGACAGTTAGATCTCTGCTGTTACACAGGGAAGAATGACAGGGCGGCTTTGTTTACATTAGCCGCCTGCCTTTCTCCCTTCACAGCGGACGATCGCGAGTGACTGGTGGACATCGGGTCCGCTGGTCACACGCGCGGACTTGTTAGGGAACGAGCCGGGGTGGGAGCATGCCTCCGGCGGCGCCCGCTCGCCCGCTATTGGCTCACAGCCTAGTGACGTACCGATACGTCACTTTGCCTGGCCGGGGCTGACCGCCGCAGTATATGTACTTGCGGCGGTCGGCAAGCGGTTAAAAAATAAAATATTTGGTCGCATTCATTGCTGCTTTCCCCTGGAATGTTAAGAGATATTAAGTGAGAATGAAAGACTTTAAGAAGGAATGATGTGCAGGTTTTTTCTTCACTTGTGATTATAAAGTGTTGAGTTCAAGTAGCGTTTGGTCCAGAACTTGATGCATTCCCATATTTTCTTCTTTGTCTTTAGCCAACTTGTCTTCAAGATCATCAATAGTCTTTTCTAGTTTGGCAACTGTTCTCTCTGCAAACTCAGCCCGGGTTTCAGCTTCTTTTAGTTTGTCTGTTAAGATCTTTATTTCCTATTCCTATTTGTCTTCTTTTTCAGAATACTTTTCAGACTGAGCTTCCAAAGATTTTAAGTTGTTAGTTACATTTTTCAGTTCTTCTTCTAGATCACCGCACTTAAGTTCAGAGACTTCGGCTCGCTCCTCTGCTCTCTCCAGCTCACCCTCAAGAATAACCAATTTACGAGCCACCTCCTCATATTTGCGATCTGCTTCCTCTGCAATGTGTTTGGCTTCTTTGAGTTGCATTTCTTGAATTTCCATTTTTTCCTCATCCTTCAGTTGGTCCTGAGTTCCTCCTGGTGCATGACAATGCCCGACCTCATGTGGCGAGAGTATGCAGCTAGTTCCTGGAGGGTGAAGGAATTGATACCACTGAATGACCTCCATGCTCACCTGACCTAAATCCAATAGAACACCTTTGGGACATTATTTTGCGGCTCAGTCTGTTCAGGAGCTCAGTGATGTCCTGGTCCAGACCTGGGAGGAAATACCCCAGGACACCTTCCGTTGTCTCATTAGGAGCATGCCCCAACATTGTTAGGCATGCATACATGCACATAGGGGCCAATAAAAACTTCTGAGGTCCTGCAATGAAATTTCAGCAAAATGGACTCGCCTGCTGCATCATTTTTTCACTTTGATTTTTGGGGTGTCTTTGAATTCAGCCCTCTGCAGAGTGATCACTTTGATTTCCATCAAACGATGTGGCATCCTTTCATTCCTAGCACATTACCCAGTCCATACCAGTATAGATCCTAAAACATTATCCAGTCATTATCAGTATAGATCCTAACACATTACCCAGTCCAAATCAGTATAGATCCTAACACATTACCCAGTCCATACCAGTATAGATCCTAACACATTATCCAGTCCATATCAGTATAGATCCTAACACATTACCCAGTACATACCAGTATAGATCCTAACACATTATCCAGTCCATATCAGTATAGATCAGGACATGTTACCCAGTCCATACCAGTATAGATCCTAAAACATTACCCAGTCCAAATCTGTATAGATCCTAACTCATTATCCAGTCCATACCAGTATAGATCCTAACTAGGGATGATCAAACTTTTCAAAAGTTCGGTTCGACCAGAACACCCGAATTTCCCGAAAGTTCGGCCCGGATTTCAGAACCCCATTGAAATCAATGGGACACGAACTTCGGTAATCAAAAAACCCCATTTTGAAGCCCTAAAACCCAATAAATGCCCCTAAAAAGTGCATAGGGTTCTGGGTCATGCCACAGAGACTATTAATCACACAAAAAAAAGTTCTTGAAAATTGTCATTTTTGATAGAGAGCAAATTATTGAAACAATTATTGAAAAAAAAAATGAGATTTCTTTGGATTTAGTCTCTGGGGGGGTCTAAAAAGTGTACCTGTGAAGTTTCAGCTATGTAGCATGTCCAGAACCAGAAAAAAAAGTTTGTTTCTCTTAGGTCACTTATAGAACAGGGATATGGCTCCGCTATTTTCACACCTTGCCGGTTTTGTAGCAAGCGTTTTTTTGGGCATTTTTTGGGGGTTATTGGAGGCAGGCATAACATCAGAACTTCTGTGTAGGGGTATATATACACACACACACACTTATATGTATATATACACATACACACTTATATGTATATATGTACTTGACCTACTGATTACCAACAATACAGACCTGCTCACGGATATAGAAATACGGGAGAACTTAGGGAACAGTGACCATAGGTCAATTGGTTTCAGTATTAATTACAGTAATAGGAAACACAAAGGTAATATAAGGACGCTGAATTTCAAAAGAGCCAATTTCCCTAAACTGCGCTCGCTGCTAGAAAATATCAATTGGGATAGAACCCTGGGAACAAAGAACACGGAGCAAAAATGGGAGTGCTTCAAGAGCATACTTAACAAGGGGGTGGGCCAGTGCATTCCAAAGGGAAATAAATTTAAAAGAGCAAAATTAAACCCTGGGTGGCTAAACTCCAACATAAAAATGCATATTAATGCTAAAGAAAAGGCCTTCAAAAAATACAAGACTGAGGGGTCAGTGGCAGCATTTAAGCATTACAAAGAGTGTAATAAGAAATGTAAAGACGAAATCAGGGCGGCTAAAATAGAACACGAGAGACATATAGCGGAGGAGAGTAAAAAGAACCCCAAGAAGTTCTTTAAGTATATAAACAGTAAGAAAGCGAGGCCAGAACACATTGGCCCCATAAAAGATGACAAAAGAAATTTGGCCACTGAGGACAGAGAAAAGGCGGAAGTGTTAAATCATTTCTTCTCTTCAGTCTTCACAAAAGAATCGGGGGGCTACACAAACCTAGCTTGTAAGGCTGAACTAAACAACACACCTCAGGAAGTGCCGCCATGGCTAACAGAAGATAGACTTAGAACTAAACTAGAGAAACTTAACATAAATAAATCCCCGGGACCGGATGGCTTGCACCCGAGGGTTCTTAAAGAGCTCAGCCAGGTGATTGCCAGACCATTATTCTTGATCTTTAAGGATAGTTTACAGATGGGTATGGTGCCAGCTGATTGGAAAAAAGCCAACGTGGTACCAATATTTAAAAAGGGGCCGAGATGTATCCCGGGGAACTATAGGCCGGTCAGCCTAACATCTGTAGTCTGTAAGATTTTGGAGGGGATATTAAGGGACCACATACAAGACTTTAGTAATGAAAACTGTATTATTAGTAGCAATCAGCATGGATTTATGAAAAATCGTTCTTGCCAAACCAATCTATTAACCTTCTACGATGAAGTGAGCTGCCACCTAGATAAAAGAAAGCCTGTGGATGTGGTGTATCTGGACTTTGCAAAGGCCTTTGACACCGTTCCCCACAAACGCTTACTGTACAAACTAAGGAAGGTAGGTATGGACCATAAGGTGAGTACCTGGATAGAGAACTGGCTCCAGGGGAGAGTCCAGAGGGTGATGATTAATGGGGAGTACTCGGATTGGGCGGGTGTGGAAAGTGGGGTCCCCCAGGGTTCGGTCCTGGGACCAATCCTGTTTAATTTATTCATAAATGATCTAGAGGAGGGGATATCTAGTACAATCTCAGTATTTGCGGATGATACTAAACTAAGCAGGCCATTATCTTCTATGCAGGATGTAGAAACCTTCCAAGCGGACCTGAACAAAATAACGGGGTGGGCAACTACATGGCAGATGAGGTTTAATGTTGAAAAATGTAAAGTAATGCACTTGGGGGCCAAAAACCAGAAAGCAAGCTACTCACTAGGGGGGGGGGGGGACCTCTGGGTAAGTCTAGGATGGAAAAAGACTTGGGGGTACTGGTAGACAACAGGCTTGGCAGTGGCATGCAATGCCAAGCCGCTGCAAGTAAAGCCAACAGAATACTGGGATGTATAAAAAAGGGATTTCACTCCAGAAATAAAGAGATTATTCTCCCGCTCTAAAAGACTCTGGTCCGGCCACATCTGGAGTATGCTGTCCAGTTCTGGGCACCGGTCCTCAGGAAGGATGTGCTAGAACTGGAAAGAGTCCAGAGAAGGGCAACAAAAATAATTAGGGGAATGGAGGACATCAGCTATGAGGAAAGACTACAAGCACTGAACTTATTCTCTCTGGAGAAGAGAAGATTGAGGGGGGATATGATATCAATGTACAAATACTGTACTGGCGACCCTGGCATAAGGAACAAACTATTAAGGGTAAGGAAATACAATAAGACACGTGGCCACTCACTAAAACTAGAGGAAAGGCGGTTTAACCTTAAAATACGTAAGGGGTTCTTCACTGTGAGAGCGGTAAGGATGTGGAATTCTCTTCCACAAGCAGTCGTATCAGCAGGGAGCATTGATAGTTTCAAAAAACTATTAGATGGGCACCTTAGAGACCACAACATACAGGGGTATACAATGTACAACATACAGGGGTATACAATGTACAACATACAGGGGTATACAATGTACGGTTAAAAGCAAACACACACACACATCATAGGTTGAGCTGGATGGACTGTTGTATTTTTTCAACCTCACTAACTATGTAACTATGTAACTATACACATACACATATATAGGTGTAAAAGTAGCAGAACACTATGGCTGCGCTAATGAAATAATTAACACCCATATGGCTTCTCTCCTTTCACACCTATATGTGTATGTGTATAAATACATATAAGTGTGTGTGTATATATACCCCTATACAGAAGTTCAGATGTTTTGCCTGCCTCCAAAGCCCCCAAAAAAATGCCCAAAAAAAACGCCTGCAGAAACAAACCAGGGCGTTTTTTTTTTGGCGCAGATGTTTTTTTGGGCATTTTTTTGGGGTCTTTGGAGGCAGGCAAAACATCTGAAATTCTGTATAGGGGTATATATATACACACACACTGATATGTATTTATACACATACACATATATAGGTGTTATACCTGTTAACAGGTAATAGGTGTATTACCTGTTAATTATTTCATTAGCGCAAGCATAGTGTTCTGCTACTTTCACACCTATATATGTGTATGTGTATATATACATACATACATGTGTGTGTATATATACCCCTATACACAAGTTCAGATGTCATGCCTGACTCCAAACATGTCCTAAAAAAGCCCTCTAAACGCCTGCAGCAAAAAGCAGGGTGACAGGCGAGAAGCCATATCGCTGTTCTATAAGTCACCTAAGAGAAATGATCTTTTCTCTATATCGGTCACCCTGACATGGAAGGGTTTTGTCACCCTGCCATAGCAGTCAGTGTCAGTTCACCCTACACTAGATTACGGTCACCCTGACACTTAACACTTTGCCTACAGAAACTAGATTTTTGAATCTAACTAAAGTGGAAAATAGCAGCCTAACTACACTAGATATCCTTTTCCTCACACTAATAATTGCTAAATGACACTTTTGAAGCATAACATAACTGCTTCCACTCTCTTCCATGTCCCTGTATTACAATGCTAGGAATTTGGCGGGGCTATCTTATATACTGGGGGGCGTATTCACTAATGATTGGCCTCTGGACCCCCTAGTCACTCCAATCACATTCCTAGCATTCTCCTGCCCACTCAATTGGCTTTTACTGATGGTTCTGGTCCAATCATGGGCTTTTAAAGCCCATTTCCTGTCCCATTGCATTTTGGTGGGTTCTGGTTGCCGAATTCCGAACTTTTTCAGCAACAAGTTCGGAATTCGGCCAAATTTCGAACACCCAATGTTCGGGTCGAACCGATGGTCGACCCGAACCGTTTGATCATCCCTAATCCTAACACATTACCCAGTCCATACCAGTATAGATCCCAACACATTAACCAGTCCATACCAGTATAGATCCTAACGCATTATCCAGTCCATACCAGTATAGATATCCAGCATGAAATTTTTTCCCATTGAGATCTGATGTGTTTTCAAAGTTTTCCTCATTTCCTCAGTTTTCCTAATTTTTTTGAGTAGTATATATGATTTTACATTTTGACCATAGATAAGCTTTTAAATCTTTGGTTATCCATTTAACAAAAATGAATTAGAACTTTCATAATTCTTTTTTGTTAACAAAATATTCCACATATGAATGATTCCTGTTTAATTCACCTAGGAAAGGTTTATAAAGCTTCAGGATAATGCGGGAGAAAGCTTTTTCCTCCAAAGCAGCACATTTTTTTTTTTGCACTGAATAAATCCACCCCGTGCGGCGTTATGACCTCAACTTATGTGAATTCAAATTAATTCAAATAGATACAGTACGTAAACATTATGTTCTCCGGTGCTTGTGTACCCGCCAGTGACTGTTGGTTTTAAACCAAACACCTTCCCTTCCAAAAAAGAAATTCATTTAGCAGAGGTCATGGCGCATTGTATAAAAGGATCAATTGAATTATAAAGTTTTTCAAGGATGAATCAAGTCCATAATGTGACTGAGGATCCATCAGCGAGGGATTATCAGTTCTGACATTTTATTCTCCAGGAGAAATATTTGTACAGCCGGGAAAAAATCAGCACTGAAATGAAAATACATGAATGTGGATCAGCATTAAACCTGCTCTTAATTACATTGAGAGAATAGAAAATTAAAGAGATTTATTAGACTTGAACTGGTCTTCCTGACCTTTCCAAGCTCTTATAGTGTTTCTAAAGCAAATGAACACATTATAGGGATGTTTTCACCGATGATTCACCGGAGAGCAGGGCTGTCTTACCGCATGGGCACACTGGGCAGTTGCCCGGGGGCCCCACCTGCCCAGTGACCCAGCCACAGCCAAGCATTATTCCCAACTCCTTGTGTGCATCCCGCCGGCGAACTTAGCAGGTGGCAACAGATATCCCAAGTCTCCCGCAAGTGTCGTGCGATATGCAGGCTGTCTGTGTCAGCTGTCAGAACGGGGCCGATGTTTCCTGCATAGTTCTGGCTCAGTTTTAAAATTATTTATTCTTTTTTTTTTTTAATTATTAATATTTTATTAATTTAATGTTTAAAAACTGATTTTGTTGGCGGTACCAATAAATATAGGCTTATCTATAATTTGAATTTTTATTCTTGTGGGTGATTGTGTAGACAGGGCCCCAGTGCTACTGCATTGCCCGGGGGCCTATAATGCTCTTAAGATGGCACTGCCGGAGAGATCCTCCCAATGGAAAAACAGCTAAATTCACACAAATATTATTTGATAGGGTGTGTGAAAGCATGGGGAAATTGCATGCCAGTCTGATGGGGCAATCAATGTAAGTGGACACTCTGATAGAGACCATTGATAAAAGTTGGGACTCCAATGGGGACAAAAAAATGTAGGAGGGCACTCCGATGAAGACATTTCATGTAAGGGGGCACACTGATGAAGACAGTTGCTATAAGGGGGTACTGTGATAGGGGCCCTGAGTTAGGGCACTTTGATAGGGACTAAAAACAATAAAAATACAGGGGGCACACCAGCCTAGCACAATAACTTTGCAACAATTTATTTAAAAAAAAAAAAATACATTTTTGTACATCATACTCACAAACAAGATGACTTGTTCAAGCGTGATAAAAAAAAAAAAAAAAAAAAAAATATATATATATATATATATATATATATATATATATATATATATATACAAACCCGATTCCAAAAAAGTTGGGACACTGTACAAGTGGTGAATAAAAACAGAATGCAATGATGTGGAAATTTCAAATTTCAATATTTTATTCAGAATACAACATAGATGACATATCAAATGTTTAAACTGAGAAAATGTATAATTTTAAGGGAAAAATAAGTTGATTTTAACCACTTTACCACCGGAGGATTTTGCTGTCTTACTTCCGGGCCACTTTTTGCGATTCGGCGCTGTGCGACTTTAACTGAAAATTGCGCGGTCGTGCGATGCTGTACCCAAAACGTCCTTTTTTTCCCACAAACAGAGCTTTCTTTTGGTGGTATTTGATCACCTGTGCGATTTTTACTTTTTGCGCTATAAACAAAAAAGAGCATTTTTTTTAAAAAATAACAATATTTTTAACTTTTTTTATATGAAATTCCCCCCCAAAAAAATGTAAAAATCAATTTTTTTTTAAATTTTTGGCCAATTTGTTTTCTGCTACCTATGTTTGGTAAAAAAAAATCACAATAAGCGTATTTTGATTGGTTTGCGCAAAAGTTATTGCGTTTACTAACTAAGGGAAAGATTTCTGTCATTTTTGATGGTTTTTTTTTTTAACGAGTAATGGCGGCGATCTGCGATTTTTTTTGCGGGACTGCGACATTGCAGCGGACAGATCGGACCCTTGACTGACATTTTTGACACTTTTGGGGGTACCAGTGACATTACTACAGTAATCAGTGCTATAAATATGCACTGTTACTGTAAAAACGACACTGGTAGGGAAGGGGTTAATTTTATTGGAGAGGGAGGGGTTAATGTATGCCTGGTGCTTACTAACGTGTGGGGGAGGGTTGGTGACTGAGTGACACAGGGACAGATCGCATGTTCAGCTATGCTGAACCCTGCAATCTGTCACTGTTTGTCACTTAGGAGATCCGCCCGCTCTGTTTACACAAGCGGGTGGATCTCCAAACTTGATTCCCAGATGATCGGGGAAGAGCAGCGGCAATCGCCGCCGCTCCTCCCCTGGCCCGACTCCCGCTGTGACTGAAAACAGCGGGAGCGCGCCTCCGGTGGCACGCGAGCGCCGCCTACAGGGGGAGGAGTCCAGCGACGTAGGTCTAGACGGAATCGAGCCACTTTGCCGCAGTACAGTCAACGTGACTGGTCGGCAAGTGGTTAAAAAAATAAAAATAAATTTTTGTACATCATACTCACAAACAAGATGACTTGTTCAAGCATGATAAAAAAAAAATATATATATATACAAACCCGATTCCAAAAAAGTTGGGACACTGTACAAATTGTGAATAAAAACAGAACGCAATGATGTGGAAATTTCAAATTTCAATATTTTATTTAGAATACATCATAGATGACATATCAAATGTTTAAACTGAGAAAATGTATCATTTTAAGGGAAAAATAAATTGATTTTAAATTTTATGGCATCAACACATCTCAAAATAAGTTGGGACAAGGCCATGTTTACCACTGTGTGGCCTCCCCTCTTCTTTTTATAACAGTCTGCAAACGTCTGGGGACTGAGGAGAAGTTGCTGAAGTTTAGGAATAGGAATGTTGTCCCATTCTTGTCTAATACAGGCTTCTAGTTACTCAACTGTCTTAGGTCTTCTTTGTCGCATCTTCCTCTTTATGATGCGCCAAATGTTTTCTATGGGTGAAAGATCTGGACTGCAGGCTGGCCATTTCAGTACCCGAATCCTTCTTCTACGCAGCCATGATGTTGTAATTGATGCAGTATGTGGTCTGGCATTGTCATGTTGGAAAATGCAAGGTCTTCCCTGAAAGAGACGACGTCTGGATGGGAGCATATGTTGTTCTAGAACTTGGATATACCTTTCAGCATTGATGGCGCCTTTCCAGATGTGTAAGCTGCCCATGCCACACGCACTCATGCAACCCCATACCATCAGAGATGCAGGCTTCTGAACTGAGCGCTGATAACAACTTGGGTTGTCTTTGTATTCTTTAGTCTGGATGACATGGCGTCCCAGTTTTCCAAAAAGAACTTCAAATTTTGATTCGTCTGACCACAGAACAGTTTTCCGCGTAAATAGCCATGTAATTTTTGCCATGTAAATAGACACCTGACATGTCAAGCTTTAAAATTGCTCACACTCATGGAATGGGGAAAAACTTTGGCACTTAAAAATTTTCCATTTTCGTACATGCTACCTGTTTAGAGTTACAGAAAAGCTCTAGTGCCCAAATTATTGCTCTCGCTCTAACAATCGCCGTGATACCTCACACGTGTGGTTTAAACACCGTTTACATAGGTGGGCACGACTTGCTCATGCGTTCACTTCTGTGAGGGAAGGGGTGCTTCAATTTTTTATTTTTTTTCTTATTTATTTTACTTTTAATTTTTTTAATTTTTCACTGTTGCTTTAATTTTTTTTTTATTATTACTATTATTCCTATTACAAGGAATGTAAACTTTCCTTGTAATAGAAGAAAGCAGGACATGTCCTCAAAAAGACCTCAGATCTCACAATTACACTTAAAAGCATTTTTTTTTTTATTCCTAATTATTTAACTTTTTATTTTTTAATTTTACACTTTTGCTTTAATTTT
Organism: Pelophylax lessonae; assembly: GCF_965119305.1. Lineage (NCBI taxonomy): Eukaryota > Metazoa > Chordata > Amphibia > Anura > Ranidae > Pelophylax > Pelophylax lessonae. The sequence goes on from NC_138774.1 coordinate 14,198,440, forward strand.
TTTTATTTTTTTATTACTTTTATTCCTATTACAAGGGATGTATATATCCCTTGTAATATAAGTAAGCATGACATGTCCTCTTTAGTGTGAGATCTGGGGTAAAAAAGACCTCAGATCTCACAATTACACTTAAAAGCAAAAAAAAAAAAAAAAAGTAATTTTACATTTGCCTATAAAAAAAAAAAATAGGCCCTTAAAGGCCATTAGGCGTTGATCTGGTCCACCAAGGGGGACAACAATTGCCGTGATACCTCACATGCGTGGTATAAACACTGTTTACATATGTGGGGATGACTTGCTTATGTGTTCACTTCTGTGAAGGAAGGGGTGCTGCAATTTTTTTTTTTGTTCTTATTTATTTTACTTTTTATATTTAAATTTTTCACTGTCGCTTAAATTTTTTTTTGTTATTACTATTATTCCTATTACAAGGTATGTAAACTTTCCTTGTAATAGAAGAAAGCAGGATATGTCCTCAAAAAAAGACCTCAGATCTCACAATTACACTCTTTTTAGGATGAGCCATCTATATGTCCTATTTTAATACCAGTCATATGAGTTTTTTTCTACCCCAACAAAAAAAAAAAGCAGCTTTATTTTTTCATGTTACTCTGTTGAAAATGTAATTAAAAAAAATTGTCTCTTAAAAATGTGTGATTGCGCTGCCACTAAATCAAGGAAAATAGAAAATTTAATTTTTAAAAAATTGTCTATCTTAAAAATGTGTGATCGCGCTGGCTCTAAATCAAGGGAAATTGAAAATTGAAAATTGAATTTTTAAAAAATTGTCTATCTTGAGAATGTGTGATTGCGCTGCCTCTAAATCAAGGAAAATTGAAAATTGAAAATTTAATTTTTAAAAAATTGTTTATCATAAGAATGTGTGATCGCATTGCCTCTAAATCGAGGTAAAAATAATACCTAGAAAGTGACAAAATAAATACCTAAATAGGTAAGTGTTTCATATATAAAGTGCCAGTGCAAATTAAATAAAAAAAATAAAAAAAACAACAATTTTCCACTTGTGCTTCTTTCACCAGGTGAAGTGCAAGCTCCCCTACATTATAGACTGCTTAATGGTCAACAAAGCATAAAACACAGATCAATCTGATGGACCAAACTCTGGTGATCATGTTCCTTATAGGAACGAAGGAATTCCCTCTCCAAGATGGCTCTACACAACTCACACATAGGTCATATGCAAAAAACAGAAAAAACAGCCTCCAATAGTGCAGTAGCTGGGTTATTAAACTCAACACACCGCACAGAACCAACTTAATAAAGTGCACTCACTTTTTTTAGGTAAAAAACAAGCATTAAGTAAACTCCAGCTTCTCACATAATCCAGTAAAAACTCCCACTGCTAGGCTTAACCTCTACGTGTTACGCCACCAATACAATTGGCTTCATCTGAAGCTTTTTTATTTATTGCATTGTTTTTCTGTTTCTTTTTTTCATTACATGTTTGTTTATAGATTTAATTTGCACTGGCACTTTATATATAAAACACTTACCCATTTAGTCAATTTTTTGTCACTTTCTAGTTATTTTTTACCTTGATTTAGAGGCAGCGCAATGACACATTTTAGTATTGATTTGTTGCAGATTTGGGAACACATTTGGTGATTGCAGCAGCTGCACCTTGCAATTTCCTAATTGTTATCACTAGGTGGCACAGCATATCTGAGAGAATCAATAATTTGTAAAAAAGAGCTCATCACCAATAATCCCAGAATCCATTAAGGAAGAAAGGGGGTTGTGTGGGTGAGTATCATAGAGATTGGTCTCCGGAAGCAAGGCCATGAGGGTGAATGAAAAGATAAAACATAAAAGTGACCATGAGTGAGTAAAGATGAGGAGTCCCATAGACAGAAAGTATAAAGATAAAAGACTGGTAACAAGTAAAAATGAGCAAAATGAATGCCCATATGGTGTGAATCAGATCAAGTAATGCAGGAAAGCCACATATGGAGCAGAGGATTATCACATATAAAGTGTGACAAAGTGCCTAAAAGGTAAGTGAGGAAAAGACCCCCGATAAATGTCCATATAAAGCTGAAAGATGAGCATACATTGTAAGGTATCGGACGGACCCGATCCATAATAGAGAATAGTAAAAGAAAAGTAAAGCGAGTCAAGTATGTGCCGATCCAGATAGAGTGAAAGAGAACACCCAAAGAGAGCCGTACAATCAGGAGATCCAAGATGGTGAGACGCTTACCTTGAGTACTGAGATCGAGTGGTAACAAACAGCCGCGCCACTGTAGTCGTGGCCTGTTTGTACCATGCTGTGCTCGGCATATATATGCGCGGTCCCACCGGAAGTGACGAGGTACCTCGTGACCTCCAGCTAGTCACTTCCGGTGCAGGCGCCATCTTGCGGTCCTAGCCATGCCTGCACCGTAAGAAGGACGGTAGCAGGCGGGTCAGAGCGCTACACATCCGCCATGAAAAGAGGGCGGACTCGGGGAGTAACGTGGGAGGAGAAGAATGGATAAAGTCTCACAGCACCACGCCGGCTTGGCGCCCGAATCCCTGTCAAAAAAAGTAAAAGCGAAGAAAGTACTGGCCCATTGGATTTAACTGCAAACCGATCCCATAGGAACATATGGATTTCCATCTAAGGCAAATACAAAAGAGATATAAATAAGCAGAAAGTACATACCGAGAACATAAAATTGATTTTCATTTTAATTTATAACAAATGACAACCAAGTGTCAATAGATTTATTGAGACAAACAAAAAATTCCGCATGATAGATAGGAAGACATATATATAATGTCCTATCCTAGATCAAAAAATAAAAGGCAGAATGGTATGTCACTGTGTTGTTAACTTAGTGTCTAAGTTATCACTAGATTGTATCTAGTGTCCCCCTATTGTGAAATCATGGGTGGCCATATGGTATAAAAAGAACAGGATATCTTAAAGTGAATCACAGAACCAAGCATCAGGGAAGGGAAAAAAAAATTAATTCTACTTCTCTCATTCCAGAATATATTAATGTCCTCAAAGAAATGTGTAATATTTTAATCACATTCATATGAGTTTTCTCTACCCAATGACAGCTTTTTTTATTTATTTATTTATTTATTTATTTTTTCAATATTTTTTATTGAGTTTCATAGAAAGATAGAAGTTGTACATCTGGGTAATAAAATGAGTGCTATCAGTATACAACATAGCAAACAACATATATTGTATAGAGTATATAACAATGGGTATTATATGAAGGTCATGTCCAGACAGCGAACATAATTGTTTTTAAACATTGAATGCGTTATCATAGGTAATTCTAAGGTAAGGGTATCGTCCCTCCTCCCCAGACACCCCATTTGGGAATGTACTATGTCATGGATTAGGAGGAGACAGTCAACTTTTGATTTGTAAGTTTTGGATAGCTTTTTTTTATTTATTATTTTATGTTACTCTTTTTAAAATTAGATAACAATTTAATTACAAAAAATACATTAAAAATAAATACTTTCAAAATTATATTAACTTGTTAAAGCTTACAGGAGATTTTTGTGATTGATTTTACATCTACTTTAATTTAAAAAAATATATATGATTTTAAATAATTGTACTGTGAAATGTACAATGTACTAGATTCCTTCCCAGGGGTACAAGTAAAGTCCCTGTCCACTTTGACCTCTTTTGTAGTGAGCAATCTATATGTCCTATTTAAATCACATTGATATGAGTTTTCTCTACCCAATGACAGCTTTTTTTTTTTTTTTTTTATGTTACTCTTTTTAAAATTAAAAACAAATTTAATTACAAAAAAAAAAAAAAAATACATTAAAAATAAATACTTTCCAAATTACATTAACTTGTTAAAGCTTACAGGAGATTTTTGTGATTGAGTTTACATCTACTTTAATTTAAAAAAAAAATATGATTTTAGATAATGTACTGTGAAATGTACTAGATTCCTTCCCAGGGGTACAAGTAAAGTCCCTGTCCACTTTGACCTCTTTTGGGGTGAGCAATCTAAATGTCCTATTTATCACATTAATATGAGTTTTCTCTACCCAATGACAGCTTTTTTAATTTTTTTTTTTTATTTTACTCTTTTTTAAAATTGAACAACAATATAATACCAAAAAATACATTAAAAATAAATAATTTTGAAATGATATTAACTTGTTAAAGCTTACAGGAGATTTTCGTGATTGAGTTTACATCTACTTTAATTCTACTTCTCTCATTCTAGAATATCTTAATGTCCTTAAAGAAATTTTCAATATTTTTATTAATCACATTCGTATGAGTTTTCTCTACCCAATGACGTTTTTTGTTTTTTTTTATGTTACTCTTTTTAAAATTGAATAACAATATAATACCAAAAAATACATTAACCACTTGCCGACCGCCGCACGACTATCTATGTCGGCGGTCAGCCCCTCACAGGCAAACTAACGTAGGGCTACGTTGCTTGCTTGTGAGGGTCTAGGGAGCGAGAGCGCGCCGCCGGAGGCGCGCTCCCGCTCCCGCGTGGTCACGGACCCCCCCGCGCGTGTGACCAGCGGACCCGATGTCCGCCGGCCACTCGGCGATCGGCGCGGGAGAGGGAGAATGTCAGGCAGCTTGTGTAAACAAGCCACCTGTCATTCTCCTCGCTGTAAAGACACTGATCACATGGATCTACTATGTAGATCCGTTGATCAGTGTCCTTACAGCTCAAGCCACAGCCAATCACAGTAGAAAGCACGCCCCTAGGGACACACACAGCCCCTCCCTCCCAAATAAAGTTAACCCCTTCACTACCAGTGTATTTTTACAGTAACAGTGCATATATATAGCACTGATTACTGTAGAAATGTCACTGGTAACCCCAAAAGTGTCAAAAATGTCAGTCAAGGGTCCGATCTGTCCGCCCCAATGTCGCAGTACCGCAAAAAAATCGCAGATCGCCGCCATTGCGCGTTAAAAAAAAAAACAACAAAAATGACAAAAATCTTTCCCTTTGTTAGTAAACGCGATAACTTTTGCGCAAACCAATCAAAATACGCTTTTTGCGATTTTTTTACCAAACATAGGTAGCATAAAACAAATTGGCCGAAAATGTTAAAAAATTTTGATTTTTACATTTTTTTGGGGGGAAATTTCATATAAAAAAATGTGAAAAATATTGCTATTTGTGCAAAATTGACGCTCTTTTTTTGTTTATAGCGCGTGATCAAAAAATCGCACAGGTGATCAAATACCACCAAAAGAAAGCTCTGTTTGTGGGAAAAAAAGGACGCCAAATTTGTTTAGGTACAGCGTCGCACGACCGCGCAATTGTCCGTTAAAGTCACGCAGTGCCGAATCGCAAAATACCCCCTGGTCGGAATGGGGGTAAAATTTTCCGGGGCTTAAGTGGTTACAAATAAATACTTTCGAAATGATATTAACTTGTTAAAGCTTACAGGAGATTTTCGTGATTGAGTTTACATCTACTTTAATTTTACATCTCTCAGGTAAGGGTATCGTCCCTCCTCCCCAGACACCCCATTTGGGAACATACTATGTCATAGGGTAGAAGGAAAGAGCCAACCTCAGATTTGTAAGTTTTGGATAGTGTTTTTTTTTTTTTTTTTATGTTACTGTTTTTAAGATGAAATAAAAATTGAATTACAAAAAATACATTAAAAATAAATACTTTCAAAATTATATTACCTTGTTAAAGCTTACAGGAGATTTTAGTGATTGAGTTTACATCTACTTTAATTCTACTTCTCTCATTCTAGAATATCTTAATGTCCTTAACCACTTAAGCCCCGGAAGATTTTACCCCCTTCCTGACCAGGGGGTATTTTGCGATTCGGCACTGCGTGACGTTAACAGACAATTGCGCGGTCGTGCGACGCTGTACCTAAACGAATTTCATGTCCTTTTTTTCCCACAAACAGAGCTTTCTTTTGGTGGTATTTGATTACCTCTGCGATTTTTTGATCATGCGCTATAAACAAAAAAAGAGCGTAAATTTTGCAAAAATAACAATATTTTTCACATTTTTTTTTATATGAAATTCCCCAAAAAAATGTAAAAATCTAAATTTTTTAACATTTTAGGCCAATTTGTTTTATGCTACATATGTTTGGTTTAAAAAAATAGCAAAAAGCGTATTTCGATTGGCTTGCGCAAAAGTTATTGCGATTACTAACTAAGGGAAAGATTTTTGTCATTTTTGTTGTTTTTTTTTTTTTAACGAGTAATGGCGGCGATCTGCGATTTTCTTTGCGGGACTGCGACATTGCGGCGGACAGATCGGACCCTTGACTGACATTTTTGACACTTTTGGGGTTACCAGTGACATTTCTACAGTAATCAGTGCTATACATATGCACTGTTACTGTAAAATTACACTGGCAGTGAAGGGGGTTAACTTTTTTGAGAGGGAGGGGCTATGTGTGTCCCTTGGGGCGTGATTCTAACTGTGATTGGCTGTGGCTTGATGTGTAGGAACAATGATCAACGGTCCTACATAGTAGAACCATATGATCACTGTTTCTACACAGGGGAGAATGACAGGCGGCTTGTTTACATTAGCCGCCTGCCTTTCTCCCGCTGTACCGACGATCGTCGAGTGACCGGCGGACATCGGGTCTGCCGGTCACACGCGCGGGGGGGTCCGTGACCGCGCGGGAGCGTGCCTCCGGGAGCGCGCGCTCGCTCCCTAGACCCTCACAGGCTAGCGACGTAGACCTACGTCGCTCTGCCTGTGAGGGGCTGACCGCCGTCGTGCGGCGGTCGGCAAGCGGTTAAAAAAAAGTATGGTTTTAAATAATGTGCTGTGAAATGTACTAGATTCCTTCCCTAGGGTACAACTAAAGTCCCTGTCCACTTTCACCTCTTTTTGGGGTGAGCAATCTAAATGTCCTATTTGAATCACATTCATATGAGTTTTCTCTACCCAATGACAGCTTTTTTTTTTTTTTTTTTTTTTTTATGTTACTCTTTTTAAAATTGAATAACAATATAATACCAAAAAATACATTAAAAAGAAATTCTTTCGAAATTATATTAACTTGTTAAAGCTTACAGGAGATTTTCGTGATTGAGTTTACATCTAGTTTAATTTTACTTCTCTCATTCTAGAAAGTCTTAATGTCCTTAAAGAAATAAAAACAAAAAAATAAAAAAAAAAAAAAAAACCTTTTACTTTGTAAATTCTACTTGTGTCAAGCTCAATCTAAATCAGTTTTTTTTTCCTTATATAAAAGCATGCAACAGATGGCGAGCACTACCAATATTTACCCCTAAAGCAAAGATTAGCTTCTCCATATCTTTAGTTTGGTAGAAAACGCAGACAAAGGAATTGATAATGCACGCGGTAAATCTGTTGGAAATTATTGCCTCTTAGTTCGCAAGCCTGGAGATACGGCAATGCACTAGAGACTTCCGAACGCAGGTGTTCCGCGATATCGTTGCATATTTAACAGATGCTAAGTGCAGAAAAAACACTTTTCAAAACTTTGAACTAATGGATGTTTTGTAGATAAGCATCGAATAAGATAAATGGAAACACGTACTTGTATTGCTGGATTCACCGATCCGGATCTCCTTATAGCTCAGCTGAGATCATATTTCTTGACTTGTATGTCGTGTTTTGATGCAAAACTTCTTTTGCACCTATTATACTTATTTATGTATTTGAAGCATCTTAGAAATGTAGGATTTTGTTATTTATCGGCTCCTGCCTGGTTTTTATACAAAAAAAAAAGATAACCCCGGCGGATTTTCAGTGCATGTGTAATTTTTTTTTAAAAATCTGACATTCGAATTTAATTTGAGTTTAAAACTGGCTTTAGAGTTCTCTGACTGCAGGAAAAAGTATCACTAGATAAATAGTGACCTGTATTTAACCAGTTCTGGACCGGAAGATTTTCCCCCTTAATGACCAGGCCATTTTTTTTTTTTAAATGACCAGGCCATTTTTTACGAATTTGTCACTGCGTTACTTTAACCACTTCTGGACCGGAAGGATTTTCCTCCTTAATGACCAGGCTATTTTTTTTTTTTAATGACCAGGCTGTTTTTTTGCGATTCGGCACTGCGCTACTTTAACGGACAATTGCGTGGTCGTGCGACGCTGTACCCAAATAAAATCGATGACCTCTTTTTCTTACCCACAAATAGAGCTTTCTTTTGTTGGTCACCTGTGCCATTTTTATTTTGTGTGCTATAAACAAAAAAAGAGCGACAATTCTGAAAAAAAAAAAATATTACAACATTTTTCACATACTGCTATATAACATTCCCAATAAAAAAAATGTAAAAATCTAATTTTTTCATCATTTTATGCTAATTTGTATTCTGCTATATATTTTTGGTAAAAAAATCCCAATAAGTGTGTAATGATTGCTTTGCTCAAAAGTTATCGCATCTACAAACTAGGAGAAAGATTTGTCATTTTTATTTATTTATTTTTTCTACTAGCAATGGCGGCGATCTGCAATTTTTAGCAGGACTGCAACATTGGACAGATCGGACACCTAACTGACATTTTTGACACTTTTGGGGGGACCAGTGACATTACTACAGTAATCAGTGCTAACAATATGCACTTTTACTATGATAATGATACTGGCAGGGAAGAGGTTAACTCAGGGGCTATCAAAGGGTTAAGTGTGAACCTAGGGGGTGTTTTCTTTTTTTTTTTTTAATAAACTTTATTGAAAACCAAAGAATACAAGAGAGAAACAGCACATATAATCAATATGGTACAATAGGAAACACAGATATCATGAGTTACGGAAAATGCATGTGCAAGAGCCAAAACTCAAGAAAAGGACGGGGTTAGGGGGAAACAGAGGAGTAAGCAGGCTGAGCTAAGAGCTTAGTTGGATGGATCTAAACAGAGACCCTAGGGAAGGCGAGCATAGTAGGGGGGAAGGGAACACGGGGTGGGGGGGCGGGGGGAAGGGCCACTAAACCTACACCACATGGTCTTTAACAGTCATTAGAGTAGATAAAAGGTTTCTCGAAGTGAGTCCGAGGTTCTCACCACTGGGTAGTGATGTTAGAAAATCCTGCCATTTGGAAAAGAAACGTGTTGCTGATGCCTTGTGGTTAAAGTCTGTATTGAGCTGATCATAGCAAAGAATGTCCAAGAGATCCAGTTTGATTTGGGAGACTGAGAGGCATATCTGGGTTATCTAATTAGCAAGAATGACTCTCCGAGCTACCAAAAGGCAAGTCAGTATCCAGATACGAGAGAATGGAGAGGAGCGGTTCAACCAGATTTGCAGTTATTTGTCCCAATAGCCGAAAATCAAAAGAAGGGGGTCTTTAGGGAGATTGGGTAAGGTAATTCCATTTGTGAAGGAGAGGACTTGATCCCAAAAGGAGGAAATGAAGGAGCACGCCCAAAACCAATTTTTCAGCGTCGGTCTGGATTTAGAACATAGAGGACATGTGCTGGAAAGGGAATTGTCTTTTCCAGACACGAAAGGGATGTAGGCCTGGTGAAGAATTTTTAGCTGGGTTTTTCTCCAGGATTCATTGGGCGTCAGCCATAGGGTCCATTTGTAACCTTGAAAAATGTTGTCCACAATGTTTTCCGCGTCAAAGTCCTTGGACCAATTAGATGCAGTGGAAGATGCAAGATGGTAAGAGGTCAAATTCAGAAAGGTTTTATAAATGTCCGAAATGCTGTACTTTCCATGGTTAGAAGAGGGTCTATTAGCGGATCACAGAACCTCTGTTTGGGATTCCTGCAGGAGGACCATTTGGAGCTGTAGCATTGTAGCAGAAAAAAAGAGGTGGGATCCTAGGAGATTGAATTTGGCGAGTAAGAACTGAGGAGAGCATGGCTGACCAGAGTCGAGGTCGCAGAGATCCGAAAAGTACTGTAAGCCGTTTTGCTCCCGTAATTGGAAAGCCGGGAGATCCAGGCCTGGATGGAAGTTTGGATGATCACGGATAGGTAAATATTTAGAGATCGAGGATGGGAGCCGTAGAAGTTTCTATTCTCTCTCCAGGCAATAACAGTGTCTCTTAACAGGATGTTATGTTTCAGTCGAGGGGGCATATCCTTCCATTTAGAATGTAGTAGAGAAGCCAGTGAGAGAGGCTAAGAGACTTGAGATTCCAGTGTATAGTCAGAAAATAGAGAGGAGTTGGAGATCCAATCAATAGCTATTCTTAACAGGCAAGATAAATTATACAACCTGATATCTGGGAGGTTTATACTGCCCTCGCTCCGGGGAAGAAAAAACGTTTTAAGAGTAATGCATGGCCGTTTGCCCCCCCCATATAAATTTGGAATAATGTAGAGACTGGATATCTTTATGCTTAATCAGAACGGGAATAGTCTGCATCGGGTATAAGAGGCAAGCAAAACTGACCATTTTAAATAAATGACATCTTCCCAACAACAAGAGCGGCAGATCCATCCGACTATCCAACTCTTGTAGGATCTTAGTAAAAAGGGGACGGTAATTCAGGGTATAGATGGAAGATGGGGGTCCTGCCAATCTTGATGCCTAAGTAGGTAATGTGGGATTTGGTCATCGAAAAAGGGGAGTTTAGCGCCCAATTAGGAGTAGACGTGGGACCCAAGGGGAGAATTTCACCAACCAGAGCACAATTTAAACCTGTCAAAAATTAAGATAATTGTTGGCATGTCGGCCGTGGGATTTTGAGTGAAAATCAGGATATCGTCAGCAAATAAAGAAATTCACAATTCCCTATTTCCAATGGAAATCTCATGGAGTGGGGCTGCTACCAAAAGATGCCTGGAAAGAGGCTCGAGTGCCAAGTTAAAGAGCAGCAGCGACAGGGGGCATCCCTGCCTCATGCCCTTTTATAGGTGAAACTCATCGGTGAGGGACCCAGCCACCCAGAGCCTGGCCGCAGGACAAGTGTACATGGCCTCTTCGATGTGTTTAAACGGCCCAGTAAAGCCCATTTCCAAAAGGACCATGGAGAGCCAGTCGAAATTCACATTATCAAAAGCCTTCTCCGCATCCAGGGTTATGATGGCTAGGTCTCCAGTGGGGGGGGGGGTAAGGGCCTCCAGACCATATAGCAGAGTATACCTTAAGCAATGTAGGAGCAATGGTTGATGATAGGGATTTATGGAATTCCCCCGGAAAGTCCATCTGGACCCGGGGCCTTATTTGGGGCTAGGGACAGGGAGATGGGAGCGTTAAGTTGGGCCAATTGTTCAGGAGAGATCGTGGGCAGGGATTTGGCCACGTCCGGATCGATGGGATCGGTCGAGTAGAGGGAGGAGTAGAATTTGTGAATAACAGATTTTACCCCTTGGGGCATATTTTCCACTCTACCCACCGAGTTCCTTAGGGAGGTAATGTGTATAGGTCTGTAGGGAGGGTCTGTAGGGAGCACCACACAGTTTTGCAAGAAGCTTGCCTGCTTTATTGCCAAACCTGTGGAGTGTGGCAGATAGATGGGCTCTCTTGATGAGTTCAATTTTATCCGCCCATGTGTCAAAGCCCTTTTTTGCCATTACCCATTCAGTCATATTAGCTGGTGAATCCAGGGATAACAATGTGCGCTGGGCGTTGCAGAGCCTTTCGCTGGCCAGTGTATAGTTATGAGAGGTCGATTTTTTAAACGCCGAGGCATAGGAGATTATATGGCCGAGAAGATACACTTTTCCAACTTCTCAGAAGAGGTTTGGATTAGAGGTATGGGAGAGGTTATTGGAGGAGTATGAAGGATTGGAAGTCTGCATTATTGTGGAGACAGAATGGAAATCGCCAAAGATGGGAGGTAGCCTGTAAGTCGGGGGGGTTCAGGGAAAGAGAAATATGGGGCATGGTCCGAAATAACTATATCATGCAGTTCAGATTCCCCCAGTCTAGGGGTGAGATTATATGAACATCTGGTGAATACACTGTGGGGATGAGAGTAAAAGGAGTATTCCCTGTCAGTGGGGTGAAAAAGACGCCAGACGTTGGTCTATTTCAAGGAGTCTAAAAATGACGCTAGAAGTGTTAGTTTTGGGGTCCCTGCATGGGTGGTTGAGGGTCCGTTGCGGGATCTATCTAGGAGGGGATCAAGTGTGGAATTAAAATCGCCGCCAATTAGGTGAGGGGCATGTGGGAGTTGAAGGAGCCGAGCCTTAAAGTCTCGATAAAACGAGTGATCAGGGGTATTAGGAGCATATACATTGGTCAGGACCAGTTCTTTACCATTCAGTTTACCATGAGCGGATAGAAAGCAACCGTTGTCGTCCACGGCTGAGGACAAAAGTTCAATGGAGATATTTTTATGAATGAGAAGGAGAACCCCAGTCTTTCAGCCAAGAGCCTCCGAACCTAAAACCGTTCCCACCCAGAGTTTTCGCATGCAAAAGAAATGGGCTGTGTACAAGTGGGATTCCTGAAGAAGTATAATGTCAGTTTTAAGTCTCTTAAGGTGATGTAGGACTTTCCTACGTTTAATGGGGGATCTCAGGCCCCTAACGTTCCAGGAAACAACTCTCATGGGGGTTCTGGTGGGTGTGGGGGTCTTAGCTGCAGCAGGGGTATCCTAATTGTACAACGGGCCAGTGGTGGCAAGAGTGAAATTGTAGGTGTACTAAGTATGGTGGGTAGGAAAGGGAGCCCGGGAAGGTGAGATTCCAAAACATGAAACCGTAGTGCAAGAAGGGGAAATAAGGGCAGGGTAGGATATAAATAGGCAATAAACATAACAAAAAATACCACAAACAATCAAGAGCTTCACTTTTTTACGCATGCTGTCAAAGTGAGGGATGGCAAAACCTTAGACGTGGACCCAAGCAGGTAAGAGGATAGGATAAACCAAACCTCATTGGTATTTCAGAAAAAATGGGATAAGTCAGGAGGCCACATGAGATCACCCCTGTCCTACACAATGGCAGCATGAAGGAAAAAGGCAGTTAAAAACAATAACATCAGTGAACCCGCAACTGTGCGGGGAAAATAGCGACCTGGGCAGACAGACTGTATCCATTGAGGGGCCGGCAAGGCCGAGCCCCGGCAGAAGGAGACAACAGTACCCAAATAGGGGAGTTACCCAAAGTTGAAGCGTATCATGCAGATGGGAGCAGCGTTCAGCAGTGAGGGTCCGGACAGTTGGAGCTGACCACAGTTTAATATTTAATTCGCTTGGGTGATTCCTTGCGTGGGCTCCTCTGAATTAGCGGACGGGGAACCGGAGATGTTTTGGAGGCTGGTGGACCACGGCCATCTGCAGGTAGAGAACGGAGGAAGGATTCCGCTTCCGCTGGGTCCTGAAACGAAAGTTGTTTGCCATTAGGAGATCTTAGTCGAAGGGTGGCCGGGTATGTCAGTGTGAATTTGATCTGTTCATGGTGTAGTTTGGAGCACACGGCAGGGTTTGGATAGAGGCTTCACCTGGAAATTCAACACACATTAAGCAGGCCCATTCACAAACATTCAGCTTCTTGTATAAGTGTGTAAAGTAACCTTAATATAGGATTACCTATAGCGCTTGCTTAATGATAAAATGCAAATGTATGTTATAAATAAATAATAAACAATCCTATGGTATTTCAAAAAATATTAAAGTGCATAAAGTTGTGCAGAGAGCCAAGTGAACAAGTATAAGTGATATACAAGGAAACAAAATCACTCATTCAAAGGATTTCACACTAAAAAAAATAAAAATATATACATTCTCTATAAAATATAAAACGGAAAGAGTCAAGTTCATAGGTAGTGCATGAGATATATGAATAATCTCATAAATACTGCATACAGTTCATGTGCAAATGTGACTTCTTGTAACCAAAGTTCAATTATATTAGATTAATATAGTGCAGGTGCTCAGTGACAGGTTTTCCAATCAATCCCTGATGTCACTCTTTATTTTCCACCGTGGCTAGTAAAATTGCTCACTCACCAGACCAAGTGAGTCTTATATGCCTTATGGCATTAAGACCACATAAGCTTTAGTGACCCCCAGGGTCGGGATGGATTCCCTCCAAATGGATGCCTTCTTCAATGGTGTCACTCCTCCGCTGCCCTCCTCCGCTGGGATTGTATATAAAAAAGGAAGTGCAGTATCGTTTGAACAGATATTTTATTGCACGAAAATCCAAAAGAAACAGTTTACAGTGTCCAATTGCAGGAACAAGACAGATAAATAGTAAAAAACGCCGTCACATAAACAAGCTGTGGAGTGGAGAGCAGTACTGCCAGTTTACATTCCACCCAGCTCATGTGACGTCACGACGTGCATTCCACCTAATGCGTTTCGTCATTGGCTGACATCTTCAGAGTCTCGTATAAGACCACCATAAATGCCAATGGTCCTGTATTTGCCGGGACAATCCTGTATTGTTGGCCCTCTGTCCTGCCTGTGCTGTGCATTGTGTCCATGTCTTGGAATGAACCAATGCGGGCCCCATGTGCAGGCATAATTAACTTTTCTATACCATATGGCTACAGTAGATCCCTAGGGTCCCCACCATGTGAGTCCAGTCCTGGTTGATGGGGCACCAACTGCTTCATTTACTATGTATGAGACCCTGCCCTTGGTGCTCTCCTGCTGTCTGGCTGTCATATCATTCTTCTCTTGTGCTTGTTGCCCCTAGCAACAGCATGTCACCTCTTCACCCCCTGTGTGTGAATTACAGCCCTCTTCTTCTATACGCCATTGCCATCATGCACCCGACCTGGCATGACAACATTTCATAAGCTTTATTAGAATAGTGCAGTGTTTATGAGAAACACAAGATAACAGTTCAACATTAAGAGCAGTCTTTTCCTAACATTCCTAGTCTGTAACTACAGGCTTACATCTGCCGCCAGCATACCTGCTTAGGAGAGAGTCCATTGCTGGTGTCTTCAGAAGGACTGCAAGTTCCATAACTCCTCTTATATGTGTATGTTAAAGGCTCCAGGACACTGGATTGTAGTAGCTTTGCTGGAATCAGGGCAGGCGGCTCTCTCCAACACCTTACTGACTGTTTGTGTCCTTTACTTTCATGCAGCAGGCTGTGTGTCATGAGACTACAAGTCTAAGCAGCCCCAGGCATATTAGCAGGCTCCTCACAGCAAGCATCTCCAAGGATGACAGATAGCAGGGAAGGTAGCTGAAGCCGAGCAGATGGTGTGCTGGAGGATATGGTTACATTGCAGCAGTCAGCCACTCTTATCCCATATGGCTGGACTTTGTCCGGGCAAAGCCGCTCCCTAATTTATATGCATAGGAAAGGGGCCGTGCCCAGCAGAAGTGCGCCAAGAAAGACCCGGGAAATAAATTAACCCATTTTTCCCTGCCGGGTAATTTCTGCATAAATAACAAAACAGTGCAGATAGGGCTAA
Organism: Pelophylax lessonae; assembly: GCF_965119305.1. NCBI lineage: Eukaryota > Metazoa > Chordata > Amphibia > Anura > Ranidae > Pelophylax > Pelophylax lessonae. The sequence goes on from NC_138774.1 coordinate 14,213,713, forward strand.
AATACTTACCAGCACCCTGTCATCACCTGCTTACAGGTCATGGGGGTGTGCCAGGTGTGCACCCTAATCACTATGTGTGGTGCTGATTCCACCTACTGCTCAGGCTTCTCCCCCCGCCATGCAGTGCTGCTGGCTTCCCTCCTCTCCTCTACCTCTGGCTGCTGTGGAGGATGATTCAGGATGGAGAGCCGGAGAAGGGGCTAGTAAATATGTCATGTGTGTTTTAGCTTTGGGGTGCACACCCTAATGCAATTGGCTGTGCACATCTATGTTACTTGCCCCCCTACTGGTCGTATAGGGTCAGAGCCCAGTGCAGGAGGGCCAGCACTCCCCTCTCTATCAGGAGCCCTACATATTTAGATACAGGGGCATAACTACAGGGGTTGCAATTGCAACTAGGCCCTATGGTCCAGGGGGCCTTTGTGGCTCCCCTGTACCCCTGGATAGGAGGGGCGGCGGGGGCAGAATATTGAGAAATCACTGTCCTCCTTTTTCCTCCTGTAGCTGCAGGAGGAAAATGGAGGAGATTGGTTTCTCTGTATGCTGCCCCCGCCACTCCTCCTATCCAGTTCACTTGTGTTCTGCTGTCTCTAGACCCCTGTGTGCTCCCCTGGTCCCCCCCCCCCCACTGTGCTCCCCTGGTCCCTCTCCTGCCGGCGGCTGCAGGGGATGTGTCACAGTAGAGAACCAGGAAGGGGTCGGTAAATATGTAATTTACCAGCTCCTTCCTTTTCTGAATGGACAGAGTCATAGTCAGTGATATTGTAAAAAAATAAAATGATAAAAAATAATACAATTAAAATACCAAAAAAATAAAAACTACTGACACCAGTGGGTGAACTTCCAGGATCGCAAAGGTCACACTTGCAACCAGGCCCTGGCATTCCACCACCGTGGGGAGGCCCCAAGATGGCAGGAACGGGGGCCCACTGCAGAACCTGTGAAAGGGTCCCGCTGTGGGACCGTAATAAAGGGCCCCACAATTAGAGTAAAGGGACCCAGGATCAGTGGGAAGAGCCCCAGGCTTGAAGGAAAGGGCCCAGCCAGGGGTCTGGGGGGCCCTTCATGGTTTCTTGCACTGGGACCCTGAAGGTTCTAGTTACACCTTTGTTTAGATACATGGTCTCGGTGGGATCAACCCGCAAAGTGGGCGTTATTTGGTTGTGCCCACGCGTAAAAGGCGTGAGCGAAATGTAATCCATGTATAGGGGGCAATATTGTTGATAGGTATGAACCAATGTGACCAGTTTCTATGGAATATAGTAGTGCCCTTTTGTTCTAAGTATAAATACTCCAAACTAGTTGTGTTCCGGGTCTTTGGGAAAGACACAACTAACAGGGAATATTTTAGCAGGATTTCAGACACCTGCCTCTCTCTTTCACTCAAGGTTGCCCAAGTATACAATGTAACCTTTTTTTTACTTTTAATTGGTTCCTTTCCTGTTTTAGCAATTTTGTCAGATCTTCTTTTCTCTATCATATTTTGTACAACACTGATGTTTTTTTCATTTGATATTTTCTTGCCTTGAGCAACAAGATGTAACATCTGGAGGAACATAAGATTCATAAACAGAGAGCTTTTTTTTTTCCTTATCACTATCGTGATTTAATTTAGTGGATGGTGTTAATTTTTTTTCATAGGCTACTTCTTTGCCACAGGCGACCATTAGGAATTCTCTTTCTGCTACGCCACCGCATCTGCCAGGCACATCTGGGATGGGGTTCTATTTATCTTCTGCTTCACTTGTAACTATTATAAATGTATAATAAATGGCATCCCACTGCCCTGGCGAAGAACAGAAGAGCAGAACTTTAGGGGGTGAATTTTATGTTATACACTATATTTGGGTTGACTTGTTTGTATTAAATGGAGAATTCAGCTAAAAATATACAGAATTACTAAAAAGAGGAACTCAAAGGTAGCAGCAGCCAAACAGCGAAATAGACAGCTAATACAGACACAAAATAGTTTTATCTGTTAAAATATTTGTACACTAAAATGGTAAACCTCTGAAATGAAAAATGAACAAAGCATATCCTTCTATAGTGTGTAGTTACCTTAACCTCTTCTGGACCAGAAGATTTTCCCCCTTAATTGCTTAACAACCGCCCGCCGCAGTTATACTGCGGCAGGCAGCCGCTCCTACGCAAACCACCGTAGGTATACGTCGGTCGCATGCCTGCAGCTAGGGGGGCGAGCGCGTGCCGCCGGCAGCGCTCTCCCGCCCCCCGCTCGTCAGCGGGGATCCTGATGCACGAGGCAAGCGGCTCAGATTGCCGCCTGACACCCGTGATCGCTCCCCACTGAGAGAGAAGAACGGTCGGCTGTTGTAAACACAGCTGACCGTTCTTCTCTCTGAAATGATCACAAAGCCCCTGTGATCCTTCTATATAGGAACACAGGTCTCTATGATCATTTCACAGGCCCCTCCCCCATACAGTTAGAAACACGCCCCTAGGTACACATTTAACCATTTAATCACTTACTGTGTTAACCCCTTCCCTGCCAGTGTCATTATTACAGTAACAGTGCAAAGTTTTAGCACTGATTACCGTAGTAATGTCACTGGTCCCCCCAAAAGTGTCAAAAATGTCAGTCAGGGGTCCGATCTGTCCGCCGTAATGTCGCAGTCCCGCTAAAAATCACAGATCGCCGCCATTACTAGTAAAAAAATAAAAAAATAAATAAAATGACATAAATCTTTCCCGTAGTTAGTAGACGCGGTAACTTTTGCGCAAACCAATCAAAATACGCTTATTGCAATTTCTTTACCAAAAATATGTAGCAAAAACAAATTGGCCTAAAATGTTAAAAAATTTTGATTTTGAATTTTTTTTTTTTTTGGGAATAATAGCAGAAAGTGAAAAAAATAAAATTTATATATATATATATATATATACATATATATATATATATATATATATATATATATATATATATATATATATATATATATACATATATATATATATATATATATATATATATATATATATATATATATATATATATATATTTTTTTTTTTTTTTTTTCAGCGCAAAAAATAAAAATCGCGGAGGTGATCAAATACCACCAAAAGAAAGCTTTATTTGAGGGAAAAAAAGGACATTGATTTTATTTGGGTACAGTGTCGCATCACCGCGCAATTGTCCGTTATATTAACGCAGTGCCGAATCGTAAAAAATGGCCTGGTCATTAAGGGGGGAAATCTTAATCCTGCACTTAGTGGGAGCCACTCAGAAGATCAGATCTATGGGAGCCATTTGGGAGACAAGCTGTCACTTGTAAACACAAAAGCTGGATTTCTGTATTTACAAATGATAATGATAAGCAGGGAACAGAGGACCTGAGCCAGAGGTGGTGGGACTGAGTTCCACCAAGTTCCAGCTGAAAAAAGCCCTGCTTACCAGCAACCATATTCACCTGAAGTAGACTGTTTTATATAGTTGGCCTATCTAATTTAATGTTCTGAAGACACATTGGTGCAAGCCATGAAGCGAGCATTCCTGACTTGGAAAATAGATATTTTATTTATATTTCATACCTTTTTTTTTTGGACTACGTTTTCTAGAAAACAGCATAGAAAAATAATGTCCCCTGAGGATGCTAAGTAATCTATGTTCACTTTGAGTTCATCATCAGTGAAACCTGGGTTATAGCAAAAAAAAAAAAAATTCCGTCCACATGCGGCGTATACAGCCAGGCTGGTCCCCAGGTACCCTCAGGAACTGAGGCAATCAACGAAACATATTGAAAAAAAAAATATATTGACATCTTCCACAATTATAGGCCTGACACAGACATCCTCGCTAAGAAATGCATGGAGCTGACAAAATTATTTTGGCAGGAGATAAGCGAATGGCCACCAGCAAGACGGAATTCAGACCTATTTATTTATTTATTTTTTCGTATAGCGTCTTAAAATGAAAGTTAATGATTTGGATACCTGTCTTTTTTTTTTATATTTTTGGAAAAAAAAAAAAAAAAAAACCCACAAGTAAAAACCTTATAAACAATCTTCAAACAACTTTTTATTTACAGCTGCTCTCTGTGTGAGAAGCTAGGACGTGGCTGAAATATTTATACAAGGGCTGTGTTACCTTCAGACTTAAGATGAAGTCAGCCCAGCCAGACAGCACAGTGCAGTCTCAGATGTCCCTGCGGACTACACTGCAGCTAAGCAGCATAGCCGTGTGCAGCACCTACCCCCCTGTGTAAGACTAGACCACGAAGAAGCAACCGCTAATTAAAGCAGAGTTCCGTCCTCGGGGGTCAAATTTAGATAAAAATACCCCCAGGACAGTCAGAGCTAGTACATTCCACAATGGATAGCCTCTGAACTATCTACTTACCTTTTAGAAGAAATACTTACCTTGAAAATTTCTTCTCCAGCGCTGCCATCTCAGGTGTGGGCAGCTGAAGCCGCAGCCTCCCTCTTCGTGTCCTCTTCTGTGACGTCGGAGTCCCACAATGCACTGCACTGGCCCCGCTCGGTGCAGACTCGTCACCCCTGCACAGCTTCTGGGAATGCCTAGAAGCTGTTTAGCATGGAATGCTGCGCCTGCACCGGAACTGACGAGGCGCATTGATTCCTGGGAGCGATGACGTTCAGCTCCCAGGAGTCATTGCAAGCCGGAAAGAGATGGCACGGGCTGCAGCGCAGAGGGAGGAAGTGGAAGGAAGGTGAGTATATTTTCTTCAATTACAAGGTAAGTGAACAAAACAAAAAAAAAATCGGCAGTATCCATTTCTTTTTCAGGTGGCACTCAGCAAGCCGATGGGCCAAAATCGATTTTTTTCGATTTTGAGGCCGGAACTCCGCTTTAATGTACTCTCCCATCTCCTACATCTTCCTGTTTTAGACTGACAGCATTTTTTCCCCCTTTCTGACCAGGCCAATTTTCAGCTTTCAGGACTGTCGCCCTTTGAATGAAAATTGCGCGGTCATGCTGAGTGAGATCAGGGGGAGGGGCAAAAGAAAAAAAGAAAAATAAAAAAATAAATTACGCGGTCATGCAACCCTGTACCCAAACTAAATTTTTATTATTTGGATCACATAACTAGAGCATTCTTTTGGTGGTATTTAATCGCCACAGTCTTCGGCAGAAAACAATTCATCAATTTTTTCCAGAATCTGTATAAGCGTGATGACGTCGGCATGCAGCACCGCCCTACATGTTTCGTCATAGATTGTGTCTTCTGGGGCATCATTTTCATTATCTTTGTCACACAACTAGAGCTTTCTTTTGGTGATATTTAATATTTAATGTAGCACCCTCCTAGACAGGTGCTAGGTAAAATCATTTGTTTTGCTCCATCTGCTAATCAGGGGAGCCTGATCTTTAGTTAGGCCTGCTCATTGTGCTCAGTGTGTGTTCATTTGGTCTGAGGGAGTGTCCCCACTGCATCCAATAGGGAGGCCTGTTGGACAATGGAGGAAACCTGGCCAATGATACACAGGTTTTTGTGGCAGTCCCAGTGGGAGTGCAACCTGGGATTGACCATAAAAGCCGAGAGCACGTGAGGCAGGGTGTCTTTGGGCGGGAAGCCAGGTCCCAGGAGAAGGGTGACGGCTGTCTCTCCTTCTGTCAGAGAGGAAGGTGGTCACAGGCAGTCGGCCTAGTGAGCCAGGTGTAGAGCTGAGCCAGTGAAGTCCTGAGGAAACTGACAGTGGAGCTGAAGCCAGAGCTACCTGGGAAAAACAGTGTCCGTGAGTACCAGGGGGCTTGCCAGGGGTGTGCCCAGGTAGGGGACCACTCCAGTGAGGTCAGTGGACAGAAGGTCAGCACACACAGTCAACAAGAAAGGGGGTGCCAAGTTAGACCCTGAAGAGCAATCTACTGCATAGTTCGCCTTTCAACACTTCACCTCAGTGGCAAGGTGAAGAAGCGGCCTTGCCGCATTCAATACAGATAGAAGTCCTCAAGATTGCACATAGTTATCAAGTTGGAGTATCCCACTCATCCCTTCTCCCATCCAAGTTCCAATAAAATATAAAAAACAACATCCCCTGGACTGTTTACTGACTGAGCCAAGAACTTAAAGTGCTAAGAATTTACAAGTTGTTGCTAAGGGTAAGCCAGGGGAATCCGTTCTCAGCAGCTCCCAAGGGGGCAGTGCTACAATAATATGTTCATGTTTTGTCAATGTGGGGCGCTCTATGTTGGCAAAACAATTAGGAACTTTTGGAAAAGGATATACGATCATACGTACTACATCAGGAAAAATCTTCTATATACTCCTATTGGTAGGCATGTGGCCCTCAAACACAATCATGATACATCTGTGGTTATGTTTACAGTTCTGGAAAAGGTACAGGAGGATCCTAGGGGAGGTAATTTTGACAGGAAACTGTTACAACAAGAAGCCAGGTGGATATACAATGTAATGCTACTGGCTACAGTAGCATTACAGGCTACAGGCCTCAATGATACCCTCAATTTTAAGCCTTTCCTCTAGAAAAGTGAGTAGAACAGTTCCCGTAACAAATAAACATTTAGCCTATCCCAATGAATAAGTACTATATATAGACATATAGAGTGTGATAAGAATATGATTTCAGATGACTATTTATTTTTCTTGTTCTGATTCTGAATACAATCCCATACTGAGCATAACGAGCAGACCTCATTAACAGATCCTGTTCTCTGGTAGGCAGAGAACAATAAAGATTTACGCAGCCCCTTTGGTAAGCAGACATAGCTCAAAGCTATACTCTCTCAGTAGCACCTACCTAGGAGGGTGCTACACGTAGATCTTTGAGTTCAACCATAGGCGTGCGCACAGGGTATGCCAGGTGTGCATGGGGGAGTAAAATTGGCCAACGTGGCCATTTATTAACCAGTAACAAAAATATATATAACACGTTCCTTAGAACAGGAACCAAAATATTATAATAAAAGATAACATAAGGTTGCCGATCTTTGGAGGCCCCAAATATCAAGTACCATTTTTGTATCTGTGTAACTCTTAACTGTCCCCAGCCGCACCACCGGCTCGGGGACGACCTCAACACACAGCAGATACCTCCCAATTTAAACTACCAGTTAACCCATCTATTAACTGGCATTCCCCAGGTGACTCCATACCTTAGATGGGTCCCTCAGCTGATTAGTACAGCAGGTTTTACCAGAAACACCTCCAAAGACCCCCAACCATAAAATCAGCAAACAAGCACATTAAACAGACATTCAAATGTAGGGGCGGGCGAGCGGGAATGCTCCTCCACCCACGCTGAACTGATGCCCGAGAAAAGACTGCAGTGAGCTCACTTCCCCCTCTACAGCCCCTCCCCTTACTTACATTGGCCAATAGAAGAGAAACCCCACAAACTTCCTGACTTTGTTAATCACCCAGTGTGGCATAGATTCCCCTCTGTAGACCCCTGATATTGGGGCTAGTGCGCGCTGCCGCTGGTGCGGTCCGGCCCCTGCTCGTTCCCTGCCTTCCCCGCGCATGTGACTGGCGGCTCCGATGACCGCCGGCCACTCGCGATTTCTCTCAGGAGAGGGAGAAAGACAGACGGCTGATGTAAACACAGCCGTCTGTCCTTCTCCCTGAAGTAATGACAGAGGCTATGCGATCCTGCTATGTAGGATCGTATGTCTCTGTGATGATCTAATAAGCCACACCCCCTGACAGTTAGAATCACGCCCCTAGGGACACACTTAACCCCTTGATTACCAATAAAGTTAACCCCTTCCCTGCCCTTCCCTGCCAGTGTCCTTTTTACAGTAACAGTGCATATGTATAGCACTGATTACTGTAGTAATGTCACTGGTAACCCCAAAAGTGTCACAAATGTCAGTCAGGGGTCTGATATGTCTGCCGCAATGTCGCAGTCCCGCAAACAAAAAAATTGCAGATCGCCGCCATTACTAGTTAGTAAACTCAATAACTTTTGCGCAAATCAATCAAAATACGCCTATTGCAAACTTTTTTACCAAAAATATGTAGTAGAAAACAAATTGGCCTAAAATGTTAAATAATTTAGATTTTTACATATTTTTTTGAGAATTTCATATAAAAAAATGTGAAAAATATTGTTATTTTTTCGAAATTGTCGCTTTTTTTTTGTTTATAGCGCAAAAATTAAAAATCGCAGAGGTGATCAAATACCACCAAAAGAAAGCTCTATTTGTGGGAAAAAAGGACGTCAATTTCATTTGGGTGCAGCGTCGCACGACCGCGCAATTGTCCGTTACAGTCACGCAGTGCCGAATCGCAAAATAGGGCCTGGTCTTTGAGCAGCCAAATCCTCCGGGGCTAAAGTGGTTAAAAAAAATCAAATTGTAAAAACATAAAATAATAAAAACATAAACTGCTGACACCGTCCACTGCCCTACTGACACCAATCTCTGTCCTACCGACACCATCCATTGCTCTGCTTACACCGTAAGCAGTGCTTTAAGTGGGCCGGTATGCACTGGTACTCAGTACCGCTAATTCCAAATATGACTCTTGGCATACCGCCACCTCTCCGTGCGCCTTAGCGTACCAGTACGCTCATTTTGGACATCTGGGCCCTTAATTGCCCCCCCCCAAGAATATTTCCCACTCCATAGACAGACCAGTCACCACTAGTGAGTCCCCCTGCTCCGGAGTCCCAGCCCAGGACAGGGGGGGGGGGTGCTCTGTGGGGACCCTGATGTGGGGTGGGGGCGAAAAAATGTATAGGCTATAATAGAGTACCAGCACCTCTTTTGGGCCACTTAAAGCACTGACCGTAAGTACAGTATATACAGTATACACATCCACACACGCAAATGTGTTTCAGCTTTGGGGTGCACACCCAAATGCAAAAGCCTGCACACACCTATGAGTTCAACACATGAAAAATAGGGGAAAAACAAGTGTTGCGTTTATAATTTTGTTCAGTATAAGTACCTGAAATAAATATATGAGCAGTTCTCTGATTACAAGGATAGGAAATGAATGATTCTGTGCTTGTATCTATGGACTGCAGCCAATCATCAGCCGGAACTGACATGGTCGTGTTGTCTCACTGTCTTCATCGCTTTCCCTCCATCTATATATAAACCAACAAACTGTCAAAAAGCTGTTTTTTGTTCCAGTGTCATGGTAAGATTTCACTTTTGGGGGCTTCATAAAGATGTATTTATCATCCGTTTGATTCTTTAAAAAGGTAACAGCATGGGGAAAGCGCGGGCCAAAACCTCATTGCGTCAGAGCGCGTCTTGTGTGCATGCCATCGCTCGGGGGGAGGCCGCCATGAAAAGAAGAGATGAGCCAACATTTCCTAATCTGAACATACAAAGATTAAAAGGGTCGACGGGAGGGAGAGGGCTGCAAAGTTGAAAGGTAAGAAGCACCGATGGCTCACGTTTGAAGCCGGGACTGTGAACAGCATAAAATAATGGAAACGAGAGCCGACAAAAAAAAAGGAAACCTGGGAGGCATTTCAGCTCGCCGGTTATTAAATAGGAAGAGCCCCATGTCTGTGGGTTTGGACTGGGTACAAAACATTTCTATTTGCTGAATGGTAATGAGGGATCAGAGAGGGTCTATACATAGAATCCACCAGATATAAATAATAAGCATCAATTCACAAAGCCACATGGGTCATATTTACCTCCCAGGCGGTCTGATTATGTCAGGATTTCTGTGCTAAAAGCGATACATTGTTTTGTATGGAAATCTGTTGTTTTATATTTTAAAACTCACCTTCCCTTGCGATCCCCCACCGTCCTCCCCCGCCGTCCTCCAGCCATCCTCCCGCCGTCCTCTAGCCATCCTCCCGCCGTCCTCCCCCCACTGTCCTCCAGCCATCCTCCCGCCATTCTCCCCCGCTGTCCCCTCACCGTCCTCCAGCCATCCTCCTGCCGTCCTCCAGCCATCCTCCCCCGCCGTCCTCCAGCCATCCCCCTGCCGTCCTCCCCCACCATCCTCCCCCGCCGTCCTCCAGCCATCCTCCCACCATCCTCCCCCGCCGTCTTCCAGCCACCCTCCCGCCGTCCTCCCCATCATCCTCCCCCGCCATCCTCCAGCCATCCATCCTACTGCCGTCTTCCCTCTATATCCTCCCCCGCCGTCCTCCAGCCATCCCCCCGCTGTCCTCCCCCGTCGTCCTCCAGCCATCCTCCCCCACCGTCCTCCAGCCATCCTCCTGCCATCCTCCCCCGCCGTCCTCCCCCGCCGTCCTCCAGCCATCCCCCCGCCGTCCTCCCCCGCCATCCTCCAGCCATCCTCCCGCCATCCTCCCCCGCCGTCCTCCAGCCAGCCCCCCGCCATCCTCCAGCCATCCTCCCGCCATCCTCCCCTGCCGTCCTCCAGCCAGCCCCCCGCCATCCTCCAGCCACCCTCCCGCCGCCCTCCCCCGTCATCCTCCCCCGCCATCCTCCATCCATCCTCCTCCCACCGTCCTCCAGCCTGCCCCCCGCCATCCCCCAGCCATCCTCCCGCCATCCTCCCCCACCGTCCTCCACCACCGTCCTCCAGCCATCCTCCCGCCGTCCTCCCCCGCCGACCTCCCCCGCCGTCCTCCAGCCATCCTCCCCCGCCGTCCTTCAGCCATCCTCCCACTGTCCTCCCCCGTCGTCCTCCCCCACCGTCCTCCCGCCGTCCTCCAGCTTTGTGCTCGGCCAATGCCGGCACCTGTCTTCCCGTTCCCTTCCCTGCAAGCATTGCGACGGAGGGGGGTGGAACCGGCGGCAAATTCAAAAATGTAAATACACCAAATGAGATGATACAAAGCTGTGATCCTAAGGGATTACACTGTATCATCCCATTTCACCTGGTGACTTTTCCAGTGCCCTGCCTGTGCTTTTCCATTTCTTTGTGCCTGGAAAATAGAGAACGACCAATGTCTATTAAAGCAGTCCCGAACTTGGATTTGGATCTCACCATCCTGCTAATGAGATTCTGCAGAATCCGGAGTAGCCCAAATCTTGTAGGAAGGCACCACAGCACAGCACTGGAAGCCTCCTCTCATGCTCAACATTCCCCAGGATCTCAACAAAAAGGGAAAAATGTACTTTGCAATGTGAACCCTCTTAGTAAATCACCCCCATTAATGTGGGGTAACACTGTTCTAGCACATCCAGCACTGAATATAAATATTGCCAGGGGTGATGGGGTGTGCTAGAGGGTCTGTTGTTGCTGACTGCTGGGAAATCTATTGTAGATGGGGGGATCTATTGTTGTGGGGGGGTCTATTGTTGCTGGTGAGAGAACTATTGTTGCTAGAAGGGATCTACTGTTAAGGGAGGGGTATATTGTTGCTGGATGCTGGGGAATATATTATCAATGGGGAAATCCATTGCTGCGGGGGGGGGGGGGGTTCTATTGTTTCTGGTGGGAGAACTATTGTTGCTGAAGGGTCAGTTGTTGCTGGGACACATCTACTGTTCAAGGAGGGGTCTATTGTTTATGGCGGGAGACCTATTGTTGCTGGGAGGTCAGTTGTTGCGGAGAGGATCTGTTGTTGCTCTGGGGGGGGGGGGTCCACTGTTGCTGGCAGCAGAAGATTTATTTATTGCTTTTCTTGCTATCCATAACAAATCCTATACAAATTACTACAACAAAAAATGATACTTGGCTCTGTATTCTCTAAAAGGGCTGTAGAGGGAGGTGGGTAGGTGTTTGAACCAAGGAACAGTGTTAGGAGGTGGGTAGGGGACAGAGACAAGGGATGGCTCAGAAGGGGGGAGTACCCGCACTTATTCTCTGGGGAAAAAAGCCCTGATGCTGAGTATAATATTGATAATACTGACTCTATCTATGATAATGGAGAGAGTCTACAGCAATCCCAAACCTGGATATGGATCTCACCATCCTTCCAATGAGATCCAAGGAATGCTGCGTAGTCCAAATCTTGTAAGAAGACACAACAGCACAGCACTGGGGGCGTCTTCTTATGAAAATTTGGGCTACTCAACATTCCCTGGGATATCACCACAAAGGGGATCATTTATGCTGCAATGTGTACAGTCTATTCTATTAGGAAGACACCTCTAAAGTTTGAAGTCATTGACAGTGGCGTCACTAGGGTTGGTGTCACCCGGTGCGGTAACTCATGGTGTCACCCCAACCCCTTTTAATAATGTGTTTTTTTTTAACTAATGTAACTCGTAAATCATAGCTCCCATATAACACTAAATGTAATGGAATACAGTTACTTCACATGACTGACACTGTCTCTTGAGAGAGTAAGGGCTCTTTCACACGGGCGATCCGATCAGATCCGCCTGTCAGTTTTTTAGGCGGATCTGATCGGATCCTCCATGCATCTCTATGGGGCAGCGGGTGTCAGCGGAGACACCTCCGCTGACACCCGCTGCCATCCACATCCGATCCTGTGCGTGAAATCTGGACGGATGGAAACCCTATTTTTCCATCCGTTCAGGGATCGGATCGGATGATTGCAGAGAGGCGGTCCACTCTCATCCGATCCACCATAGAGAGCAGCGGGAGCTGTGACACCTCCCTCTCCGCACTGCAAGCGGAGACGGAGCCGTCATCCGCCGGCTCAGCGGGGATCGGCGGATCGATCCTCGCTGAGCAGCACGGATCCGCCTACGGAGGCGGACCGTGTGAAAGAGCCCTGAGAGCCTGCCAGACTGGTTGATGTGTTTTTTGTTTGGACTACTTTATAGACTGTAGATATATATATATATATATATATATATATATATATATATATATATTTAGCCTGCTCTGTTTCCCCCTTGTTGCAGTTTGTTACTCTATTTTTGCAGTGGAGACAGTTCTGAACTGGAAAGCTTCTCCAACAGAGGAGGAGCAACAAGCATTTTGGGGGAGACCAGGGATGAAGGAGGACTGCAACTGGCTGCATTGGCAGCTGTACTCTGTGAAAGTGAAACTGCTCTTGACAAGAGAAAGGACTGCAGGCTGCAACCACTACATGGGACTTGACTACATTGCTGGATGGAGTGGAGAGAGCTGTGTGCAGAGCAGCAGAGCCCACTGAAAATCTGTCTTTGGTGGGCCAAGTCCAGGCTGGACTTCTGGGGAGTGGAGAGACCATTGCCAAAAGTAGGGCTGCAGCCTGCATGCAATGCAGATAGAAGAGTTTTTTGCTGAGTGGTTACTGAGTCAGAGTCTGTCACTGTGCTAGCCTGCCTGTGCATTAGGGACAGACACTGACTGACAATTAATTGCACCAGGCAGTGCCACCAGATCAATTATTAAATTGCACTAAGTTCACATCACCCGGCCTGGCCGCCCGCGGCACATGACACTCACCTCCTCTCCCTAGCGTTGACGTCACCGCAACTGGCTCCGCCCCCGCCCGCTCTGCCTGAACGTGAGGGCAGAGAGTGAGGGAGGGAGGGGAGGCTCAGGGCGCGCGGCCCAGCCCAGAGGAGGCGGAGCAAAGAAGTCCAGCCCAGGCACTGGCTGGCAGCAGACTGAGTGACACACTCACTGTCTGACACAGTACGTCTCTCTCTCTGTACTAGTATGCGGCAGCGGCGATGCGATGCCGGCCCGGCGGCGGCGGCGGCGGCCCGCACAGTAAGAGAATGAGAATAGAGAGGCAGAGAGCGGTGTCACCCTCCACCCGGCGGACACCCGGGTGTGGCCCGCCCCCCCCGCACCCGGCTCGTGACGCCTCTGGTCATTGATAATACTGAGTCAATTACAGCAATCCTGCAACCCAGTGGTTGTCAACACCCAGGGCAAGGCAAGTAATTTGCGCCCCCTAACCCGCGGGATTTTAGCACTCGAGTCTCTTCCACTTACCTTACCCCCTAAGCACATGTATTGTTTGTTATGAAAATACTGATGTAATTAAAGTAAAATGCATCTAAATACAAGTTTGAATGACCAGCGTGCCCCCTTTCAATTCAGAGAGACCAGCGTGCCCCCTTTCAATGCAGAATGACTAGCGTGCCCCCTTTCAATGCAGAGAGACCAGCGTGCCCCCTTTCAATGCAGAGAGACCAGCGTGCCCCCTTTCAATGCAGAATGACCAGCGTGCCCCCTTTCAATGCAGTGACCAGTGTTCCCCCATTCAATGGAGAGAGACCAGCGTGCCCCCTTTCAATGCAGAGTGACCAGCGTGCCCCCTTTCAATGCAGAGTGACCAACGTGCCCCCTTTCAATGCAGAGTGACCAGCGTGCCCCCTTTCAATACAGAGTGACCAGCGTGCCCCCTTTCAATGCAGAATGACCAGCGTGCCCCCTTTCAATGCAGAGAGACCAGCGTGCCCCCTTTCAATGCAGAATGACCAGCGTGCCCCCTTTCAATGCAGTGACCAGTGTTCCCCCATTCAATGGAGAGAGACCAGCGTGCCCCCTTTCAATGCAGAGTGACCAGCGTGCCCCCTTTCAATGCAGAGTGACCAACGTGCCCCCTTTCAATGCAGAGTGACCAGCGTGCCCCCTTTTAATACAGAGTGACCAGCGTGCCCCCTTTCAATGCAGAATGACCAGCGTGCCCCCTTTCAATGCAGAGAGACCAGCGTGCCCCCTTTCAATGCAGAATGACCAGCGTGCCCCCTTTCAATGCAGTGACCAGTGTTCCCCCATTCAATGGAGAGAGACCAGCGTGCCCCCTTTCAATGCAGAGTGACCAGCGTGCCCCCTTTCAATGCAGAGTGACCAACGTGCCCCCTTTCAATGCAGAGTGACCAGCGTGCCCCCTTTCAATACAGAGTGACCAGCGTGCCCCCTTTCAATGCAGAATGACCAGCGTGCCCCCTTTCAATGCAGAGAGACCAGCGTGCCCCCTTTCAATGCAGAATGACCAGCGTGCCCCCTTTCAATGCAGTGACCAGTGTTCCCCCATTCAATGGAGAGAGACCAGCGTGCCCCCTTTCAATGCAGAGTGACCAGCGTGCCCCCTTTCAATGCAGAGTGACCAACGTGCCCCCTTTCAATGCAGAGTGACCAGCGTGCCCCCTTTCAATACAGAGTGACCAGCGTGCCCCCTTTCAATGCAGAATGACCAGCGTGCCCCCTTTCAATGCAGAATGACCAGCGTGCCCCCTTTCAATGCAGAGTGACCAGCGTGCCCCCTTTCAATGCAGAATGACCAGCGTGCCCCCTTTCAATGCAGAATGACCAGCGTGCCCCCTTTCAATGCAGAGAGACCAGCGTGCCCCCTTTCAATGCAGAATGACTAGCGTGCCCCCTTTCAATGCAGAGAGACCAGCGTGCCCCCTTTCAATGCAGAGAGACCAGCGTGCCCCCTTTCAATGCAGAATGACCAGTGTGCCCCCTTTCAATGCAGTGACCAGTGTTCACCCATTCAATGGAGAGAGACCAGCGTGCCCCCTTTCAATGCAGAGTGACCAGCGTGCCCATTTTCAATGCAGAGTGACCAACGTGCCCCCTTTCAATGCAGAGTGACCAGCGTGCCCCCTTTCAATATAGAGTGACCAGCGTGCCCCCTTTCAATGCAGAATGACCAGCGTGCCCCCTTTCAATGCCGAATGACCAGCGTGCCCCCTTTCAATGCAGAGTGACCAGCGTGCCCCCTTTCAATGCAGAATGACCAGCGTGCCCCCTTTCAATGCAGAATGACCAGCGTGCCCCCTTTCAATATAGAGTGACCAGCGTGCCCCCTTTCAATGCAGAATGACCAGCGTGCCCCCTTTCAATGCCGAATGACCAGCGTGCCCCCTTTCAATGCAGAGTGACCAGCGTGCCCCCTTTCAATGCAGAATGACCAGCGTGCCCCCTTTCAATGCAGAATGACCAGCGTGCCCCCTTTCAATGCAGAGTGACCAGCGTGCCCCCTTTCAATGCAGAATGACCAGCGTGCCCCCTTTCAATGCAGAGAGACCAGCGTGCCCCCTTTCAATGCAGAATGACTAGCGTGCCCCCTTTCAATGCAGAGAGACCAGCGTGCCCCCTTTCAATGTAGAGAGACCAGC
This sequence comes from Pelophylax lessonae, assembly GCF_965119305.1. Taxonomy (NCBI): domain Eukaryota; kingdom Metazoa; phylum Chordata; class Amphibia; order Anura; family Ranidae; genus Pelophylax; species Pelophylax lessonae. The sequence goes on from NC_138774.1 coordinate 14,229,575, forward strand.
GTGCCCCCTTTCAATGCAAAATGACCAGTGTGCCCCCTTTCAATGCAGTGACCAGTGTTCACCCATTCAATGGAGAGAGACCAGCGTGCCCCCTTTCAATGCAGAGTGACCAGCGTGCCCATTTTCAATGCAGAGTGACCAACGTGCCCCCTTTCAATGCAGAGTGACCAGCGTGCCCCCTTTCAATATAGAGTGACCAGCGTGCCCCCTTTCAATGCAGAATGACCAGCGTGCCCCCTTTCAATGCCAAATGACCAGTGTGCCCCCTTTCAATGCAGAGTGACCAGCGTGCCCCCTTTCAATGCAGAATGACCAGCGTGCCCCCTTTCAATGCAGAATGACCAGCGTGCCCCCTTTCAATGCAGAATGACCAGCGTGACCCCTTTCAATGCAGAGAGACCAGCGTGCCCCCTTTCAATGCAGAATGACCAGCGTGCCCCCTGTCAATGCAGAGAGACCTCGGACTCACTCCTGATTGGCCAGGAGGAGGATCCGTGTGACAATAGCGAATTTTCATTCGCTATTTTCATACAATGGGTGGGCTTGGGGCGCACTGCTCTGCGCCCCGGGTCCACCCTTTTTTGAAGCCTATTAGAGCCTCTGGCTCTAATCAGGTGATTAAAAAAAAAACACTCTGTGACAGCGCCAGGCTGCTGACTCATTCACTGCTAAACTGACTGAGCAGTGAGGAGAGGCGGCATAGGCAGCGCTTGGCTTGCAACGCCACCCCACCCTACACCAATGGACAGGTGAGGCACAGTCCAGCCCCGACCCGCCATTTTGAGCCATAGGGCGGCCACGCTGGACATCTCCCAGCCTAAAGATGGAGGCAGCCGCAGACAGTGTATGAACTGTGTATGTCAGAGTCATACAGACAAAGTGACACTGCGGATGCGCCCCCCCCAGATGTTGCGCCCGGTGCGGCCGGCCCCCCTTGCACCCCCCACGCTACGCCACTGCCGCAACCTGGATGTGGATCTCAAGGTTTTACCAATAATGACATCAATATCATTGTAGTGAGATCCAGGGAATGCTACGTAGCCCAAATCTTGTAAGAAGACACTATAGCACAGCACTGGGGGAGTCTTCTCATGAGATTTGGGCTACTCAACATTCCCAAGGACCTCTCCACAAAGGGGATCATTTACTTTACAATGCGGACAGTCTATTATTTTAGTAAATTACCCCTGATGTGTGCAGCCATTGATAATGCTGAGTCTAATAAGGATAATTCTGATGTTATACCAGCAATCCCAAACCTGGATGTGGGTCTCAAAGTATTCTAATGAATGATGTCATCATCCTGTCAATGAGGTCCTAGGGAATTCTGATCAGCCCAAATCTTGTAAGAAGACAGGATCAAATTGGAGAAATAGAGGTCATGTTCCCCAGGACATGATCTCCAAAATCGGGGGGAAAAAGAAGGGAACTATATTTGGTAAGGACTTTCTCGGTAACTACAGAGAAAGTCCTTACCACATATGGTTCCCCAGAACATGGAGATCATGTCCTGGGGAACATGACCTCTATTTCTCCAATTTGATTCTTTTTCCAATATGGATGTTGGTACCTATTAAATTTATGAACTCTTTTGGCTCACTCGTTTCAACTTGCAAGAGGACACTAAAGCAAGTCAATGGGTGGTTACCTTCCAGCCAATGAGATCTCATGGAATGCTAATCAGGCCAAACCTCACAATAAAACACTACAACACAGCAATGTGTGCAGTCATTGATAATGCTGAGTCTATTACAGTGGTTCATAAACCTGGATGTGGATCTCACGAGGTTCCAGTTATTGACGTCACCATCCTGCCAATGAGGTCCCGGGAAATTCTGATGACCTCAAATCCCATAGTGAGACACCACTACTACTCAGCATTCCCCAGGATCTTGCCAGAAGGGTATGATTTACTTTGCAATGTGAACAGTCTACTCTTTTAGTGAATCAACCTCCTTATGTGCAGTCATTGATAATGCTGAGTCTAGAATTGATAATGCTAAATCTTATATTGATAATGCTGAGTCTAAAAATGATAATGCTGATTTTATACCAGCAATCCCAAACCTGGATGTGGGTCTCAAAGTACTCTAATGAATGATGTCATCATCCTGTCAATGAGGTCCTAGGGAATGCTGATCAGCCCAAATCTTGTAAGAAGACAGGATCAAATTGGAGAAATAAGAGGTCATGTTCCCCAGGACATGATCTCCAAAATTGGGGGAAAAAGAAGGGAACCATATATGGTAAGGACTTTCTCGGTAAGTACCGAGAAAGTCCTTACCATATATGGTTCCCTTCTTTTTTCCCCAACTTTGGAGATCATGTCCTGGGGAACATGACCTCTATTTCTCCAATTTGATCCTTTTGCGAATATGGATGTTGGTACCTATACCTATACAATTTATTAATTATTTTGGCTCACTTCACTTGTAAAAGAAAACTAAAGCAAGGCAGTGGGTGGTCACCTTCCTGCCAATGAGATCTCGGGAAATGGCGAGTAGCCTAAATCTTGTAAGAAGACACTACAGCACAGTACTGGGAAGTTACCATCCTGCCAATGAGATCTCACAGAATGCTAATCAGGCCAAACCTCACAATAAAACACTACAACACAGCAATGTGTGCAGTCATTGATAATGCTGAGCCTATTACAGTGGTTCATAAACCTGGATGTGGATCTCACGAGGTTCCAGTTATTGACGTCACCATCCTGCCAATGAGGTCACAGAAAATGCTGATCACCTCAAATCCCGAAGGCACCACTACTACTCAGCATTCCCAAGGATCTCGCCCTGCAATGTGAACAGTCTACTCTCTGAATCAACCTCATTGTGTGCAGTCATTGATAATGCTGAGTTTATTATTAATAATCCTCAGTCTAGAATTGATAATGCTGAGTATATTATAGAAAATGCTGAGTCTAATATTTATAATGCTAAATTTAATATTGATAATGCTGGTACTAGTGAAAACATGAGGTTGATTTCCCTATTGTTCACTTCTTGAACCAGTGATATATTTGTATCCATGCACATGATGTTTCACATTGTTTTTATATGATGTTTATTATGATTTTATCCTTTTATTAAATAAAATACAATTTTACTTAATATTACTCTTTTCGTAACTGCCTACAAAGTCCTATTTTGGGGATGTCTTTTTCTCCATGTGCCTATATTAGGGAGGTGGCAGTCAGTCCTATTGGACCCTCTACACATAAACTCTTTATAAAATTATTTGTCACTAAACATTACGGACCAATCACTAAAATCTAAGTTGTTCTCTAACATTTTCATGTTATTTTAAAAGTAATGATATTTATTTTTATACTACGGTAAAAAGTGTTTTTTTTTTTTTTTTTTTTGCATTTAATTATTTTATTACCCACTTAAAAAGTACAAAATAATAATAATAATGATATAGTTTATTTCTATTTTTTTCTTTTATTTTTATAATTCCACTTATGTTTTATAAACATTTAAGACCAATCACTAAAATATAATTTGTTCTTTAACATGGTAATGCTATTTTAAAACAAATTCTATTTATTTATTTTTAAACTCCAGTTAAAAAGTGCTTTTTTAATATTTAATTATTTTATTATCCACTTATTAATATTTTTTCTCTTGATACAATTCCACTTATGTTCTTTAATCATTTGAGTCCAACCACTAAAATCGAATTTGTTCTTGAACATGTTCATGTTATTTTAAAAGTAAATTTATTTATCTATTTTTAAACTCCAGTTAAAAAGTGTTTCTTCTTTTTATTTCACTATTTTAACATCTACTTAAAAAGAAGAATGTAATGATAATAATAAAAAAAAAAAAAATAATTAAATATATATATAATTTTTTTTCCCCCCTAAACATATAAGCTCAAGCACTAAAATCTAATTTTTATTCTAGCATGTCAATGTAACTTTTAAAAATAATATAAACTATATCTCCAAAAGTATTGGGATGCCTGCCTTTACACGCACATGAACTTTAATGGCACCCCAGTCTTAGTCCGTAGGGTTCAATATTGAGTTGGCCCACCCTTTGCAGCTATAACAGCTTCAACTCTTCTGGGAAGGCTGTCCACAAGGTTTAGGAGTGTGTCTATGGAAATGTTTGACCATTCTTCCAGAAGCGCATTTGTGAGGTCAGGCACTGATTTTGGACTAGAAGGCCTGGCTCACAGTCTCCGCTCTAATTCATCCCAAAGGTATAAAGCAGGGTGGCCGCAGAGTTAGTCTCGTCCTCTACAGATGTTTCTGCTGGACTAGGCCATCTCTTTTCTGTATTGGACTGTCTCTTTGCTGAATATATTGTGATATCCCTCTACCACATGTGGATGTCTCTTTTCTGGATTGGACTGTCTCTTTGCTGAATATATTGTGATATCCCTCTACCACATGTGGATGTCTCTTTTGTGGATTGGACTGTCTCTTTGCTGAATATATGGAAATGTCGCTTTGCTGGATTAGAATGTCTATTTGCTGAATATATTGTGATGTCTCTTGGCTGGATTTGGATGTCTCTTTTTGGAATTGGGCTGTCTCATTGCAGAATATATGGGGATGTCGCTTTGTTGGATTGGGATATCTCTTTGCTGAACATATTGTGATGTCTCTTTGCTGGATTGAGATGTTTCTTTTTTTTTTAAATATACTTTATTAAGGTTTTCAACATATTAACAAGTATAGTGACCACTGAATAATGCATATGAAATATCAAAGAGTAACCAGTAAATCAACATGTCAACAAATTAGGTATAATGAGCTACAGAGCAAGCCTCATGATTTGGTAAAGCGTCCCACTCCCAACGGGAAGCATCGGAGGCGAGGCAGTAAGCCCTGTATCAATGTATAGCTAACAACAGCGTGTTAGGTGGGGAGGGAGGGGGGGCGAGGGGGGGAAGGGAAAAGGGGGGGGGTGGGATGTTTCTTTAATAGACTGGTCCACCTCTTTGCTGTGTATATGAGAATGTCTCTTTGCTGAATATATGGGGATGTCGCTTTGCTGGTTTGGGATGTATCTTTGCTGAATATATTGTGATGTCTCTTTGCTGGATTGTGATGTATATTTTCTGAATTGGGCTGTCTCATTGCAGAATATATGGGAATGTTTCATTGCTGAAAATATGGGGATGTCACTTTACTGGATTGGGATATCTCTTTGCTGAATATATTGTGATTTCTCTTTGCTGGATTAGGATGTATCTTTAATGGACTGGGCCATCTCTTTGCTGTATATAGGAATGTCTCTTTGCTGAATATATTGGGATGTATCTTTGCTGGATTGGGATGTCTCTTTTCTGAATTGGGCTGTCTCTTTTCTGAATATAGGGGATGTCTCTTTGCTGGATTGGGATGTCTCTTTGCTCAATATATTGTGATGTCTCTTTGCTGGATTGGGATTTCTCTTTACTGGACTAGGCCATCTCTTTACTGTATATATATATATATATATATATATATATATATATATATATATATATATATATACAGTATATATATATATATATATATATATATACACAGTATATATATATGGGAAACATCTCTTGGCTGAATATATGAGGATGTCTCTTTTGGTGGATTGAGGTGTCTCTTTAATGGACTGGGCCATCTCGTTGCTGAATATATGGGAATGTCTCTCTGCTGAATATATGGGGATGTCTCTTTGCTGGGTTGGGATGTTTTTTTAATGGACTGGGCCATCTCTTTGCTGAATATATGGGAATGTCTCTCTGCTGAATATATGGGGATTTCTCTTTGCTGGATTGGATTCCTTTTCATGTATTAAGTTGTAAGAGTGTTAAAATATAAGTGGGTGCACTGGGATGACCAGTGGACAGATTCTGTATGACAGCCAGTGAGTGGGCCCTGGGGAATGTTGATGGTCAGAGCCGGGGGGTGGGGGGGGAGGACCCTAGGCCTAAAGCTGTGTAAGGAGCCCTGACATTTCTGATGGCTGCCCTGGTTAGCGTTGTGGAGCCATTAGATTGTAAGCTCTTTAGGGGAGCAGAGATGGGATGTGAACAGTGTAATGTTCTCTGTGTTACGGATAAGTATCAGTGCTCTATAAATGTATAAAATAAATGAGACGAGCCGCCGCTTAACAAAACATTAATTCTGAAGTTGCGAATTGTGTGCAAGCTTACCGATCGATGTATCCAGCACTTTAGGTAATCCATGAACCTCTGATGGTACGTCTGTCTCTCTCACCTCCTGTTGTAGTGCATTAGCACAACTTTAATCTGATTCCTTGAATGCATTTTTTTTTTTCTTTTTTTCTTTTTTTTTGTACTCAGTTCTGACGGATCAGATGGCAGAAAGAAGAACCATCTGAAATAAAGGCGCTTAGCGCTGTGCCAGGATTAATTTAAGCTCCGAACGAAACCTCCCTTGAACAGTCAATCTCCTGGAAGTAGGTAAAGTAACAAATGCATTTCAAATTAGACGTGACAAGACCATGTTCAACATACACTTTATACGTTGTTTTATGTGACAAGGTCTCTGATATAAATGTTAAACAGGGAATTAAAGAGCAGATGCTGTAGAGCAGTTTTATAACACCCACCTGACTGGCCCAGCTTGTTACAATTGTTTCCAAGCACTTCAAAGTCAAAGTAGGTCTGCCATGTACTGTATCTTTTCTTTCCAATCTGATCTTCCCTCTGTGAAGTTACAGTCGAAACCCTTACTAAAAAAAAAAAATAATATATATATATATATATATATATATATATATACTGAATAGCATCACACAGTTGCTGCAGATTTGTCGGCTGCACATCCATGATGCAAATCTAAATAAATAAGGTTGCAGCGCTAAAATAGTGACTTAATGTGACAGATTGTGTAGAACGATCCAGTCCATCAAAAAAATATTGAGTCCATCAAGTGATATATTCATGGATGTGATGATATTCAGTGTCAATATAACTAAAAGGACACCACCATGTGATCCTCCACCAAGATAAGAAATGCAAACTCACCAGACCAATGTGCTGTCTTTTAGGACAGCTATTGTATATTGGATAAGAATATCAGGTCTTGGATGAAGCCAGGTTGAATGGGCTGAATAGGATCTTCTAATTCATCAAGAGGATAACCTCTCCTCAGGTATTCCAATCAAACAAGCGTGAAAATCATCAAACATAAGAGAAAAGAAATCTCCTCATAGTGTAGTATTTTTTGATAAAAGCATAAAGGGTAGCTAATAAAAGCTGAATAAAGATCCATACAGTGCAAACATGGATGGGAGCACTTACATATAGAGCCACCAGACTCGGACTAAGAATGGTGGCTATGGACCTCTGGCATGTAACTCTGCTCTACGGCCGCTTTGCGTCACACGCTTCTTCAGGAGCATTGAATGCTCCTGAAGAAGCGCGTGATGGGAAATGAGAGCACTTACATATATGGGAGCACTTACATATAGAGCCACCAGACTCGGACTAAGAATGGTGGCTATGGACCTCTGGCATGTAACTCTGCTCTATGGCCGTTTTGTGTCATGTGCTTCTTCAGGAGCATTCAATGCTCCTGAAGAAGTGTGTGACGCGTAATGGGAGCACTTATATATATATATATATATAGGAGCACTTACATATAGAGCCACCAGACTCGGACTAAGAATGGTGGCTATGGACCTCTGGCATGTAACTCTGCTCTACGGCCGCTTTGCGTCACACGCTTCTTCAGGAGCATTCAATGCTCCTGAAGAAGCGCGTGACGGGAAATGGGAGCACTTACATATATGGGAGCACTTACATATAGAGCCACCAGACTCGGACTAAGAATGGTGGCTATGGACCTCTGGCATGTAACTCTGCTCTACGGCCGCTTTGTGTCGCCGGTCCCCCACCCAGGCAGCGGCAGTGGCTTCCCTCTTAGTCTCTTCCCTCCTCCTCCTCCGCTCCTTGGCCAATAGCATGGCTTTTCCTTTCGGCCAATCGGGATATGGGTCTTAGGACCCGCTTCCTGATTGGCCAGGAGGATAATCAGTGCGGCAATAGCGAATATTCATTCGCTATTGTCACACAACTGGGTGGGCTCGGGGTGTAGTGCTCTGTGCCCAGAGCCCACCCTTTTTTTTAAGCCTATTAGAGCCTCTGGCTCTAATCACGTGCTTAAAAAAAAAAACATTGGAATCCATGCATCCAGTGCCCTGCATGTAGATTAGGGGGCGGGACGCATGGATGGGGGGGCCGCACCCCTGCGCCCCCAATGCACAAGCCGCCACTGGTAAGCATCCCCCGAGAATCGGTTAAGAATTAAAATTGTCCATAGGTGACACTTTCAAAGAATTAACAGCCTATCATTTTAGAGATATTCATGAATTACCATTTACATTTGGGCACTGGACTTATGCGTCAGTTTGCATTTGTGCGTATGCATGTGGGTGCTTTTAATGTGTCTTATTATTTTTATTTATTTCATTTTAATTATTATAATTTTTTTTTATATATATTTTAAACACATTTATTTCATTTAACTTTATTTTTAATTATCTTGTTAAAAATGTAAAAATTATATTAGCACACAAGAAAAAATGCTCCCGTCAGCTGGAAACACAATGCCCCCTTGGGCAGGAAATATATAAATAAAAGATATAAATCAAGACCAGATAAAAAAAAAAAAAAAAAAATCTGTCCCAATGCTCAATATAGTCCACAGAGTTTTATATGCTCTCCCTAGATGAAATGAATCTTCACACATATGGGTCAGACATTGAATAAGCTTGATGGGAACAATCAATGTGTGTCTTTTCTTAACATTATCAACCTCCATTCCTTCTCAATTTGTTGTTGCAACCAAAAATGGAAGATAGACCAAAAGCAAAAAAAAATATGGTATAGTAGGTCCCAATTCTCTAAAAATCACAAACCAAAAATTATTTTGTGATCACATTTAATAATTATAGGTGAACTCAATATATCACTGAGTGCAATCAGTGAAAAACCATTCCCCTTGAATCGTCTACCTTACCAGATATAAAATTCCATCTGACACATACATTATCTCATAAAAGTGAGTACACCCCTCACATTTTTGTGCCAGTATGAGAGAGTGAGAGCGACAACACCAAATCTAACACACCTGCTCCCCATTCACACCTGAGACCTTGTAACGCTAACGAGTCACATGACACCAGGGAGGGAAAATGATAATTGGGCCCAGTTTGGACTTTTTTTACTTAGGGGTGTACTCACTTTTCTTGCCAGCGGTTTAGACATTAATGGCTGTGTGTTGAGTTATTTTGAGGGGACAGCAAATTTACACTGTTATACAAGCTGTACAATCACTACTTTACATTGTAGCAAAGTGTCATTTCTTCAGTGTTGTCACATGAAAAGATAGAATAAAATACTTACAAAAATGTGAGGGGTGTACTTACTTTTGTGGGATACTGTATGTGCATCATTACCGCTATGTTCATATAATTATACACGCCATGTGACTTTTAGCTTGTGCCAATTCAACTTGCAGATGTTGGGTTCTAGCTTTTCAGATCCAAATCTGAGATGCTCTGAATACCTACAAGCGTGAACGCGAACAGCGACCCTTTTACCACTTCAGCCCCCGGAAAGGTTTTTCCCCATTAATGACCAGGCCATTTTTTGCAATACGGCACTGCGTTACTTTAACTGTCAGTTGCACGGTCATGTGTCGCTGTACCCAAATAAAGTTGATGTCCTTTTTTTCCCCCTACAAACAGAGCTTTCTTTTGGTGGTATTTGATCACCTGTGCGATTTTTTTTTTTTTTTTGCGATCTAAATAAAAAAAGAGCGACAATTTTAAAAAAATAACAATATTTTTCACATTTTTTTATATGAAATTCCCCCCAAAACAATTTAAAAATCAAATACAACTAAAAGAAAGCTCTGTTTGTGGGAAAAAAAGGACGTCAGTTTCGTTTGGGTACAGCGTCGCACGACCGCGCAATTGTCCGTTAAAGTCAGGCAGTGCCGAATCGCAAAATAGGGCCTGGTCTTTGAGCAGCCAAATCCTCTGGGGCATAAGTGGTTAATACAGTGATCAGCGCTTAAAAAAATATGCACTATCACTGTATTAATAAAACTGGCAGGGAAGGGGTTATCAAAGGGTTAAATGTGTACTAATTGCACAAAAGTTATCGTGACTACAAACTATAGGATATTTTTTTTAATTTATTTTATTTATTTATTTTTACTAGTAATGGTGGCGGTTTTTAGTGGGACTGCGACATAGCGGCAGACAAATCGAACACCTAACTGACATTCTTGACACTTTTTTGGTGACCATTGACATCAATACAGTGATCAGCGCTAAAATAATATGCACTTTTACTGTACTAATAAAACTGGTAGGGAAGAGGTTAACATCAGGGGCGATCAAAGGGTTAAAATTCCCCCTAGACCAGTGATGGTGAACCTTGGCTCCCCAGATGTTTTGGAACTACATTTCCCATGATGCTCAACTACACTGCAGAGTGCATGAGCATCATGGGAAATGTATTTCCAAAACATCTGGGGTGCCAAGGTTTGCCATCACTGCCCTAGGTGGTGCTTGCTAACTGTGTGTGGGGGTTACTCTTACTGGGGGAAGACAGAGATCTGTGATCCTGCTTAGCAGGAACACAAGATCTCTATCTTCTCCCTTGTCAGAATGGTGATCTGCCTTGTTTACATAGTCAGACCGCCGTTCTGCCTCACTCAGGAACAATCGTGGGTGGCTGGCAGACCTCAGGTCCGCCGGACCCGCTGCTTGGCTCCCCCCTGTCCAATCAGCGTGCGATCGCACCTCCCGTGGCACATGCGTGTGCCCCCTAGTGACTATTGCATGAAATCACGTACAGGTACGTGATTTCGCACAACAGAGCCGACCTGCCGCAGTACATGTAGCAGTGGCGGCCCATCCATTGGGGGCGCAGGAGCGCTGACCCCCTATCCATGCGTCCGGTACCCTAATCTACATGCAGAGTGCCGGACGCATGGATTCCAATAGGGGATATATTTTTTTTTAAGCACATGATTAGAGCCAGAGGCTCTAATTGGCTTAAAAAAAAGGGTGGGCTCGGGGCGCAGAGCACTGTGCCCTGAGCCCACCCAGTTGTATGACAATAGCGAATGAGACCCCTTTCCTGATTGGCGTGAGACCCCTTTCCTGATTGGCGTGAGACCCCTTTCCTGATTGGCTAAAAAGAGAAGCGATTTTACTGGCCATTGGCCAGGAAGAGGGAGGAGTCGCACGGCAGACACCGGAGGAGACTCACAGCCACTTGGGAAAGGAGGAGGTAAGGATGCTGGCTGTCCAGCTGGGCAGCCGTCTGTCTGTCCCGGGGGGTGGAGGGGGTGGTAGATTTGACTGCTAGCTCGCTGGCTGTCCCTGCGGGGGTGGTGGATTTGCCGGCAGGCCGTCCTGCGGGTGGGGAGGGGAGTGTTGGTTTTGCCACGCCCCCCCCCCCCCAAATTATCATGCACCAGCCGCCACTGACATGTACTGTAGGGGGTCAGCAAGTGATTAATACTCTGAACTGTGTACGTGGGATAAAACAAGACCTGAGATGAACTGAAACTTGTGGATCCAACTAAAGTTCACCGACAACGAAAAACATCATTTAACACGTTAACATTGCCACTTACTGAAGTCAGGATTTTCCATTCTTTAGAACTTATCTGGAACGTAGCTCGCACAGTCCCACGGTTTAGTTATTACTGGGCTTGTAGCCGCGCTTACAAATTCACAACGCGGGTTTTTTGCTGACAGCAGCAACTCCGGTAAAGTATATATCTTAAGAAGTCAACAACAAGAGTCAAATTCATCCTGGATTCCCTTTCAAGTGTTCCGTCTTGTGGATTCTCCAGTCCTCAGCGTGCATTTTATTTTTCCACCTGAAGGAAAGTGCGCCCTCAAGAATAGCAAATCACAACTCTAGTGAGATGTCTTGGGACTTCACTTCTGGAGCAACCTTACCTTTATATTCCCTTTCGTTAATATTTCATAGCCGTAATGTGCAACAGGATTCCACTGTTTTTTGTCAGTAATTAGCGAAGGAGCTGCATCAAACTTTTTTTTTTTTTCTTCCCTCTTACATGTGAAGGTGTGTTTGGAGAGATATGATATTTGATATGATGGATAGGATGCTGGGAGAAGAATTGTTTTTATGTTTTGAATCGGGGCTTGGTTTGGGGAAAGCTCATTGAAAATGACTGAGGTTTGGATGCTGAATCAATGCTGAAGTCAATGCAAGCCAAATAAAAAAATAAAAAAAACAGTTGATCAGATAAATAATAAATAAATGTGCTGCCCCTTTAAATTATATATCCAGTCAACTCCCATTTCCCCTTAGAATGAAATGAATGGGAGCTTTGGTGCTGATTGTCAAAACTGAGCTTTTAGCAGCTCTCTTCTCAGTGCTCAAGGCTGTTCAGCTGTTAATTATCAGTCACTCATTGTTTCCACAGTGACTAACCTAGTTATCATTTCCTGCCTCTTCAGACCAGCCTACAGCCAGCCCCTTCTGGCTATTTAAACTGCCTTGTTCATTCCTTTCCTGTCTTCGCCTGGTCAACATATCGTGAGTGTCTCTGCTGTGTTCCTGGTAAAGACTTTGCCCGGCTGACATCCCTTCTGGTTCCTGATCACGGCCTTCTGCTTCTGACTACACTGATTCCTGGCTCCCTGATTACTGGCTCAACTGAATACCCATTTTGGTTTCCAAACCCAGGCTTATGTTTTAACTACGTTCCTGATCTGTACTATTTTACTATTACATTAAAGGTGTGATTTTTACTGCATTTTGTGTCTCAGTCTGATTCATGGTTCCTGACACTGACGTCATTGTGCATGCGTGCTGATCCAGGCAGCATGCAGAGTAGAGTTTTTTTATGCTGTTACATAGTTAGTCTGGTTAAAAAAAAAAGACACAAACCATCTAGTTCAACCAATAAAAGGGGGAAAAAAAACTCATACAAACTTATATACACAATCCTATACCCACAGTTGATCAGAACAAAGGCAAAACACCCCAGCAAAGCATGAACTCTTTTGCTCCAGCAGGAGAAAAAAATTCCTTCCTGATCCCCCGAGAGGCAATTGAATATTCCCTGGATCAACTTTACCTATAAATGTTAGTATCCATATATACACTGCCTAGCCAAAAAAAAAAAAAAAAGCCACCTGGAATTACCTAATCAACTAACTAAACTAAGCATGCAGTAACTATCCTATTGTATAGTTATTGTACAGGTATGTAATTTCACTCTTTGTGGTCTGCAGCATGCACACGCGCTGCCGGCGGTCAGCTCTCTGCTGTGCTTGGACACCGATGTCTGCCGGGACCTGCTGTTCATTCCAGAGAGAGGCAGAACGGCGGTCTGCCTATATAAGCAAGGCAGATCGCCATTCTGCTAGTAGAGGAGACAGAGATCCTGTGTTTCTGCTAAGCAGGAACACCGATCTCTGTCTTCTCAAAGCCAAAGCACCTCCCCCAAAATAGTTAGAAAGCACTTCCTTGGAGCACATTTAATCCTTTGTCATTAGTCATTAGTACAGTGACAGTGCCTTTTTTTTAGTACTGATCACTGAATTGGTGTCACTGACCCCCAAAATTGGCACTAACCCATATCAGATTTGTCCCTTGTAAAGTCACAGTCCTGCTAAAAGTTGCTGATCACCATTACTAGTAAACAAAAATTAAAAATTAAAAATTCCATAAAAATATCCCATAGCTTGTAGACACTATAACTTTTGTTTTTTTTTTTAACAAAAATATATAGAAGAATACATATTAGCCTAAATTGATGAATTTACATATTTTTTTTTTTTGATACGTTTTTTAGCAGAAAGTAAAATAAATAAATAAATAAATTATATATATATATATATATATATATATATATTTTATTTTTTTTTTTCAAAATTGTCCGTCTGTTTTTGTTTATAGCGCAAAAAATAAAAACCGCAGAGGAAATCAAATATCACCAAAAGAAATTTCTGTTTGTGGTGAAAAAAGGACCTCAATTGTATTTGGGTACAGTGTCGCACGAACGCACAATTGTCAGTTAAAGAAACGCAAAGCCGTATCTCAAAAAAATGGGCTGTTCATGAAGGGGGGATGGCCTGGTCATGAAGGGGGGTAAACCTTCAGGAGCTGCAGTGGTTAAACTGCGAAACATGGCACGAAAATCAATTTAAATTTGCTCATTGAGCCTATTATCCTTTTGGTCATTGCTCTGCGGACTCCTCTCAATCTTCCTGCCCCTGATGTGTTGCCCCTCGGCTGACTTTTATGCAAGTGACCTCCTTATATTGGGACCAGGTTCTCAAATATATAGGTCAAGTCAAACATGTCTCCATGTCCAAGGACCCTGAATATCCACAGTGAAGGCGGCGCTTAAAACTCTATTCCTTCTGGGGAAACTAGACATTGTGGTCCCAAACTTCAAATCTACCCGCCACTCCATTACACGGTAGTGACAGTTTATGGAACATTCTTTCTCCCCCGACAAGATCTCCTCACATATGCAGTCCTTCCACTACACAGACTAGTACTTATGTGCCGACCTAGCCAATTCATTGGGCAAGCTCAAAATTCAAGACAACCCTGAGTCAGAGATGGGGGGGGGGGGGGGGTCAGCCTGTCAGTGCTCAGACCATACACTGCACACTGCATCAAATTGGTCTGCATGGCTGTCGTCCCAGAAGGAAGCCTCTTCTAAAGATGATGCACAAGAAAGCCTGCAAACAATTTGCTGAAGACAATCAGACTACGGACATGGATTACTGGAACTGTCCTGTGGTCTGATGTCAAGTGTGTATGGCGGCAACCAGATGAGGAGTACAAAGACAAGTGTGTCTTGCCTACAGTCAAGCATGGTGGTGGGAGTGTCATGGTCTGGGGCTGCATGAGTGCTGCCGGCACTGGGGAGCTACAGTTCATTGAGGGAACCATGAATGCCAACATGTACTGTGACATACTGAAGCAGAGCATGATCCCCTCCCTTCGGAGACTGGGCCACAGGACAGTATTCCAACATGATAACCCCCCCCCCCAAACACACCTCCAAGATGACAACTGCCTTGCTAAAGAAGCTGAGGGTAAAGGTGATGGACTGGCCAAGCATGTCTCCAGACCTAAATCTTATTGAGCATCTGTGGGGCATCCTTAAACAGAAGGTGGAGGAGTGCAAGGTCTCTAACATCCACCAGCTCTGTGATGTCATCATGGAGGAGTGGAAGAGGACTCCAGTGGCAACCTGTGAAGCTCTGGTGAACTCCATGCCCAAGAGGGTTAAGGCAGTGCTGGAAAATAATGGTGGCCACAAAAAATATTAACTCTTTGGGCCCAATTTGGACATTGTCACTTAGGGGTGTACTCACTTTTGTTGCCAGCGGTTTAGATATTAATGGCTGTGTGTTGAGTTATTTTGAGGGGACAGCAAATTTACACTGTTATACAAGCTGTACACTCACTACTTTACATTGTAGCGAAAGTCTCATTTCTTCAGTGTTGTCACACGAAAAGATACAGTAACTCACAAAAGTGAGTACACCCCTCACATTTTTGTAAATATTTTATTGTATCTTTTTGTGTGACAACACTGAAGAAATGAGACTTTCGCTACAATGTAAAGTAAGGAGTGTACAGCTTGTATAACAGTGTAAACAGACTACGGTACTGAAAAATCTCTATAGGCTTCACTATAAAAATTTTTTTTACAGGTGACCAGTTTAGAGTTACAGAGGGAGTCTAATGCTACAATTATTGCTCTCACGCTAACGATCATGGCGATACGTCACATATGCGGGCGCAACTTACGTATGGGTTCGCTTCTGCGTGCGAGCACATAGGGGCGGGGCGCTTTACTTTTTTTTTTTTCTTATTTATTTTACTTTTTTATTTTTACACTGTCCCTTTATTTATTTATTTTGTATCACTTTTATTGCTATTACAAGGAATTTAAACAACCCTTGTTACAGAAATACGCATGACAGGTCCTCTTTATTGAGAGATCTGGGATCAAAAAGACCCCAGATTTCTCATTTACCAATAAAAGCTAAAAAAAAAAAAATTACACTAAGGGTCAATTCACTAAGCTTTAGGTAAGGGTATCATGTTACTTATTTGCATAAATTATCACATGCGGTAAATAAAGTCCATTTTAGTAAAAAGAAATAATTAAAGCGGAGTTCCGGGCAGAGAAACGATTTTTTCCTGAACATACCCCCGGGACAGTCAGGGCTAGCACATTCCACAATGGCTAGCCTCTGATCTGTCCCGGTTCGCACTTACCTTTTAGAAGAAATACTTACTTAGAAATTTTCTTCCACAGCGTTTCCATCTCGGTTGTGGGCAGCTGAAGCCGGCGCGGTCCTCTTCTCTGTCTTCTTCCGCGTCTTCGTGTCCAGGAATGCACTGCACCGGCCCCTCTCGTCACTTCCGGTGCGGCGCCGCATTCCTAAACAGCTTCTGGGCATGCCCAGAAGCTGTTTAGCAGGGGAATGCGGCGTCGCCCGGAAATGACGAGCGGGGCCGGTGCGGCGCATTGATTCCTGGGAGCGATGACGTTTAGCTCCCAGGAATCATCGCGAGGCAGGAAGTGACGGGGTGAGCCTCGGCGCTGGAGGAGGAAGCAGTCATGGGTGAGTATTTACGATCTTCAATAAAAAGGTGAGTAAACAAAAAAAAAAAATAACTATCCAATTCCTTTTCAGGTGAGGCATACCTAGCGGAGGGGCACAAAAAAAAAAAAATCTTTTTTGTGCCCGGAACTCCGCTTTAATGAATAATTTTGCGGTTAAAAAAAAAAAAATGTTGGTAACGATCGCAAAAAATTGTGCGGTAATATGTTAAGTCCAATTCACAAACGAAACCGGAACTTAAAAAAGATGCAATATTTAACACCACTCATTTGGTGGCGGTAACCAGTGCGATACCAGAAAGAGGGGCCTAATCAAACCCTCAGAAAGGGGCCTTCCACCCACCGAAAGCCAAATTCAACCCACAGAAGGCCCACAAAAAAGGGGTACTATTCCACCCACAGAAAGGGGTGCAATACTTCTCTCAGAGAGGGTTCTAATTCCACCCACAGAGGACCCACAGAAAGTTGACAATATTCCACCAGCAGTGGACACACAAAAATGGGGCATTATATATCACGAGTACACAAGTATTTATTTTTTATTTATTTATTTTTTTTTTTATCAAAAAGTCATGACGTGCAGTGCAAACTGAATGCTAACATTGAAACATAGAAGTTTAACATCAAGGACTTAAAAAAAAAAATTACATAAAACTTTTACAAAAGTGCAACAATGGAGTATATCAATATATAAACAAGAAGCAGCACTGATAAATTAAATATTGTGCTATAAAGTGCAATAGTGCACATGCATATGAATATATGCTTAGCAAAAAATTAGCAAAATCATCCAATTAAAGTGCTATAGTGTGCAACATATAAATATAACAATGTGCATTTCAATAATGAATGTCCAATTGATCAATAAGGTGCAAAAATTACACATAAACCACAAAAATGTGTGCAATATTAACCATTTGCCGACCGCTCACAGTAATATTACTGCAGCAGCTCGGCTCCCCTGGGTCCACCGACGTAGACCTACGTCATGGACTCCTAGTGGTCTCGGCGGCGCGCATGCCCCACCGGAGGCTCGCTCCCGCTGTGTTTAGACACAGCGGGACTCGTGCTGGAGGAGGAGAGGCGGCGATCGCCGCCTCTCTTCCCCGATTGTCAGGGAAAGTTTGAGAAGATCCGCCTGCTTGTGTAAACAAAGCAGGTGGATCTTCTCTGTGACAGACAGGGAGAGATCACAGGATTCAGCATAGCTGGACCTGCGATCTCTGACTGTGTCACAGAGCCCCCTCCCCCCACACACGTCAGTAAGCATGAGGCACACATTTAACCCCTTGATCACCAACAGTGTTAACCCCTTCCCTGCCACTGTCATTATTACAGTGACAGTGCATATTTTTAGCACTGATTACTGTAGTAATGTCACTGGTCCCCCCAAAAGTGTCAAAAATATCAGTTAGGGGTCCGATCTGTCTGCCGCAATGTCGCAGTCTCTCAAAAAATTGCAGATTGCCGCCATTACTAAAAAAAATAAAAATTACATAAATCTTTCCCGCAGTTAGAAAATGCAATAACTTTTTCACAAACCAATCAAAATACACTTATTGCAATTTATTTTGCCAAAAATATGTAGCAGAAAACAAATTGACCAGACGATAAGGTCAAATATCTCCCTCAAAGGATCAACCAATCAACGAGCATACAATTCCGGACTAGTAAGATCGAGGTTCCATATGTTACTAAATGTCCTTCATACGACACTCCATTCAAGAAAACATGTAAATGAACAGAGTGGGGGCAAATAGTGTAATTCCGCAAACTTTAAAGGAAATAAAATCAAAAGAATACACAACAAGCCCCTCTCCCCTCAAGATGTCTACTTACAGGAAGACAAGGCAATGAAGGCATTGAGTACAATCTGCACGCTTGATAATCCCCGCTGTACCGATCTCTTATTCATAAGATACCTGTAGCGGGGTTCGGCGTGGTAACAATATTCAGGCAACCGCGCACACACGCCCTATTGGCCAGTCTATGTGTTAAGTTGATCTTCTCATATGCTTTTGGTCAGTCTTTGTGTCAAGCTGACCTTCTCGTCACACATTATTGACCAGTCCTTGTGTCAAACTGACCTTATCCTTATACACTATTGGCCAGTCATTGCTTCAAGCTGACCTTCTCACACACTATTCACCAGTCCTTGTGTCAAGCTGACCTCCTCACACACTATTGACCAGTCCTTGTGTCAAGCTGACTTTCTCTTCGCACAATACTGACCAGTCCTTGTGTCAAGCTGACCTTCTCCTTACACACTATTGACCCGTTCTTGTGTCAAACTAACCTTATCCTTACACATTATTGGCCAGTCATTGTTTCAAGCTCACCTCCTTACACACTATTGACCAGTCCTTGTGTCAGGCTGACCTTCTCTTCACACACAATTGGCCAGTCCTTGTGTCAAGCTGACTTTCTCCTCACACATTACTGACCAGTCCTTGTGTCAAGTTGACCTTTTCCTCACACACTATTTTCCAGTCCTTGTGTCAAACTAACCTTCTCCTCACGCACTATTGTCCAGTCTTTGTGTCAAGCTGACCTCCTCACACACTATTGACCAGTCCTTGCGTTAAGATGATCTTCTCCTAATATGCTTTCGGACAGTCTTTGTTTCAAGCTGATCTTCTCGTTATACATTACTGACCAGTCCTTGTGTCAAGCTGACCTTTTCCTCACACACTATTGGCCAGTTTTTGTGTTAAGCTGATCCTTCATATGCTATTGGCCAGGCTTTGTGTCAACCTGTCCTTCTTCTCACACACTATTAACCAGTCCTTGTGTTAAGCTGATCTTCTCCTCAAATGCTATTTGCCAGTCTTTGTGTCAAAATAACTTTCTCCTCACACACTATTGGCCAGTTCTTGTGTTAAGCTGATCCTTCATACGCTATTGGCCAGTCCTTGTGTCAAGCTGACCTCCTCACACACTATTGGCTAGTCCTTGTGTTAAACTGACCTTTTCCTCACACACTATTGGCCAGTCCTTGTGTCAACCTGTCCTTCTTCTCACACACTATCAACCAGTCCTTGTGTTAAGATGATCTTCTCCTCAAATGCTATTTGTCAATCGTTGTGTCAAAATAACTTTCTCCTCACACATTATTGACCGATTCTTGTGTCAAGTTGACCTTCTTCTCCTCGCACACTATTGGCCAGTCCTTGTGTCAAGCTGACCTTCTCCTCACACTTTATTGGCCAGTCCTTGTGTCAATCTGATCTTCTCCTCACACTTTATTGGCCAGTCCTTTGTCAAGCTGACCTTCTCCTCACACTATTGGCCAGTCCTTGTGTCAATCTGATCTTCTCCTCACACTTTATTGGCCAGTCCTTGTGTCAATCTGACCTTCTCCTCACACTTTATTGGCCAGTCCTTGTGTCAATCTGATCTTCTCCTCACACTTTATTGGCCAGTCCTTTGTCAAGCTGACCTTCTCCTCACACACTATTGGCCAGTCCTTGTGTCAAGCTGACCTTCTCCTCACACTATTGGCCAGTCCTTGTGTCAATCTGATCTTCTCCTCACACTTTATTGGCCAGTCCTTGTGTCAATCTGATCTTCTCCTCACACTTTATTGGCCAGTCCTTGTGTCAAGCTGACCTTCTCCTCACACTATTGGCCAGTCCTTGTGTCAATCTGATCTTCTCCTCACACTATTGGCCAGTCCTTGTGTCAATCTGATCTTCTCCTCACACTTTATTGGCCAGTCCTTTGTCAAGCTGACCTTCTCCTCACACTATTGGCCAGTCCTTGTGTCAATCTGATCTTCTCCTCACACTTTATTGGCCAGTCCTTGTGTCAATCTGACCTTCTCCTCACACTTTATTGGCCAGTCCTTGTGTCAATCTGATCTTCTCCTCACACTTTATTGGCCAGTCCTTTGTCAAGCTGACCTTCTCCTCACACACTATTGGCCAGTCCTTGTGTCAAGCTGACCTTCTCCTCACACTATTGGCCAGTCCTTGTGTCAATCTGATCTTCTCCTCACACTTTATTGGCCAGTCCTTGTGTCAATCTGATCTTCTCCTCACACTTTATTGGCCAGTCCTTGTGTCAATCTGATCTTCTCCTCACACTTTATTGGCCAGTCCTTGTGTCAAGCTGACCTTCTCCTCACACTATTGGCCAGTCCTTGTGTCAATCTGATCTTCTCCTCACACTATTGGCCAGTCCTTGTGTCAATCTGATCTTCTCCTCACACTTTATTGGCCAGTCCTTTTGTCAAGCTGACCTTCTCCTCACACACTATTGCCCATTCTCTGTGTCAAGCTGACATCTAGCATTGAGCGATGGCTTTCCTCCACCTACTCTGTGCTCCTATGACATTGTATTCTGATACAAAATGACAGAAACTGAACTCAGTGATAGACAGTTTCTGTAAACAAAAAGAATGGTGGGTGGAGGAGGAAAAAAAGTTTATTACATACAGTAAATAACCATGGAAACAAGAGAAATAACTGTTGTATGTCGCCATGAAATAAAAGTAAAAACAAGCAAACCATTCCACAGTGCCATGCAGAATAAATACATTCATTGACTTTGGAAAGCAATGTCATCTTCACTAATCATATGAAAGAGGGAATGAAAAAAAAAAAAAAAAGAGGTGGAGGGGAGAGGAGAGTTAATGGGAATAAATTAGAGAAGAAGAAAAGAGAGGAGAGTCAGAGAGGGAGAAGATATTAGGGGAAAAGGGAGACAAGGAGATAAGGAGAGGGGAGAGAAGAGGAGAGGTTAAGGAATATAGATAGGGAAATGAGAGGATCGGGGAAGAAGAATATAGGAAGGAGAGGAGGGGAGAAAAGAAAGAGGGGGGGAAGAAGAGCAGAAAGGGTAGGAGAAGAGAGGACAACAAGGAGACAAGGGAAGGAGGAGAGAGATGAAGGGAACAGAAGAGGACAGAGAGAGGTAGAAAGAGAAAAGAGAAGAAGGAGGGAGAAAATGAAGGGAGGAGAGAGGAGAAGACACAAGGAGAAAAACGGAAGACGAGATAGAAAAGAGAAGTAATGAAGAAAGCAAAGGAAAAGATTAGAGGAAAGGAGTATAAGAAGAGGGAGGAAGAAGTAGAAAAATTAGAGCAAGAAGAGAAGGGAGATAAGAGGAGAAGAAAAGAAGAATAAAGGAAAGAGAGAAGCAGAGGAAAGAAAAAGAGAGAGGGAGAAGCGGAAAAGTGAAGAGAAGAGAAGAATATAGAGAGACAAGGGGAGGAAAGGACTAGAAGAAGGAGATAAGGAGAGGAGGAGAGAAGAAGAGAGGAGGGGAGGAAAGAAGAAGAGAGAGGGAGAAGAGGAAAGGAGAAGGGAGGTGAGGAGGATAGAGTGAGGAGGAGTACAAAGGAGAAAATTACAGGAGAGAAGAGAAGAAACAAGGAGAGAGTAGAGGAATTGGAGAGGAGAGGGATAAGGAAAAAGGTGCAGAGAGATGGGAAGGACAAAGAAAAAGAAGATGAGAAGAAACCAAAGGAGTAGCTGAGGAGAGGATAGAAGTAGAAGAAGGGAAGAGGTGGGAAAATGAGAGGAGTAATAGGAGTAAAGGAGGAAAGGAGTACTAGAAGAGAAAGGAAGAAGTAGAAAAATGAGAGGAAGAAGAGAAGGGAGAGAAGAGGAGAGGAAAAGAAGAATCAAGATAAGAGAGAAGCAGAAGAAAGAAAAAGAGAGAGGGAAAAGCAGAGAAGCGAGAAGAGAATAATATAGAGAGACAAGGGGATGAAAGGACTAGAAGAAGGATATAAGGAGAGGAGGAGAGAAGAAGAGAGGAGGGGAGGAAAGAAGAAGAGAGAGGGAGAAGAGGAAAGGAGCAGGGAGGTGAGGAGGATAGAGTGAGGAGGAGTAGAAAGGAGAAGAGGGAGGGAGAAAATGACAGGAGAGAAGAAGAGAAGAAACAAGGAGAGAGTAGAGGAATTGGACAGGAGAAGGATAAGGAAAAAGGTGAGGAGAGATGGGAAGGACAAAGAAAAGATAAGGTGAGAAGAAACCAAAGGAGTAGCAGGGGAGAGGATAGAAGTAGAAGAAGAGGAAGGGAAGAGGTGGGAAAATGAGAGGGGTTAGTAGGAGATGTGAAAGGGAGGCAACAAGGAGGGGAGAAGAGGTAAACAAGAGGAATGTAGAAGAGAGCAGTAGAGAGGAGAGAAAATTAGAAAGTCAAGGGTAGAAGAAGAGGAAAGTGTGTGTGTCAGGGGGTAGATTGGATAGGAGGAAAGAGAAGGGGGAAGGAGATGAAAGAAGAAGAGGAGAGGAGAGCAGGGGAAGAGGAGATAGACAGACAGACAGACAGACAGATAGACAGATAGACAGACAGATAGACAGACAGACAGACAGACAGACAGACAGACAGACAGACAGACAGACAGATAGACAGATAGATAGATAGATAGATAGATAGATAGATAGATAGATAGATAGATAGATAGATAGATAGATAGATAGATAGATAGATAGATAGATAGATAGATAGATAGATAGATAGATAGATAGATAGATAGATAGATAGATAGATAGATAGATAGATAAATGTATAGTGGGCCTTGTCTGCCTAACAGCAGGGCTGTGATTTATTCAGTTAGGGTATCAGGGCTTCCAGATGGGCCTGCTGAGGGGAGTCCCCACTGGCTCCTGTGAGAGGCTTCTCATAGGGCAGTGTGGGAAGCCCAATCAGGGGACACATCCCAGCTTGTAACTACCCCAGAAGGCAGATTATGCCGCAAAGGATTCTGGGAGAGGGTATAAGTTTGGGGCAATTGTGTGGAACAGTGTTTTTGGCAGGAGCAGAGTCCCAGGAAGGAGAGTGCGGCTGTCTCTCCTCCTGTCTGAGGAAGGTGGATGTCTCGGGGTGTCGCCGTGGAGTCCAGAAAGTGCTGAGTTGAGCTGAGGGGATCCGGTGTGCCGAGAACCTGCAGAGAGAGAGAGGGGTCCAGTCCCAGGAAAGCCTACACAGGCCGTGAGTACTGAGGATTGCCCCTGGGGGTCTGCCTGAAGATAGAGGGGACAACTCCGGAAGAGGTTCTGGGATCCAGTGTCAGCTAGCTGAAAGGGGGTACCTAGGTTGAGGACCCTGAAGCTACAGAGGGGGGTACCTAGTCAGTGGACCCTGAAGAGTTAGAGGTTAAAGGGGCACCTGCGGTTTGGGCCCTGAATTGTACAGAGCGTGCCAGTTACAGTGACAGCTATACAGAATTCTACTATAATACTACCTCAAGCTGTGCCAGGCGGAGGGAAAGTATTCAGTGACTTTCACAGTACAACAGTGTCAGGAGTTCTACAGTTCTCAGTCTTGGATCTTCTGGACTATAAGTCGAGGATTCAGCACTTCTTCTGTTCTACAGAGTGTTCTCTCAGTGTCAGTGAGCATTGGCTGGCGCCGGCTGGCGTCAAGGAGGCGCCAACGGGCATTTCAGAAGTAAAGTCCAAATTGTAATTAGTTTAAGCCTCAAGGAGTATCCCACTCATTCCCTTCTCCCATCACCTTTATTCCAATAAAAAACCACAAACAAAGATGCCGGAGTTGTCGCTGCTTCAGTTGTCACACCCAGGGTCACAGCTCACATGTGCTGGAGGGATTACCGGTACTAATGGCAGACCCACATCAGGCCATAGGCCTGGAAACCTTGCGATAGATAGATAGATAGATAGATAGATAGATAGATAGATAGATAGATAGATAGATAGATAGATAGATAGATAGATAGATAGATAGACAGACAGACGGACAGAAGGACAGACCAACGGACGAACCAATGGACGGATAGATGGAGAGATAGATAGATAGATAGATAGATAGATAGATAGATAGATAGATAGATAGATAGATAGATAGATAGATAGATAGATAGATAGATAGACAGACGGACAAGCGGAGAGATGGAGAGATGGAGAGACAGATAGACGGAGAGATAGATAGATGGAGAGATAGATAGATAGATAGATAGATAGATAGATAGATAGATAGATAGATAGATAGATAGATAGATAGATAGATAGATAGATAGATAGATAGATAGATAGATAGATAGATAGATAGACAGACGGACAGAAGGACAGACCAACGGACGGACCAATGGACGGATAGATGGAGAGACAGATAGACGGAGAGATAGAAAGATGGAGAGATAGATAGATAGATAGATAGATAGATAGATAGATAGATAGATAGATAGATAGATAGATAGATAGACAGACAGACGGACAGTCGGACAGACGGACGGACGGAGAGACGGAGAGACGGAGAGATGGATAGATAGATAGATAGATAGACAGACGGACAGAAGGACAGACCAACAGACGGACCAATGGATGGATAGATGGAGAGACAGATAGATGGAGAGATAGATAGATAGATAGATAGATAGATAGATAGATAGATAGATAGATAGATAGATAGATAGATAGATAGATAGATAGATAGACGGACAGACGGACGGTCGGACGGACGGACGGACGGACGGGCGGGCGGGTGGACGGACGGACAGACGGAGAGATAGACAGACAGACGGACGGACCAAAGGACGGATAGATAGATAGATAGATAGATAGATAGATAGATAGATAGATAGATAGATAGATAGATAGATAGATAGATAGATAGATAGATAGATAGATAGATAGATTTAGAACCATTTTGGGTCATTTTATGGGGAGAGGAAAAAAGTCATTTATTTATCCGCACCATGATACGTACAAAAGAAAATAAATAAAAATTAATTACTTCAGCCATCAAACTATCTTGGGTGACATTTTGAACAGACAAAGCAGTTTCCGCACATGATACATTGATAAAGGAGACAATATTGCCCTAGCAGTAAAATGAATGACCCTCTTCATCACAGTGTATTAGCTCGGGTATCTGGCCGTGGCAGGACAGGGTCAGTTTTTATAATTAAAGCGGCATTCATTCCCCCAATGGAAAGGTGATGGATCTTCAGTGCAGACAGACTGCGCTCTTCTGAAGCATTCCGATTGCCGCAATATAAACACATCACACTGCAATGTATGTGGGTGAGATCCATTACAGATCAGTGTCTTCTGTGACAGACATTAGTATAGTGTGATAAATGGTTGCTTTCAATACCACTGCCTTTATTGTTTTGTCATAAAAGAATGATACCAATTACCAGGCATTGTTGCACGAAAAGGGGCGTTTGCACATCATATAGTACTTTAAAGCAGATCTTGAACATTATGATGATAGTTTCTCACCACATGATACCACCATTTTTTCTTTAACCACTTGAGGACCGGTCCTATTTTTGACACAAGCTAAAATCATTTTTTTTTTTTTTTGCTAGAAAACTACTTAGAACCCTTAAACATTATATATTTATATTTTTTTTTTAGCAGAGACCCTAGAGAATAAAATGGAGATCATTGCAATATTTTTTTTATCACACCGTATTTGCACAGCGGTCTTCCAAACGCAATTTTTTTGGGGAAAAAAAAATCACTTTTTTTAATTAAAAAATAAGAAAACAGTAAAGTTAGCCCAATTTTTTTCCATAATGTGAAAGATAATGTTACGCCGAGTTAATAGATACCCAACATGTCATGCTTCAAAATTGCGAACGCTCACTGAATGGCGACAAACATTGGTACTTAAAAATCCCCATAGGGGACATATTAAAAATTTCTACAGGTTACCAGCCGCAGGTCTAGGGCTCAAATTATTGCTCTCACTCTAATGATCGCGGCAATGTCTCACATATATGTGGTTTGAACACCGTTTACATATATGGGCGGGACTTGAATATGCGTTCACTTCTGCGCGTGAGCTAACAGGGACAGGGCACTTTAATTTAATTTTTTTCTCCTATTTCTTTTATTTATTATTTTTTATTTTTACACAGTTTAAAAAAAAAAAAAATGATAACTTTTATTCCTATTACAAGGAATGTAAACATCCCTTGTAATAGAAATAGGCATGACAGGACCCCTTTATTGTGAGATCTGGGGTCAAAAAGACCTCACAGCTACACTAAAAAATAAAAATAAATAAAAAATAATAAAAAAAAATTGCTGGAAAAAAATCGTCCCTTTAAACCGTTTGCTAGGCAACGACGTTTGACGTCGCTCTGGTCCTCCAAGACCATAGAGTCGAGTGGGGGGGGGGGCCACCTTGCCCTCACTCGACTTCCTGTCTGTGAGGAGACGGGACGGGATAATTTTACCCGCAGGTCCGGTAAGCGGGGAAAATGGCCAGGACGCGGCGGGAGAGGGGGCACCTCTTCCATCTCACCGTAATGGTGATCCTGCAGCATATGCGCTGCTGGGACCACACTTACCTGAAAGCTAACCGCCTGCCGTTTAAAAAAATACCGGTGTTATGGCAGCTATCTGCTGCCATAACCCCGGTATTTGGCGTCAAACAACCAACATAAATAGTCGCTGGGTGGTCGATAAGTAGTTAAATAGACTTTATTGTGGAAACTGCCAGCCCACATTCCTGTTTTCAGAGGCGCACAGGATGGGTCCTATCTGGTTGGCACATACGGTTGCCAGGAGAAGTCTGGAAGGGCATTGGATTGGTGTAACATACCTGGTATAGGCAAAGCTGATTAGAAGGCTCTCCCCTACACCTCCTGTCCTCCTTGTCCCACGAGGTTGATGACAGGGTATGACAAGACATGGAGTGGCACAGGTGCCTGTGGTGAGTTCTGGCCAGAAGAAGGTCCGGATCATACAGCATGAGGAAAGTGGAAAGATAGTGCTGGACCTGTAGAGTTATCTTACCGGTATTTTTTTAAGGTATTGATGTTGGTGTAAATGATCTGGTTCCTGGCAGCTTCTACACCCCAGAGGATCTCCACAGTCTCCTTGGCTCGTAGTCTAATGTAACAAGGATTTTAATTGAAGTGCCACACCAGAGCTAGGAGGTCCAGATACGGCTTTATTGCATTAGACGCCAATGGTACAAACCAAAAAAGTAGCCAATACATTTCGGGGGTCCATGTGCCTCCTTTATCAGGGCTAGAAAGAACAGATCATACAGAGTGGCAGAAGATGTTGAGCAGGAACTGGTGTCAGATGTTGTAACAGGAGCTTGTGGATACAGAAGGCAGAATCATGGTCAGGTAAGCAGAAGTTGGCAGCAATTGGGCAGAATAGATGCAGATTCAGTAGACAAGGGGAGAAATAGAAGCCAAGCCGTGTGAGTGTAAAACCAATTAGAGCATTCTGATGGGGGCGACACCTCAGGACCCTATTACATTACACAGCCCCCCCCCCACACACACACACCTCTGGACCCATTTACATTGCACTGGGCCCCTCCACACCTCTGGATCCCTTTAAATTACACTGCCCCCCACACCTCTGCAAACCTTTACATTACACAGCCCCCCCACACCTCTGGACCCCTTTACATTACACAGCCCCCCACACCTCTGGAAACCTTTACATTACACAGCCCCCCCACACCTCTGGACCCCTTTACATTACACAGCCCCCCATACCTCTGAACCCCTTTTGCATTACACAGCCCCCCACACCTCTGGACCCCTTTACATTACACAGCCCCCCATACCTCTGACACTTTGCTACAATGTAAAGTAGTGAGTGTACAGCTTGTATAACAGTGTAAATTTGCTGTCCCCTCAAAATAACTCAACACACAGCCATTAATGTCTAAACCGCTGGCAACAAAAGTGAGTACACCCCTAAGTGAAAATGTCCGAATTGGGCCCAATTAGCCATTTTCCCTCCCCCGATGTCATGTGACTCGTTAGTGTTACAAGGTCTCAGGTCTGAATGGGGAGCAGGTGTGTTACATTTGGTGTTATCGCTCTCACTCTCTCATACTGGTCACTGGATGTTCAACATGGCACCTCATGAAGGAACTCTGAGGATCTCAAAAAAAAAAAAGAATTGTTGCTCTACATAAAGATGGCCTAGGCTATAAGAAGATTGCCAAGACCCTGAAACTGAGCTGCAGCACGGTGGCCAAGACCATACAGCGATTTAACAGGACAGGTTCCACTCAGAACAGGCCTCGCCATGGTCGACCAAAGAAGTTGAGTGCACGTGCTCAGCGTCATATCCAGAGGTTGTCTTTGGGAAATTGAGGTATGAGTGCTGCCAGCATTTTTGCATAGGTTGAAGGGGTGGGGGGGGGGGGGGGGGTCAGCCTGTCAGTGCTCAGACCATACGCCACACACTGCATCAAACTGGTCTGCATGGCTGTCGTCCCAGAAAGAAGCTTCTTCTAAAGATGATGCACAAGAAAGCCTGCAAACAGTTTGCTGAAGTCAAGCAGACTAAGGACATGGATTACTGGAACCATGTGCTGTGGTCTGATGAGACCAAGATCAACTTATTTGGTTCAGATGGTGTCAACTGTGTGTAGTGCCAACCAGGTGAGGAGTACAAAGACAAGTATGTCTTGCCTACAGTCAAGCATGGGGGTGGGGGTGTCATGGCCTGGGGCTGCATGAGTGCTGCCGGCACTGGGGAGCTACAGTTCATTGAGGGAACCATGAATGCCAACAAGTACTGAGATATTCTGAAGCAGAGAATGTGCCCCTCCCTACAGAGACTGGGCTGCAGGGCAGTATTTCAACATGATAACGACCCCAAACACACCTCCAAGATGATTACAACGCATTTCTGAACCTTGCTTTCCGTACAACGCTTTTCTGAACCTTGCACTCCGTACAACTCATTCCTGAACCTTGCACTACGTACAACGCATTCCTGAACCTTGCACTACGTACAACGCATTCCTGAACCTTGCACTCTGTACAATGCACTCCTGAACCTTGCACTCTGTACAACGCACTCCTGAACCTTGCACCCTGTATGAAATACACTCCAGAACCTTGCACCCTGTAGGAAACGCACTCCTTAATCTTGCACTCTGTGCAATGCATTCCTAAACCTTGCACTCTGTACAATGCACTCCTGAACCTTGCACCCTGTACAACACATTCCTGAACCTTGCACCCCCTACAACGCATTCCTGAACCTTGCACCCTGTACAACGCATTCCTGAACCTTGCATCCTGTGCAACTCATTCCTGAACCTTGCACCTTGTACAACACATTCCTGAACTTTGCACCCCATACAACGCATTTCAGAACCATGCACCCTGTACAATGCATTCCTGAACCTTGCACTCTGTACAACGCATTCCTGAACCTTGCACCCTGCACAACACATTTCTGAACCTTGTACCCTGTACAACACATTCCTTAACCTTGCACCCCGTACAACGCATTCCTGAATCTTGCACCCTGTACAATGAATTCCTGAACCATGCACCCTGTACAATGCATTCCTGAACCTTACACCATGTACAACGCATACCTGAACCTTGCACTCTGTACTACGCACTCCTGAACCTTGCACTCTCTATGTAACGCACTATTGAACCTTGCACTCTGTACTACGCACTCCTGAACCTTGCACTCTCTATGTAACGCACTATTGAACCTTGCACCCTGTGCAAAGCATTCCTGAACCCTGCACTCTGTACAACGCATTCCTGAATTTTGCACACTGTACAAACAAATGCACAAATCCTTCCACACTTTTTTTAATGATTGTACTGGGTTTGTGTCCTTGAGACTCCAGCTTGTGGGACAGCAATCAAAGATTTTCTAGAAGTTCGTGGAAGTGTGTTTTTTAAAGCATTTTGCCACACCCATTTTGCCACGCTAGGCACCACAGTTCACTTCCTCTCTCAAGTGTGCCTCATTCTGAAGTTCAAAAGTTGGGAGGTATGGGGCTATAGTATGCAGTTTTCACACCAGCGCTGAATAGAGAGTGGTAACTGCCGGAGTTAACTTTCCTAGTTACCCAGCAGGTAATATTGGTTGCTAGGACAACCTAGCAACCAATCCCCTGCTGGGAAACTTGGAAGCTTAACTCCGGCAACTCCCGCTCTCAATTCATCGCTGGTGTTTCTCTCTCCAGTTCTGCCTCTGTCCTGCTCCCTGCTCTGCTCTCCTGTGTCTCCCCCTCTGCATGCATGAATCATGTAGGAAGGAGCAGAGTTGTGTGGGGGGGGGGGCTGTGTAATGCAAAAGGGGTCCAGAGGTGTGTGTGGGGGCCTTTGTAATGCAAAAGAGGTCCAGAGGTGTGTGAGGGGGTGGCTGTGTAATGTAAAGGGGTCTAGGGGTGTGGGGCCATGTAATGTAAAGGTTTCCAGAGGTGGGGGGCTGTGTAATGCAAAAGGGGTCCAGAGGTGTGGGGGGAGGCTTTGTAATGTAAAGGTCCCAGTGGTGTGGGGTGGCTGTGTAATGTAAAGAGGTCCAGAGGTGTGGGGGGGGGGGCTATGTAATGCAAAAGGGGTCCAGAGGTGTGGGCAGGGCCGCTGATAGGGGGGGACAACCAGTCCTCCTGTAGGGGGCCCGGGCAAGCAGGGGGGCCCCAACAGTATGGGGAAAAATTGTTAACATTTAAAAGAAGAAACAATATATAAATTTGTAAAAAACAGTTAAAAATTGGCTAATTCCTACAGGTTCTCCATTATGTTTGTGCTCGCTAATAAAGATTTTAGTGTATTTTTAGTGAAAATAAGGTCTTGATAAATTTGGGGGGGCCTGCCAGGTAGACTGTATGGGGCCCCGTGATTTCTAAAAGCAGCCCAGGGTGTGGGGGGCGCTGTGTAATGTAAAGGGGTCCAGAGGTGTGGGGGGGGGGCTGTGTAATGTAATGGGGTCCAGAGGTGTGGCTCTATCAAAATGCTCTAATTGGTGTTACACTCACCTTTAATCCAGCGTCGGGCAAAGCTCCCTGGTGCTGATCTTCACACCCCCTTTTGATGTCGGAAGGGGGCGTTGTGAGATAAAATTTACCTTCAGGCTGAAGCCCCTGGTCTTTTTCGTACCTAGCAACATCCCTGGCGCAAGGTCTCTAACATCCACCAGCTCTGTGATGTCGTCATGGAGGAGTGGAAGAGAACTCCAGTGGCAACCTGTGAAGCTCTGGTGAACTCCATGCCCAAGAGGGTTAAGGCAGTGCTGGAAAATAATGGTGGCCACACAAAATATTGACACTTTGGGCCCAATTTGGACATTTTCACTTTGGGGTGTACTCACTTTTGTTGCCAGCGGTTTAGACATTAATGGCTGTGTGTTGAGTTATTTTGAGGGGACAGCAAATTTACACTGTTATACAAGCTGTACACTCACTACTTTACATTGTAGCAAAGTGTCATTTCTTCAGTGTTGTCACATGAAAAGATAGAATAAAATATTTACAATAATGTGTGAGGTGTACTTACTTTTGTGAGATACTGTATATATAACAATACAGTTATATAATAAAATACAATAGGGTTAAAATGAACCTGCTCATAAGAGCTTACAATCTAATAAGGTGGGGCAAGTGGTACAAAAAGTAATACCTGTGAGGGATGAGCTGATGGAAGAATTAAAAGTTTGGTTGTTAGGTGGGGGGGGGGGGGGGTGATAGTCTGGAGGCAAGCATGGGTGGAGCAGGCAAGAGAGATAGAGAGCAGGAGATCTTGGGAGGAGCAAAGAGGATGGTTTGGGCGACATTTTTAAATCCATTTTAGAACTTGGAGCATGCATCGAGAGTGGAACAGCAAAGACCAATCACTGTGCTCCACCACCAAACAGGAAGCACAGCCTGTTGATTCAGTTAGCAACCACCAATTTGCCACCCTAAGAGCCTCTCATGGGACCCTCTATTGTCCCTGGGCCCTCAGGCAGTGCTTGAGTGCAGAATGGTCCATCCACCCCTGGTGTGGAGCCTCTCATAGGGCCCCCAACTGACCCCGGGCCCTCAGCAGTACCCAATAGCCCAAATGGTCAGTCCGCCCCTGGTGTAGAGCCTCTCATGAGGCCCCCTACTGACCCGGGCCCTCAGGCAGTTCCCAATTGCCTGAATGGTCAGTCTGCCCCTGATGTGGAGCCTCTCATGGGGTCCCCTACTGACCCTGGGCCCTCAGGCAGTGCCTGAGTGCCGAATGGTCCATCCACCCCTGGTGTGGAGCCTTTCATAGGGCCCCCAACTGACCCCGGGCCCTCAGCAGTACCCAATAGCCCAAATGGTCAGTCCGCCCCTGGTGTAGAGCCTCTCATGAGGCCCCCTACTGACCCGGGCCCTCTGGCAGTTCCCAATTGCCTGAATGGTCAGTCTGCCCCTGATGTGGAGCCTCTCATGGGGCCCCCTACTGACCCGGGCCCTCTGGCAGTTCCCAATTGCCCAAATAGTCAGTCCGCCGCTGGTGTGGAACCTCTCATGAAGCCCCCTATTGACCCCGGGCCCTCGGGCCGTTCCCGATTGCCCGAATGGTCAGTCCGCCCCTGGTGTGGAGACTCTCATGGGGCCCCCTACTGACCCCGGGTCCTCAGGCAGTGCCCGAGTGCCTGCATGGTCATTCCACCCCTGGTGTGGATCTTCTCATATGGCCCCCTACTGACCCCGAGCCCTCGGGCAGTGCACTCCTGCACCCTAGGGTGGGGGTGTACAGTTTGCAGCCTTTGCAAAAATCAATAAATGATCACGGGAAAAATGAGGTCATGCAGTGCTGTCGTCACAGCTTGCTCTTTATATCCAGTCCAGAACTGTTGGATAGTTTAGTTGTTATTGCATTTAATATAGAAAAGAATGGCGAACCCCTGAGTAGCTTCAGACAAAGCCCTGATCGTAAATGTGCTCCTCTGATGCATTCATAAGTGTCGCCATTAAAACATTCATGATACAAATTATTAAAAGGCTTTTAAAATGATTGCAGTCGATTGTTGTTCTAGAGCTTTAAGGTTTTTTTTATATTTACTCTATTTTGGTCTTTGTAAAGACTTAAAATCATGTTCCTGCCTATTAAGTTGCTTTGATTTCCACACTAATTTTGTCATTACAACACCTCTACCTCCATTAATTCACAATAAGTGCTTAATTTTCAAAGCCTCCGCTCTAAATATGTTTATTCTTTCTGCAGCCTCCCAGGTATGTTCACGTATGGCTGTATTGTTGAGCGTAGATAATGCCGTCCACTCCGATCTAGCTTAAAGCAAATTTCCCTCTTTGCTTGGAGTTATTGTGTGGCGGCATAATTGATCTTTGTTGAGCATATACTGCTTGGACATATACATACTGCTATGGACATATATACATATATACATATACAAACTGCTTGGACATATATACATATACATACTGCTATGGACATATATACATATATACATATACATACTGCTTGGACATATATACATATATACATATACAAACTGCTTGGACATATATACATATATACATATACAAACTGCTTGGACATATATACATATATACATATACATACTGCTATGGACATATATACATATATACATATATACATATACATACTGCTATGGACATATATACATACTGCTATGGACATATATACATATACATATACATACTGCTATGGACATATATACATATACATATACATACTGCTATGGACATATATACATATATACATATACATACTGCTATGGACATATATACATATTGTAAGGGATTAGCTCGGTGGTAGGCGTGGATGACCCCTTTGGGGGTGAGTTTTCACAGAGAGATAGCCGAGCAGAGGTTGAAAACAAGACTGATTTATTCATGCAATTTACTTCACACAATTGCAAGCGTCAAAACAGCCAAAATAAAATAAAAGACAAAATAAATCCTTGCCTCTGTGGGCGGCTACCTTCTCACGCTGGAACCTACCTAAGAGTCTGTCTCCAACCTACTGTTGGAGCAAACTTTCTTATCCTACAGCGGATACTCAACAGTCCATGTTTTATCTATAACAGGTCCCTTTACTCTTCAGACTCTTCACATTGAACACAGTTCATTTAACAGATCCCTTTACTCTTCACACTCTTCACATGGAACATGTCCCTTTGTTTTCTTTCCACGTAGCAAAACAGTCCATGTCCTCACCTTTGAGACGTCTTCACACTTGGTTACCCTCCTTAGCTTCACATCGCTTTAGGGGGTCTTCTCCCATGCTCACCAGCTTGTCGGGAGGCACACATCCGACTGTCCCCCTCTCCCAGCCCACACGGCGACAGGCGGCAGCAGTCCTTCTCCCATGCCCACACGGCGTCGGGAGGTACACGTATGTCTGTCCTCCTCTTCCCAGCTCACACAGCGACAGGAGGCAGCAATGCATAAACTTTCTTTGGACAAATTATAGAGGCCTTAATTTCCTCATTCCGAACAGCTGAAGGCCTTTCAACCTCCTTACACCTTCCTGCTGCCTTTGGCAGCCGACACCCTATAATAATTAGTGAACTTTTCAAAGCAGGTGGGAATGTGTCTCCTCTCAGTGACTACATTCCCAGATTTACCTGACTTCCTGTCACATACCCCCCCCTCTTGTTTCAACCCTAGGGTTGGGACACATATTTCCAGGCACGCATGTGTCAGGCACTGCTGACTAACTGATAAGCCTCCTATTATCCTCAAGCTTCCGGATGAAACTGTTTCTGTCATCTTCATTGACAGCTTTCTCATAAATGTCAGACAGCTTGTCCCTCATAACCGTCTGTCCAATCCACCATGGAGGACCGTGATCCATAGGTAACTCAATTTTGCTAGTCTTAAAGTCTTCAACATTCTTAAGACGCCTCTCTCTGCAATCAACAAATGATTTCCACAACACTTTGAGAACCTCTGCTTCACTTAGCTTTGTTCCAAGAACTGTCTGTACTTTATCAACTTTCCTTCCATCATCATATGGGTCAAAGGCAACAACACAGTTGAACCCAGCAATCTGGGTGGTATCCATTATAGACCTCCTCTCTGCATCAGTGAAGAAGCATGGAACTGCAACACATTCTTTTACAGGTTTCTTCAATGCACTTTCTGCTGAACTATTTGACCGCTCAAGGTCACCTAGTTCTTTTTCTCTATCTGAATTCCACATGGAATGCATCTCAAGATCACGATCAAACTTCTGCCACCCGTCTTTCACCAGTTCCATTTTGGAAATATTCCCTGAAAGGCATTTGAACTTAATTTGCTTCACGTTTTCATCAACAGCCTTAGTTTTCTCCACTAGGTGGCGTTTGCTTTTTTCTCCCAGATTTATATCACTTGCTTTAGTTTTCTCCGCTTTAGTTTTCTCCACTAGGTTTTCAGCCTGAACTGAGAAATCATCACATTTCTTACACAACTCTTTTGTTTGCTGAAGCTCTAATGATACATTTTCCAATGCTTGAAGTTTTTGAAGGAACGGTTTATTCCAAAGGGGTGATTCAAGCCACGTGTCATCACATTTCTGAGGATCACTCAGGACAGACCCCAAAACACTGATCCTTTTAAAAACTGCATCAGGCACACTATCCCCTCTTTGGGACAGATCCTCTGTTGCCTGGAATTCCTCTTCCAGTTCCTGCAACGGAATCTTCATCTCTTCTACTTGCTGTTCTAAGACTCGCTTAGACTTTTCTAGCTCCTGAACGCTTTTCACAACATCATCCTTGGAGCGGACCAAATCTTCCATTTCTGTACACAGCTGTTGGTTAACTCTTTCTAGTTCAACTTTACACTCTAGAGCTTCCTCCAAGGAGCGAGCCAAGAACAGGGCTTTGCTCTCGTTATCACGCACCTCCGTTTCTGCACGGGCGCGTTCTTCTGCATATTTTGCAGACACCGTCTTCTCTTCACCAAGCATCTGATCAAACTTCTTTTTCACATCTTCAACACACTGTAATGAACCAACGCTTTCTTCCATGCGTTTTTTCATATCCGCTATCTGAGCTTGCAATGTTGCGACTTGCTCTGATAGGTTTTTCTTTGCTTCCGCCTCCTCTTTTAATTGTTCCAGGAAGCCATTTTTCTCATCTTCCATTTGTTTGAGCTTTGTGCTAAAACTCAGCCTTTGACACCTCTCTTCCTGTAAGAGTTCCTGCGTGTCTTGCAGCTGCGATTCCAAGATAGAAAAATCTTCCGCAATTTCTCTAGATTTGCTGTCTGCTTGAGAAAGCCGATTTGTGACACTGTCCAACTCAACCTGCAATCGGTTTGCCTTCTCTGACAGCTTAGCACACAATCGGTCACCTTCTGACACCTTGACTTGCGATTCCAGAAGCTGTGCCTCTACTTTTTCCCTCTTTTGTTCACAATCTCCTTTTCCCTGCATAAGAGCCTTCACCTCATTGGCTAGTTTCTGGGAATGAGACTGTAATTCTGCCACACAGGCTTCTTTCTCCTTTAACTGCTGCTGGAAACGTTGGGCTTCACCTTTCCAACTTTCACAGTCTGCACGTAATTCATCTACCACATTGCTCAAAGTGGTGAGCTCATACACAGTACTCAGTAATTTTTTCTCTCTCTCACTTTTCCCCTTGTTGCTGAGAGACAATGTCGTTTTCAGAGCAACATTCTGTTCCTGCGACTCCTGCAGGTCTATTTTTGTAGCTCCCAAAGACTGAAGACTTTTTTCCAGCTGATTACGCAACTCCAACATATCAGCCATACTTTGCTTCTGCAAAGTCTGAATTTCACTTTCCTTTTCCATGAGGATGGTATCTTTCTCCATTATAGTCTCTCTGCGTTTTTGCAACTCGACCAAAAGAAGAGCAGTGGATTCTTCCCACTGTAACACATGAGACTTGAGTAGTTCATTCGTTTCCTGCAAGTTTCTATGCTCCATTTTAAGCAATTCCAAGGCTTGTTCCTTTTCTTCCATTTTCCGTTGCAAGGCATCCAACTCAGCCCTGCACACATACTCGGTTTCCTCCAAACCGATGGCCTCCATTGGCTGCTGGCGTCTCTGTTTCCAGCCTGCCATGCTCTCTTGGTGATCCTTTTGTTGAGCTGCAAAGCTCCGTTGTTTCAGCATCTCCCCCATTTTGGGTTTACTTTTCATCTGAGAACCCTGCGTCTCCAAAGCAGTTTCATTTGCCCCAGTGTTGCTAGGGACAACAACTTTTCTCTTTAGCCGATTCCGTTCAGGCATGGATGGGGCTGGTTCAAATGGTAGCATCCCCTCCATCCATAGAATTCGGTCTCTCATTTCATCTATCTTTGCATTTTTCAGGCGTTTGGATCGCCCCATCTTCAATAACTCCACAAACAAATTTTTCACAGTCCAGCAAAAAATTTTCAGACCACTGTCTCTTTAACACATGTAGTTTTTCTCTCTCTTGCAAGATCTCTTTTCCTGCACACACAGTTTGTGCAGTCACTTGCACCAGACACAACAAAGTTCATCAAATAATTTTGAGACCGCTGTCTCTTTAAAACACTTTTTTTTTTCTGTCAGGATCTTCTCTCCTGCACACATAGATTGTGCAATCTCATGCACCAGATAAAGTTCATCAAACATTTGCACTTCCTTCCAGGGATCTCTGCTTATGCCCGCATCCTCCACCATATGTAAGGGATTAGCTCGGTGGTAGGCGTGGATGACCCCTTTGGGGGTGCGTTTTCACAGAGAGATAGCCGAGCAGAGGTTGAAAACAAGACTGATTTATTCATGCAATTTACTTCACACAATTGCAAGCGTCAAAACAGCCAAAATAAAATAAAAGACAAAATAAATCCTTGCCTCTGTGGGCGGCTACCTTCTCACGCTGGAACCTACCTAAGAGTCTGTCTCCAACCTACTGTTGGAGCAAACTTTCTTATCCTACAGCGGATACTCAACAGTCCATGTTTTATCTATAACAGGTCCCTTTACTCTTCAGACTCTTCACATTGAACACAGTTCATTTAACAGATCCCTTTACTCTTCACACTCTTCACATGGAACATGTCCCTT
This sequence comes from Pelophylax lessonae, assembly GCF_965119305.1. NCBI lineage: Eukaryota > Metazoa > Chordata > Amphibia > Anura > Ranidae > Pelophylax > Pelophylax lessonae. The sequence goes on from NC_138774.1 coordinate 14,267,905, forward strand.
TGTTTTCTTTCCACGTAGCAAAACAGTCCATGTCCTCACCTTTGAGACGTCTTCACACTTGGTTACCCTCCTTAGCTTCACATCGCTTTAGGGGGTCTTCTCCCATGCTCACCAGCTTGTCGGGAGGCACACATCCGACTGTCCCCCTCTCCCAGCCCACACGGCGACAGGCGGCAGCAGTCCTTCTCCCATGCCCACACGGCGTCGGGAGGTACGCGTATGTCTGTCCTCCTCTTCCCAGCTCACACAGCGACAGGAGGCAGCAATGCATAAACTTTCTTTGGACAAATTATAGAGGCCTTAATTTCCTCATTCCGAACAGCTGAAGGCCTTTCAACCTCCTTACACCTTCCTGCTGCCTTTGGCAGCCGACACCCTATAATAATTAGTGAACTTTTCAAAGCAGGTGGGAATGTGTCTCCTCTCAGTGACTACATTCCCAGATTTACCTGACTTCCTGTCACAATATATACATATACATACTGCTTGGACATATATACCTATACATACTGCTTAGACATATATACATATATACATATACCTACTGCTTGGACATATATACATACTGCTATGGACATATATACATATATACATATACATGCCGCTATGGACATATATACATATACATATACATACTGCTTGGACATATATACATATACATACTGCTATGGACATATATACCTATAGACATATACATACTGCTTGGACATATACATATACATACTTCTATGGACATATTTACATATATTGATATATAAATATACATACTGCTTGGACATATATACATATATACATATACATACTGCTTAGACATATATACATATACCTACTGCTATGGACATATATACATATATATATATATATATATATATATATATATATATATATATATACATATTGCTTGGACATATATACCTATATACATATACATATTGCTATGGACATATATACCTATATACATATACATTCTGCTTGGACATATATACATATACATACTGCTTGGACATATATACATATACATACTGCTTGGACATATATACATATACATACTGCTTGGACATATACACCCATCAGCTGAATAAAAAAAAAACTCAATTACAATAGATTTATCAAACAAAGGAAAATTGTGTAAAGGACGTACCAAGAAATTAAAGATTTGTGGTGTTTATTTTTATGTTTTTAACCACTTAAGGACCGAAAGGATTTTCCCCCTTAATGACCAGGTCATTTTCTGCGATACGGCACTGCATTATTTTAACGGACAATTGCGCAGTCGTGTGACGCTGTACCCAAATAAAATTGATATAAATTTTTCCCCCACAAATAGAGCTTTCTTTTAGTGGTATTTGATCACCTGTGCGGTTTTTATTTTTTGCGCTATAAGCAAAAAAACAGTGACCATTCTGAAAAGAAAAATGTATATATATATATATATATATATATATATTTAGCTTTCTGCTATAAAACATTTCCAATTAAAAAAAATAAAAATAAAAATCAATTGTTTTTAAATCATTTTTGGGCAGTTTTTATTCTGCTACATATTTTTGATAAAAAAAAATCCCAATAAGTGTATATTGATTGGTTTGCGCAAACATTATCGCGTCTACAAACTAGGGAAAAGATTTATGTAATTTTTATTTATATTTTTATTAGTAATAGTGGGTGATCACTGATTTTTAGCAGGACTGCAACATTGCAGCGGACAGATCAGACCCCCTAGGTCCCTACGGGGTGTTTTCATTTGGTGGTATTTGATCTGCTATTTTTATTTTTTGCGCTATAAACAAAAAAACAGTGACCATTCTGGAAAAAAAAAATATATATATATTTTTAGCTTTCCACTATAAAAAATTCCCAATATAAAAAAGTGTAAAAATCTAATTTTTTTTTCATAATTTTAGGCCAGTATGTATTCTGCTACATACTTTTGCTAAAAAAAAAATCCCATTAAGTGTATATTGATTGGTTTGCACAAAAGTTATCGCATCTACAAACTAGGGAAAAGATTTCTGTAATTTGTATTTTTTTTTTTTTAATAGTAATGGTGGCAATCAGCGATTTTTAGCTGGACTGACATTTTTGACACTTTTGGGGTACCAGTGACATTACTACAGTAATCAGTGCTAAAAATATGCACTGTTACTGTACTAATGACACTGGCAGGGAAGGAGTTAACACCAGGGGCAATCAAAGGGTTAAATGTGTCCCTAGGGGGTGTTTTCTTTTGGTGGTATTTGATCACATGTGCAATTTAATTTTTTTTGCGCTCTAAACAAAAAAACAGTGACCATTCTGAAAAAAAAAAAAAAAAAAAAAACAATATTTTTAGCTTTCTTCTATAAAACATTTGCAATAAAAAAAAATAATAAATAAATCTAATTTTTTTTCCAATTTGTTTTCTGCTACATATTTTTGATAAAAAAAATCCCAATAAGTGTATATTGATTGGTTTGCGCAAAAGTTATCTCATCTACAAACCAGGGAAAAGATTTATGTAATTTTTTTTTTTTTACTAGTAATGGCGGCGATCTGCAATTTTTAGCGGGACTGCGACATTGCGACAGACAGATCGGACCCCTAACTGACATTTTTGACACTTTTGGGGGTACCAGTGACATTACTACAGTAATCGGTGCTAAAAATATGCTCTGTCACTGTAAAAATGACACTGGCAGAGAAGGGGTTAACACCAGGGGCGATCAAAGGGTTAAATGTGTCCCTAGGGGGTGCTTTCTTTTGGTGGTATTTGATCCCCTGTGCAATTTTTATTTTTTGTGCTATAAACAAAAAAAGAGCGACCATTCTGAAAAGAAAAAAAAAAAACAATATTTTTAGCTTTCTGCTATAAAACATTCCCAATAAAAAAGAAATTTAAAAATCCAATTTTTTTTTAATCACTTTTGGCCAATTTGTATTCTGCTACATATTGTTAGTAAAAAAAAAATCCCAATAAGTGTATTTTTATTGGTTTGCGCAAAAGTTATCGCATCTACAACCTAGGGGAAAGATTTATGTCATTTTTATTTATTTATTAATTTTTTTTACTAGCCACTTAAGCCCCGGAGGATTTGGCTGCTAAAAGACCAGGGGGTATTTTGCGATTCGGCACTGTGTGACTTTAACGGACAATTGCACGGTCCTGCGACGCTGTACCTAAACAAATTTGACGTCCTTTTTTTTCCCACAAACAGAGCTTTCTTCTGGTGGTATTTGATCACCTGTGCGCTTTTTACTTTTTGCGCTATAAACAAAAAAAGAGCGTAAATTTTGCAAAAATAACAATATTTTTCACATTTTTTTATATGAAATTCCCCCAAAAAAAAATGTAAAAATCAAAATTTTTTAACATTTTCGGCCAATTTGTTTTATGCTACATATGTTTGGTAAAAAAAATCACAAAAAGCGTATTTTTATTGGTTTGCGCAAAAGTTATCGCGTTTACTAACAAAGGGAAAGATTTTTGTCATTTTTGTTGTTTTTTTTTTTAACGCGTAATGGCGGCGATCTGCGATTTTTTTTGCGGTACTGTGACATTGGGGCGGACAGATCGGACCCTTGACTGACATTTTTGACACTTTTGGGGTTACCAGTGACATTACTGCAGTAATCAGTGCTATACATATGCACTGTTACTGTAAAAATACACTGGTAGCTAAGGGGTTAACTTTATTTGAGAGGTAGGGGCTGTGTGTGCCCCTAGGGGCGTGATTCTTACTGTGATTGGCTGTGACTTGAGGTGTAAGGAAACTGATCAACGGTTCTACATAGTAGAACCGTGTGATCAGTGTTTTTACACCGAGGAGAATGACAGTTGGCTTGTTTACACAAGCCGCCTGACTTTCTCCCTCTCCCCCGACGATCGCTGAGTGACCGGCGGACATCGGGTCCGCCGGTCACACGCACGGGGGGGTCCGTGACCGCGCGGGAGCGCGCCTCCGGCGGCGCGCGCTCGCTCCCCAGACCCTCCCAGGCTAGTGACGTTAATTAACGTCACTTTGCCTGTGAGGGGCTGACTGCCGCAGTAAATATACTGTGAGCAGTCGGCAAGCGGCTAGTAATGGCGGCGATCAGTGATTTTTAGCAGGACTGCGACAGTGGACAGATCAGACCCCTAACTGAGATTTTTACACTTTTGGGGGGACCAGTGACATTACTACAGTAATCAGTGCTAAAAATATGCACTGTCACTGTAATAGTGACACTGGCAGGGAAGGAGTTAACACCAGGGGCGATCAAAGGGTTAAATGTGTGCCTAGGGAGTGTTTTCTTTTGGTGGTATTTGATCACCTCAACAATTTTTATTTTTTTTTGCACTATACATTACATTGTAGCAAAGTGTCATTTCTTCAGTGTTGTCACATGAAAAGATAGAATAAGATATTTACAAAAAATGTGAGGGGTGTACTTACTTTTGTCAGATCAGATACTGTACTGTATATATATATATATATATATATATATATATATATATATATATATACACACACATAAATAATAGTGCACTTCTGGTTACTACGCAAGAAATGAAATGCTGAAAATGTTTCAATGTACAATCGAACAGTGAATTGAATAGTCTATAAAGTTCATTATGGAAATAAGTCCGTGTGCCAATAGCAATGAAACCATATAGTGGAATGAAGTTGTATCTAATTCTTCTTAAAATAATGATGTATCCCTGAGGGAGGCAAACCACATGAATTGTTAAGGAATTCCACCATACACAGACACAAGCCCTCCCCCGTAATAAGGCCTCCAACCAGATTGTTGTGATCCCCAATTACAGAGATCAAACACATATGAGAAATAATGGACCCCTCAAGGTGTCTCTAAATGGGATCAGTATGGTCCACTGGGTTTCAACATACACTATATTGTCAAAAGTATTGGGACGCCTGCTTTTACACACACATGAACTTTAATGGCATCCCAGTCTTAGTCCGTAGGGTTCAATATTGAGTTGGCCCACCCTTTGCAGCTATAACAGCTTCAACTCTCCTGGGAAGACTGTCCACAAGGTTTAGGAGTGTGTCTATGGGAATGTTTCACCATTCTTCTAGAATTTGTGAGGTCAGGCACTGATGTTGGCCTGGCCTGGCTCGCAATCTCCGCTGTAACCCAAAGGTGTTTTATCTAGTTCTATCTAGTTGAGGTCAGAACTTTGTGCAGGCCCGTCAAGTTCCTCCACCCCAAACTTGTGCACTGGCCCAAATCATTTGATGGAGGGGGGATTATGGCGTGGGGTTGTTTTTCAGGGGTTGGGCTTGGCCCCTTAGTTCCAGTGAAGGGAACTCTTAAGATGTCAGCATACCAAGACATTTTGGACAATCTCATGCTCCCTACTGCAGGGCAGTCAAGTTCCTCCACCCCAAACTCGCTCATCCATGTCTTTATGAGCCTTGCTTTGTGTACTGGTCCAAATCATTTGTTAGAGGGAGAATTATGGCGTGAGGTTGTTTTTCCAGGGGTTGAGCTTTGCCCCTTAGTTTTAGTGAAGGGAACTCTTAAGGCGTCAGCATACCAAGACATTTTGGACAATTTCATGCTCCCAACTTTGTGGGAACAGTTTGGGGACGGCCCCTTCCTGTTCCAACATGACTACACAACAGGGCCAGACTGGCCTACCAGGATAGCTGGAAATTTTCCGGTAGGCCGACACGGCCACCTACCGTGGGCCTGCTTTGAGGGCAGCAGCGCCAGTAAAAAATATGGCTGTGCCCGGGCCCAGGCCGACATGTCAACCGCACATGCGCCGCCGCCGCTCGGGAAAGCCCACTGTGGCCTGGCCCAGGCACTAGTTCACTTCAACAGCACAAATAATGGGAAGACTTTTACGACTCTTTACTTCTAAAGGAAAACAGATTTCGTCTCCAAATACAGAAAGGTTTCTTCACCGTAAGAGCTGTGAAAATGTGGAATAGACTCCCTCCAGAGGTGGTTCTGGCCAGCTCAGTAGATTGCTTTAAAAAAAGCCTGGATTCTTTCCTGGGTGTACTTAACATAAGTGGGTACTAATATTTATAGGTAAAGTCGATCCAGGGGATATCTGATTGCCTCTTGGGGGATCAGGAAGGAATTATTTTTCCCAGGGCTTTTTTTCTCAGAGAATTGGTGCAGGAACTCTCCCCTTTTAAGTCACCTCTTGTCTACACCCCTACCCACCTCCATGTCTCTTGGTTCCTCCCACTACCCACTTCCCACTACCACCCCTTTTAGAGAACACAGAACCAAGTATTATTTTCTGGTGTTACGTAATTTGTATGCAATTGGGTAACGATAAGAACAAAAGCAGTAAAATAGATCCTCTGAAGCCAGCGACAATAGACCCCACCCCAGCAACAATAGATCCCCATCCCAGGCACACTAAATCCCCCCAGAAATAACAGATCCACCCAGCAACAAAGCATCTCCCCCAGCAACAACAGACCCCACCCCAGCAACAATATATCCCCCTAGCAAAAGAAAGCCCCAATCCCAGCAACAATATATCCCCCCCAGCAATTTTAGATCCCCCCAGCAACAATAGGTTCCTCACATAACATTATACCCCCCCCAGCAACAATTGCCCCCCTGTTACAAAATACCACCTCAGCAACAATATTCCCAGTAGCAACAATAGACCTATCAGCAGAAGGCAACAATAGACCTCTCCCTCAACAGTAGATTCTTGCCAGCAACAATTGACCTCTCAGCAACATAAGTAGCCCCTAGCAACACCAGACCCCGTGCAAAAATAGATCCCTACCAGTTACAATAGATCCTTTGAAATTGTGAAATATTGGGCGGCACAGTGGTGTAGTGATTAGCACTTTCACCTAGCAGCAAGAGGGTCGCTGGTTCGAATCCCAACCAATACACTACCTGCCTGGAGTTTGCATGTTCTCCCTGTGCCTGCGTGGGTACTCCGGTTTCCTCTCACCCTCCAAAGACATGCTGGTAGGTTAATTGGATCATGCATAAAAAAAATTGGCCCTACTGTGTATGTATGAATGTGAGTTAGGGACCTTAGATTGTACGCTCCTTGAGGGCAGGGACTGATGTGAATGTGTAATGTATATGTAAAGCGCTGTGTAAATTGACGGTGCTATATAAGAACCTGAAATAAATAAATCCTCCAAAAGCCAGCATCATAGACCCTTCAGCACTCCTTGCCTTTACATACTATATTCAGTGGTGGAGGTGCCGGAACTGTGTTCCCCCACGTCCCCCCTGCAAAAAAAAACCCTGCTTTTTCCCTTGCTGTAGCAAATTGGATCATGCTTTGCTGGGGTTTTTTCGCCTTCCTCTGGATCAACTGCGGGTATGGGATTGTATGGTTGGGTTTTCTTAACTGTTTTTTTTTTTTTATTATTATTGGTTGAGCCAGATGGACTTTTTTTTCAACCTGACTAACTATGTAACTATGACTTGGCAGGGGAGATTTTACGCTACTGCAGTGCTGTATATTGGCTTAGGCCTACAAGGCCCAGGCTTAGGGCGGCACTTTGCAGGGGGGCAGCAAAAAAGCTGCACCCCACACGAAAAAAAAAAAACAGCCTACTCCCAGCTCCCGCACAAAAGGGGTCCCCGCCGACTTGTGCTACACTTTTAGTATAGTGCCAGTCTTATGGGGCGAATTGGGCTGGAGGGCAGGGTCCTGGAGGCAAATCACTAATAAAGCTGCACTGATGGGCACTGATGAGGCTGCACTGATGGGCACTGATGAGGCTGAACTTATGGGAACTAATGAGGCTGCACTGATGGGCACTGATAGACTGTGGCTGTGGTCTGTGGTTTACAGATGACAGGGCGGGTCATAAACAGGAAGGGTGTGTGGCCTTTACAGGAAGGGGTGGGTTATATTTAAATTAGGGGGTGCACAAGTTTAGTCAGGCCTAGGGCAGCACAAAACCTAAATACACCAGTGCGCTACTGTATATCACTTTAGGTTGTATTGACCTATTGCGTTAGCCAAAAAGGCCAGAAGTCTTTTTGTAAATACCGCCATTACCATATCAGTATCAATGTTTGGAAACAAATTCTGTCTAAGGTTAACACAATAAAAAGCCTCGAAACTGGCGGTAGCACAGAGTATAATGAAAGGCTAGCATAATGTACCAACAAAGAAAAGGATAACATGGTATTAATTAATGTTAAGTCACATCTGCAATTTCAATGAATCACCATTTCCTCCTTTCAGCCCAGAACATATTGACGAGGAGAAAACATTTACAATCCTTCCTTGGACAGTTTTCTATCGAGCGGATGATGTGACAGATCTACTGTCACTGGTCTCCGAACTTAGAATTGCGGCCTGTCTTTTCTCCTTTATACACAGCGAACAACTAATTTGTCTGTATGCCAGCTTTAACTAGCCCAGATGAAGCTCAGCTAATTTAATAGGAATTGTTCAATAGCTTCGACCCAGCTGACACACTGTCTGGTGAGGCAGCCCCGTACCTCTGGTGTCTTTCATTATTTTACGCTCTTTCTTCAGAATACTCCAACGCTAAGTCAAATAAGAAGCCTTGGAGTCAATAGGGGCGACTTTTTCTCAAGGACATCCTTCTGGTGCCAGGAGCTGTCATGCAGGAAAAATCTCCCAGTGCGAAGGTGAGAGGATGCTAATTAAATATACATTGCGGTGACCGGAGGACCATAAGACGCAGCTTGACTTATAAACCACGTCGGCGGCCTGTCGTGGAGTCACAGCTGTTGATTAGTGTCTGCTCGGCCACTTCTCAACTTGTTCTCTGTTCTTGACTTTCAAGAAAATTCTGGGAAGTAGATTGATAGAGGAATAAAGAAAGAGAACTTGGAGGCTTGTGTAGGAGGGTCAAAATTGGCCAAAAATTGTATTTTGCTGATTTTTTTTTCCGATAAAGTTTTGCATCTAATAAATTAAATCTATCACAGTTTCAACTACGGAACACATAAGCCTATATATTTACAACGTTACAGTTCTCCAAAAAGAATAAAATAAATAATTAAAGAGGTTGTAAACCCATACAACTTTTTTTTTGCAACCTGTAAGAGAAACACATAATGAGCTAGTATGTATCGCATACTAGCTCATAATGAAATACTTACCTTAGAACGAGCCCCCGCTGTGCCGCCCGCTTACCTGTATGACGGGCGACATGTCCAGTCGCCCATCTTCCGGGATCGCGGCATCCGGCCATCTGATTGGCCAGAGCCGCGGTGACGTCACTCCCGCGCACGGGCGCAGGAGTCGACAGTCACGGCACGGGGCTCTGAAGAAACAGCACCAGCGGCCGTTCCTTCAGAGCGCATGCGCCAGTGACGTCACGGGCTGCATGTAAGATAAATATCTCCTAAACGGTACATGTTTAGGAGATATTTACAGTACCTATAGGTAAGCCTTATTATAGGCTTACCTATAGGTAAAAGTGTCAGAGGAGGGTTTACTTCCTTTTAATATATATATATATATATATATATATATATATATATATACTTCCTTTAAAATATATATGTAGCACCCTCCTAGGTAGGTGCTAGGAAAAGCATATTTTTGCTCTGCCTGCTTATCAGGGGAGCCTGATCAGTAGTTAGGCATGTTACATGTGTTCATATGTGATTAATGTGGTCTGAGGGGGTGTCCCCACTGTATCCAATAGGGGAGCCTGTTGGACAGTGGAGGAAATCCAGCCAGTGACACACAGGCTTTTGTGGCTTTCCCAGAGGGTTGGCACAGAAGTGGTGCATCCTGGGATAGGTCATAAAAGCCAGGGGCACATGTGATAGGGCGTCTTTGGGTGGGAAACCAGGTCCCAGGAGGAGGTGACGGCTGTCTCTCCTCTGTCTGCAAGGAAGGTAGTCACAGGCAGTTGGCCTAGTGAGTGAGACTGTGGTGCTGAGTCAGGAGGTCCAGGAGGCTGACAAGTGGAGCTGGGAGCAAAACAACAGACAAAAACAGTGTCCGTGAGTACCAGGGAGTTTGCCAGGGGTCTGCCCAGGAAGGAGACCACTCCAGTGAGGTGTCAGTGGACAAGATTTCAGCACACACAACCAGTGAGAAAGGGGGTGCCAAGTTAGACCCTGAAAAGTAACTGAGTAGAATATATTGAATGAGTCCATGTTCTTCATCTTCACTTCAGTGGCAAAGTGAAGCAGCGGTCCTGCCGCATCCTGCAGTCAGTTGTGCTCAGAAATTGTGCATAGTTCAAGTTGGAGTATCCCACTCATTCCCTTCTAAAATAAAACACAAAAACAAAATCCCGTGGACTGTTCATTGTTTGAGCCAAGCGTTAAAGTGATAAGATTCTACAGACTTTTGCTCTGGGTAACCCAGGGGAATCTATTCTCAGCAGCTCCCTAGGGAGTAGTGCTACATACATATACAGACACTCCTTGTTTAAAGACTTACCTGTTTAACGACCGCTCAGACTTACAACCAGCTTTTTCGGCACTGTACATCATTGTATTGTGCAGTACAGTACAGGATTTTTGTTGTTTATATTTTTGTTTTCAGTACTTATCCAAATTAAAACAATATTATTGAGTTGGAGTTTCGGGTTTAGACTTTTTTTTTTTCAGAATACAGTACAGTAGCTAGGAATGCTTAAAATATTGATTACTTGTGCTTCCTCGTTTAACAACCAATACGTTTAACAACCTGGTCGCTGGAACGGAACCTAGTGGTTAAGTGAGGAGAGCCTGTGTATATATATATAATCAAATAGTGCATGGCAGGGCATAATAAACGGTTGTGCTGAATATGAAATATTGTGAAACCAATTACATGAACACTGATGTATATATGCAACTGCCACCATCTAGTGTGCCACTAGAGTCAGTGTAGGAAAATCTATGTTCTGACTTATAGTTACTGTAACAGGTGAGTCTAAATCAGGTCAGGGTTTACTGCAGGTCAGACTGAATAACTCGAACAGGCAGGTCCCTGGTTCTAGAAGTTTGGAGATGTTTCTAGAAGCTAGAGGGCAGAGGCCAGGAGGGTTGATCTGCATACTTAGGGTAACTTTGCCAATCCCCAGGAAGTAGGCTTGGCCGGGTAGTTGAGCCAGTCCTTAAATATGAATGAATCATGCCAACAAGGGACTTGGGTGAAAGATGGAGTGCTGAGGAGGCGGTGACGTTGGAGGGGGGCCCCTGTGTCTGGGTGTCTGGGGGGAAGGGGGGCTTTGCCTCAGGCAGAAGCTCGGAATGGCTTGAGAGGATTCTGACAGCAGTGTGGTTTCAAAGGAATGTTGCCTAATGAGCAGTTGGCAGCAAGGAGGACAGTGTGAGTACATCAGCACACCCAGGGATTCAGGGGGAAGAGACTGCCACATGTAGTAAGCCTTTCTGGAAGACAGCTGTTACGGAACAGGGCACCCCTGAGCAGGTACCTCCGTTGACAGATGCTCCTAGTGCTTCCCGAGGGCTCCAAGCACTCCACCAGACACCGTAAGCACTTCAGACTCCACGAACCGCCCCAGCTTGGTTAGGGTCTTGGCATCTCCTACCCACCCTGGACCAACGACAAGGCTCCAGGTTCCTGTGGGTGAACCTCTCTTTCCCCAGAGAGTGCAGCACGAACAAGCTCTACACAAGCTCTTACAAGAGCTTAGTGATTCTCTAAGGGAGTATGGAAGACCATAGCAATCCCTGCAGCAGATTCCCCCAATAACGAGACAAAGCTCCGAGATGAGGGTAAAACAGGAACAACATTTATTGGAAGAACAGAGCACACTTTTATACAGAAATTGGAACATCCCTCCCCCAACAACCGCCTTCCCATTGGTCAATTGCAAAGCACTTGCAGTCCTCACCAAGGTCCTCTCCAGCATATGCAAATGAGGGCTTGAAAATGAGTCAACAGGGATTGGTCAGATAGCTTTGACCAATGCAAGGAGACAGAAGCCCCAGGGGGCAATCAATGCACACAACAGTCAGACACAGAACAATGGTTCCCTAGCGAGCCCTCAATACACATCACTATGAGTGTCAATAGACCGCCCGTCTCCTCAGAACTTCCTGTAATGCCCATATTAGGAGTTGGCTTCCTGTTCCTTACAGTTTACAGGAATACGTTTTAGCTTCCAGGAGAGGCAAGGCTCCATTAGCCACATGTTTAAAGAAACACAAAAGGACACAAAAATGCATAACTCCCAGTCTACTGAACAGAACCCCTACATTCAACCCATCCCCAGATAGCCTGGATCTGAGCGCTCAACATATCCAAACAGCGCTCAGATGCCACAAACACAGTCAAATCGCCATGGAGCCAAAGTCTTTTAAAGTCTGGTCCATAGTCCAAAGGCAGCAGGCGGGCAACCAGGCTCCTCCAATGCAATGTGGCGAGACTGGTCTCGTCACATCTCTCCCCCTTTCCAAAAAGACTAACAGGGTACCTGACCTTCTGCCGGTCAGTGCCCTTGTTAGTCCAGCAGCCCACCCACAAAACAGAAACAGCAGTACAGCCCACCCAAAAGAACTGGCTACTACACCTGGGTAGAAGAGAAATTTGTCCATGTCCAGGTGCCTCACCTTGGCTGTGTGGGAGACTGGCAGACTGCCTTGGTGGGTTGCTGAGTGGGCAGAGACCAGCGGTACTCTGCCCTGGTGCCAGCGCTACCACAGAAGTAGCCTGGTTGGAGACGGGTTGTTGGAGGGGGAGACCGACTGTCTCCTCTTTGGCTAAACAGCCCTGTTGCTGGGGGTCAGGACCGACTGTCCCTACCCCCTGTGCTGTGAGTGCAGAGACCACGGTCCCATCTGCACTGTTGGGGGGCTTACTGTCTCCCCCTGGTATGTTAAGCTGCTGCTGTGGGATGGAGACTGGGCTCCCAATTCCCAATAGCTCAATCTGCCGCTGGGGGACAGGACCAACGGTGTCTGCCCCCTATAACTCAATCTGCCGCTGAGGGATGGAGACTGCGCTCCCAATTCCCTGGATATCACTCTGCCAATGGGGAGAGGGGGTAACAAGCTCCTCTCCCAAATATACTTCCAGCCCCTGGGGAGGGAGACCGACTGTCTCTGCTCCCAATACTGTGTCCTGTTGCTGGGGAAAGGAGACTGGGCTCTCTATTCCCTGTAGGATACTCTGCCGCTGGGGAATGGAGACTGGGCTCCCAATTCCCTGCTGTATCTCCCGCTGGGGAATGGAGACTGGGCTCCCAATTCCCGGCACATCACACTGCCGCTGGGGAATGGAGACTGGGCTCCCAATTCCCAAAAAATCACGCTGCCGCTGGGGAGGGAGGACACTGCTCTCCTCTCCCTGTACTTCACACTGCCTTCCCGGCATATAACTCTGCTGCTGGGGGGCAGGAACAACTACCTCTGCCCCCTGTAACTCAGCCTGCCGCTGGAGAATGGAGACTGGGCTCCCAATTCCCAATAAATCAGGCTGCCGCTGGGGAATGGAGACTGGGTTCTCCTCTTCCCTTAACTGTACCTGCCGCTGGAGTTCCTCCCAACGTGCCAGCTGGCCCTCTCTCTCTGCCCTGTCTAGCAGAGTCCCGAACACTAAATTCTTCACGAACAGCTTGGATCTCTCCAGTGGATTGGGTCCGAAAAAGTTCAGCCGTAACCACACCATACGGTCATATTCTCTCAGAGAGTATCTGTACTCCACTGCTGGTTCCATGCTGGTGCTGTCAGGGTCGCTGTACTGGGACATGCGTTGCCCTCAATTGTAAAATCCAGAGCAATGGTGTCTCCTGTAGCTGTCCTTCTGGCTGTAGGAACGATCTCGCCGCTTGCCACCAATTGTTACGGAACAGGGCACCCCTGAGCAGGTACCTCCGTTGACAGATGCTCCTAGTGCTTCCCGAGGGCTCCAAGCACTCCACCAGACACCGTAAGCACTTCAGACTCCACGAACTGCCCCAGCTTGGTTAGGGTCTTGGCATCTCCTACCCACCCTGGACCAACGACAAGGCTCCAGGTTCCTGTGGGTGAACCTCTCTTTCCCCAGAGAGTGCAGCACGAACAAGCTCTACACAAGCTCTTACAAGAGCTTAGTGATTCTCTAAGGGAGTATGGAAGACCATAGCAATCCCTGCAGCAGATTCCCCCAATAACGAGACAAAGCTCCGAGATGAGGGTAAAACAGGAACAACATTTATTGGAAGAACAGAGCACACTTTTATACAGAAATTGGAACATCCCTCCCCCAACAACCGCCTTCCCATTGGTCAATTGCAAAGCACTTGCAGTCCTCACCAAGGTCCTCTCCAGCATATGCAAATGAGGGCTTGAAAATGAGTCAACAGGGATTGGTCAGATAGCTTTGACCAATGCAAGGAGACAGAAGCCCCAGGGGGCAATCAATGCACACAACAGTCAGACACAGAACAATGGTTCCCTAGCGAGCCCTCAATACACATCACTATGAGTGTCAATAGACCGCCCGTCTCCTCAGAACTTCCTGTAATGCCCATATTAGGAGTTGGCTTCCTGTTCCTTACAGTTTACAGGAATACGTTTTAGCTTCCAGGAGAGGCAAGGCTCCATTAGCCACATGTTTAAAGAAACACAAAAGGACACAAAAATGCATAACTCCCAGTCTACTGAACAGAACCCCTACATTCAACCCATCCCCAGATAGCCTGGATCTGAGCGCTCAACATATCCAAACAGCGCTCAGATGCCACAAACACAGTCAAATCGCCATGGAGCCAAAGTCTTTTAAAGTCTGGTCCATAGTCCAAAGGCAGCAGGTGGGCAACCAGGCTCCTCCAATGCAATGTGGCGAGACTGGTCTCATCACAACAGCATTGTGCTTAACCTTGCCTTGTCCTGGAAGATCTTCGGAGCAGCTGGTGGGCTGGTACGGAAGTAGCCAGGGGGGCTAGTAGTTCCTGCAGGAAGTAGAGAGGGGATCAGTGTCTAAGGGACAGAGTTCCTAGCCTTTAAGGGACTTTTGCATATTATATTAGTAGACTATCAGTGTATGGAAAGGAGGACAATTCACCATTCTTGTATGTAGAGGAGAACTTAATAGCCCTAATAAAACAACTAAAAACAAGCTAAAAGACTGTTCCTTGTGTCTGGATGAAGTGTGGAAAATGCTTGTTGCCTGCCTGTGCAGGAGTAGGGAAACTAGTCATCTGCAGCCCCTGCAGGGGTAGTGCTACATACAGTATATATCTTAAAAAAAAAAAAAAAATCTCCTAAAGTCCCAGTGAAAAGTGTTCCTCAGCTGCTGCTCATTAGCAAAACCACCAGCGGCTGTACGTGATGATGTCGCGGCATGGCTCCACCCTGATGAGTTGCGCCAGAGGAACACAATGTGTTAGGGTGGAGTCAAGGTGTGATGTCATCACGTATGGCTGCTTACAGGTTTTTGCTACAGAGTGGAAACTGGTGAACACTTTTCACTGGGACTTTGGTGAAAAAACTTTTGGGGTTGTTTTTTTTTTTTTTTATAAATATTTTTTTATAAATATACTGTACATGATTGTTCATGTTATTGGTTTTACAATATTTCATATTCAGTGCAATTGTTTATTGATGCTTTTAAAACTGTATAGATGAAGTGTTACACTATGTGATATATTTTTTTTTTTGTTCTCTAGTTTACCTGTGTGATACACAGGAAGCGTTGGCAGGCTTTTACACATTTACACATTTTTTTTATCACGCGGGCACCTTTTTTACTTTTATTTTTTAAAAATGTATATAAAATACTAATTGAGTTCCCCCAAGAGGCTGCTGGGTGGGCGTGGCACATCGGCGGGACGCGTGGGACTTATTGGTGCTGCGTCTGTGTTGTGTGGATTTGGCAGTTGTGCCCAAACTAGGGTTGTGGGGCTTTTTTATATACTCTGTTTTGATCTTTTTTGATAAGCAAATGGAGATGTTATTTTGGCAGTTGTGGTGTTTTCTTGTCGGTGACAACCTCACAGCCTTTGGAATGCTGTCTTTGAGAGGAAGTGTGTGGGTCGGCCCCCCCATCTGGGGTTGAGTTTTCTGGCATTCTGGGCCCCTCTGGTCTTCTTTCTTCTTTCCTTCTTTTGTGATGCATTTGTGCAGGGATGTGGCTGTAAACGATTGTCCTTGGAACGGATCCTTTTGCTGCTCGTGGTGGTCATGGTCAGGTCAGACAGAATGGCGGGCCTCCTTGAATAGGGGCATATCCAGCAATAACATTTTGACAAAGGATCTAACTATTCTTCTTTCTTCTTTCCTTCTTTTATGCTGATGATGACTAAAAAAAATGTATATAAAAAGGAGTTACCCTCCCCCCCCCCCATGTTTGGGGTTCACAATTGTAATGTCAACAAAAATAAAAAAGTGTGAAAGAAAATAGGGTGCGCTAACCATACAATTATGCGGTAGCACTGAATTGGGGAAAATAAATGTGAAAAAAAGTATAGTGCGCTCAACACAATCCTAAATATTAAACATATGACATCTGGGATGACCCAAATATTATGGTGATCTTCATTCAGTGTGAAAAACCGTATGTGAAAATTCTATTTGCAAAAACATATCATTTATAACAATCGTGAAAAAATATATATAAAGTCCTCCAATTGATCCAGATAATCTCAAATAGCCAAAGACCAAGCTTCCATCAATAGTGGATCTTCAATCTTGCTAATCTTAGACCGATATGTGAGGATGAAATAGAAGAAATAGCCTCTTACCAGATGACACTAAACAGTGAGCGTTATTGGTGAATCACACTGGCAGATGTAAACAAGAAGTCATCAGGTGTTCCACTGCCAGGTCCTGCATGAGGGTCGACAGGAAGTACTCCATAGGAAGTCATCATGTGTTCCACTTCCGGGTCCCGCATGAGGGTCGACAGGAAGTACTCCATAGGAAGTCATCACGTGTTCCGGTTCCGGGCAAATTGTGGGTGTGGCCAATTGCGTAGCAGTGGGAGGGGCTTAAGGGATAGGGTAAACAAAACCAAGACTTCCTAGTACTCATAAAATAAGCTTTGATTGCTCAGCCTACCTTAAAGAAGAACTTCATTAAAATAGTCAGAGACTGCATAGCAACCAGCAACTGTTGGGACAATGAAGACTTTGGTGAGAAGTATATAATGTACAGTATTGTGTATATAGTGCAGGAGAGTGAAATGTACAAAATGCAGGAGACAGGAGTATGTAATGTGCAGAATGCAGGAGACAGAAGTATGTAATGTACAGAATGCAGGAGACAGGAGTATGTAATGTTCAGAATGCAGGAGACAGGAGTATGTAATGTACAGAATGCAGGAGACAGGAGTATGTAATGTACAGAATGCAGGAGACAGGAGTATGTAATGTTCAGAATGCAGGAGACAGGAGTATGTAATGTACAGAATGCAGGAGACAGGAGTATGTAATGTACAGAATGCAGGAGACAGGAGTATGTAATGTGCAGAATGCAGGAGACAGGAGTATGTAATGTATAGAATGCAGGAGACAGGAGTATGTAATGTATAGAATGCAGGAGACAGGAGTATGTAATGTACAGCATGCAGGAGACAGGAGTGTGTAATGTACAGAATGCAGGAGACAGGAGTATGTAATGTACAGAATGCAGGAGACAGGAGTATGTAATGTGCAGAATGCAGGAGACAGGAGTATGTAATGTATAGAATGCAGGAGACAGGAGTATGTAATGTATAGAATGCAGGAGACAGGAGTATGTAATGTGCAGAGCGCAGGGGACAGGAGTGTAATGTACAGAATGCAGGGGTCGGACTCTGCACCATCCACCCCCCCAGCTCTATCCACCCCAAATGCCCATCCCAGCTCCATCCACCCCCCCATGCCCATCCCAGCTCCATCCACCCCCCCAGCTCTATCAACCCCAAATGCCCATCCCAGCTTCATCCACCCCCCCAGCTCTATACACCCCAAATGCCCACCCCAGCTCCATCCACCCCCTCACCGGCTCTATACACCCCAAATGCCCACCCCAGCTCCATACCCCCCCCCAGCTCCATACACCCCCCTAGCTCCATCCCTCCCCCAGCTACACCCCCCCCCCTCAGCTACATTCACCCCCTTCGCAGCCTCCCATCCCAGCTCTATCCATCCCAAACACCCACCCCAGCTCCATATACCCCAAATGCCCAGCAAAGCACCATCTACCCCCCAGCTCCATAAACACCAAATGCCCACCCCAGCTCCCTACACCCCCCCAGCTCCATACACACCAAAAAATGCCCACCCCAGCTCCATACACCCCCTCCCCCAGCTCCATCCACCCCCCCAGCTCCATCAACCCCAAATGCCCACCGCAGGTCCTTACATCCCTCCCCAAACTCCATCCACCCCCCCCCCCCGCTACATTCACCCCCTTACCAACCTCCCGTCCCAGCTCTATCCATCCCAAACCCCCACCCCAGCTCCATACACCCCAAATGCCCAACAAACTCCATCTACCCCCCAGCTCCATACACACCAAATGCCCACCCCTGCTCCCTACACCCCCCCAGCTCCATCCGCCCCCCCAGCTCCATCCACCGCAAATGCCCACCCCAGCTCCATATACCCCAAATGCCCAACAAAGCTCCATCTACCCCCCAGCTCCATACACACCAAATGCCCACCCCTGCTCCCTACACCCCCCCCAGCTCCATCCACCCCCCCAGCTCCATCCACCGCAAATGCCCACCCCAGCTCCATACACCCCAAATGCCCACCCCAAGCTCCATACACCCCTCCCCTAGCTACATCTCTCCGTCAGCTCATTCCACCCCCCCCCCCCAGCTACATTCACCCCCTTCCCAACCTGCCATCCCAGCTCTATCCATCCCAAAAACCCACCCCAGCTCCATATACCCCAAATACCCAACAAAGCTCCATCTACCCCCCAGCTCCATAAACACCAAATGCCCACCCCAGCTCCCTACACCCCCCCAGCTCCATACACACCAAAAAATGCCCACCCCAGCTCCATACACCCCCTCCCCCAGCTCCATCCACCCCCCCAGCTCCATCAACCCCAAATGCCCACCGCAGGTCCTTACATCCCTCCCCAAACTCCATCCACCCCCCCGCTACATTCACCCCCTTACCAACCTCCCGTCCCAGCTCTATCCATCCCAAACACCCACCCCAGCTCCATATACCCCAAATGCCCAACAAACTCCATCTACCCCCCAGCTCCATACACACCAAATGCCCACCCCTGCTCCCTACACCCCCCCAGCTCCATCCGCCCCCCCAGCTCCATCCACCGCAAATGCCCACCCCAGCTCCATATACCCCAAATGCCCAACAAAGCTCCATCTACCCCCCAGCTCCATACACACCAAATGCCCACCCCTGCTCCCTACACCCCCCCCCCCCCAGCTCCATCCACCCCCCCAGCTCCATCCACCGCAAATGCCCACCCCAGCTCCATACACCCCAAATGCCCACCCCAAGCTCCATACACCCCTCCCCTAGCTACATCTCTCCGTCAGCTCATTCCACCCCCCCCCCAGCTACATTTACCCCCTTCCCAACCTGCCATTCCAGCTCTATCCATCCCAAACACCCACCCCAGCTCCATATACCCCAAATACCCAACAAAGCTCCATCTACCCCCCAGCTCCATACACCCCAAATGCCCACCCCAGCTCCATACACCCCCCCTGGCTAAATACCTCCCCAGCTACATCCCTCCCCCAGCTCTATCCACCCTAAATGCCCACCCCAGCTCCACACATCTCCCCCGGTCCATCCACCCCCCCAGCTACATCCACCCCCCTGGCTAAATCCCTCCCCTAGGTCCATCCATCCCCCCAGGTCCATCCAACCCCCCCCCAGCTACATCGCCCACCCGAGCTCCATACACCCCCCTGGCTAAATCCCTTCCCTCAGGTCCATCCACCCCCCCAGCTACATCCACCCCAGTTCCATACAGCCCCCCCCGGTTAAATCCCTCCATCCATCCATCCACCCCAGCTCCAAACAAACCCCCCCCAGCTACATCCACCCCAGTTCCATACAGCCCCCCCCCCCTGGTTAAATCCCTCCATCCATCCCAGCTCCAAACAAACCCCCCCCCCCAGCTACATCCACCCCAGTTCCATACAGCCCCCCCTGGTTAAATCCCTCTATCCACCCCAGATCCAAACAAACCCCCCCCCAGCTACATCCACCCCAGTTCCATACAGCCCCCCCCTGGTTAAATCCCTCCATCCATCCATCCACCCCAGCTCCAAACAACCCCCCCAGCTACATCCACCCCAGTTCCATACAGCCCCCCCCCCTGGTTAAAGCCCTCCATCCACCCCCCCCAGTTCCATACAGCCTCCCCTGGTTAAATCCCTCCATCCACCCCAAATGCCCACCCAAGCTCCATACAACCCCCTGGCTAAATCCCTCCCCCAGGTCCCTCCCCCCGGTTAAATCCCTCCCCAGGTACATCCATTCACCCCAGCTCCATTTACAACCCCCCCTCGCATCGCAGCAAGAGGTAGGGAGTTCCAAAAAGGACACTAACCTCTCGGGAGACAGGGAGATCCAGAGAGTAGACAGATGCAGATCGCAGAGACCTCAACTCCTGGGTCCCGCTGCGAAGATAACTCCGCGGCCGCCTGACACAGACGGTAGATAAAAAGTACAGGAGTGAAGACAGCCCGCTGCAGCATTAACTACAGACTGTGTCAGGCGGCCGCGGAGTTATCTTCCCCTGACACATGATGATGATTACAGGAAGTGCCGAGCAGGACCTGCGGGCGGGTGCAGCGGGACCCGGGAGTTGAGGTCTCTGCGATCTGCATCTGTCTACTCTCTGGAAGAGTTATCTTCCCCTGACATGTGTTCCTCTGATTGTCCCCCGCTGCAGCGATCGCGGCCGGCGCAGCGGCGCTGAGAGAGGCAGGGAGGCGGAGCTGGGAGGAGGAGGGGGGAGAAGAGATGGCCGGCCACATTTTCCGGGACTTCAGCCGGGCTCCCGGGACCGCGGGACTCCCGCCAAATTGCGGGACAGTCCCGCGGAATCCGGGACGGTTGGGAGGTATGGACAGGAAGTACTCCATACGAAATTGTTTTTTTTATTATTAAACCTTTTTTTAAATATACCAATGGAATATTCGTAATTAGAACAACTCCTGGTGAATGTTGTTGCATGCTAAATTGTTGCAACAGACAGAGTCCATCTTTTTGATATTGTTTTTTGTCATTAAACATTGTCCTTTTTCTGATGTCGATATGGAATTCCATTACTGGTAGAAGGAAATAGGAAGTCATGTGGATCCAAACATTATGAGCAAATAGACAATCAAGATAATGATATCTAAAATAAAACAATACAATTCAGTATACAGCATATACAATACTTCAAATAAACACTGATCATACCTAGAATAAAGCAATACAACATATCAATGAAAAAAAAAAAAGAATAATAATAATAAAAAAAATTCAATAATATTTATTTATTTATTTATTTATTTATTTTTTTATTATTCTTCTTTTTCTTTTTCGTTTTCTTTTTTTTTTTTCTAAGATTAGCAAGATTGAAGATCCACTATTGATGGAAGCTTGATCTTTGGCTATTTGAGATTATCTGGATCAATTGGAGGACTTTATATATATTTTTTCACGATTGGTATAAATGATATGTTTTTGCAAAAAGAATTTTCACATACGGTTTTTCACACTGAATGAAGATCACCATAATATTTGGGTCATCCCAGATGTCATATGTTTAATATTTAGGATTGTGTTGAGTGCACTATACTTTTTTTTCACAGAAATAAACAAGTGCAATTCTCCTAAATAGTAAACTATTTTATTCTAGTGCTTTTTTTGATGAGAAAACTTTATTCAGAACAAATACGTCAGGGACAAACCCTCTCCAGCAATTAAGGTAATGAATCATCACTAAGTGATATTCTTTCCGTAATATAAAAGGTATCGTCAATGCAGAGTCACCAGCCAGTATTGATGTATTGAAAACCAAGCATAGTAAAGCAAATGGAGGTGAGATTTAGGTGAATATCATAAATCGAAATAATGAGAGGAAGATTCAGAAAAAGGAGGAAGATGAAGAAAAATGCCAAGGGACAAGCTCTCCAAGGCATCATCAAGGCAGTGTCAAGGGATATCATCATACAAGCAACAAAGATCTATTAAGATCTTTTCGAAGGTCATGTCATCCAATGATGTAAATTGTCCGATCATGATGCCCTGCCGCCCCCATGGATCACCACCTGACACCATAGCCTCACAGCAATGACAACCTGTCACACAATGATCTTGCTCTGCCAAACTACCATCGCAAAATGACAGATCCCCAGCTGGCTGGCGACCCTGGGTGATGGTAATAACCAAATATGGGCATTACCATATTTGATCAATGAAGTCACCTAGGATCTGTGGCTGGTTTGTTTACAAACGGAAGCCCGCTGGGGACCTGTCATTTAGTGACAGTAGTACTACCATCACTAAATGACAGATCTTCATCCAGTTTGTTAACAAGCAACAGCCGGGAATCCGCGTGGTCTAAATCTGGAAATTCGGCAAAGAGGCTGAGTTTGGGTAAAAACTCCTGTTCAACTCGAACCCAAAGTTCATCCATACTCTGCAATAGGGATGAGCTCCAGATTCAATTTGAGCCCATGCTCGGACAGAATTTTGCCTGTTTGGAGGTTCGACATAGGGCAAAACTAAATGGGTGTTCAGTCAAACCTATGGCTGCAGCAGGAATCAAAATATTTAGCAATGGTATTATCATACCTCCCATCCATTCCAGATTCTGCGGGGACCATCCAGAGATTTCAAGTAAGTCCTAAGGTCCTACGGATCTGAGCTGAAGTCATGGAGCCCAATGCCAGTAAAAAAGTTCCAGCAGTGGGCTCCACTTAGTGGGGTATCCGCAATGAATGCAATGTGTACTCTCACACACTGCACTCAATGAGGATTCCTGCATAGGATAGATATAAGTTGTGCTAAAAATGATGAGTGTCTATAAAGATCAAGAAACAATCAATGAGTGAAATGGTAAAAATAATCCTTGATGGGATGAAAACCACTCTCCGTCATCGTAGATAGGCACTAATAACACCGCCACCACCACCAAATGCTGAAATGGTCTCTTACCAGCTCACATTGACCCCCTTACCGGAGGTCAGTAACACTTGAAGCCTAATACCTAGTCGAGATCTTTTAGAGATCCAGGATCCTCCTATGTCTCCATACATCGATAACCCATCAATATCATCATAAGTAAACCCAGAAATGCAAAAACTCCACATCGTGTAAGATTATTTAACTCTTTCATTGAAATCTAAAATAATACATGTACATAATTGAATAATTGAAGATTAAAATTCATCTTAAAATCAAGCCAGCCAGCATACAAACACAGCCCGTCCTTCCAGGATCCCACTGGCAGTGATGTCAGCATGCCACCCCACGCGTTTCGTCATACGTTGACATCTTACAGGGTATGGGCGGAGTTATGAGTAAACACATGATATACAATGAAGATAAAACCAAGCCTTGATCTGAGCCTCTCAGCTCACATTCAAAACGGAAGGAAGCTGGACCTTGCCTGCGCTTGGATTCTCTAAACACAAAAGCCTCATACAAAAAAAAATTAAGTATGTAAATATTGGCAACCTAAAAAACTATGACATTCTAATTAAAAATCAAAAAAGATTAAATAATAATGAAGAAACATTCCTCATCCATTCTCCTTCTCACTAGCCCACAAATATGAATATTAGCGAACAACACCTAAACGGACCAATATGGGATTCAATGTTACTATTACACAAATACTAACCCAAGGGCATGTCCAAATTAATTAGCATCTGCCCTTATTTAAATATCCCTATACCAATATATAAATCTCCAAAACCACAGGAAACTTCACAAATCGGTACACAGGGGTCACCCAATCACAAACTCCAAAAGGGTGACATCTATTGGCCAAAAAATAGGTTGACCTCCCTCCCGTCATTGAATCATAATTTAATAACAAAATATAGGTAATTTCAAACCAACGACTCACTATGTATAAAAATATAAATTACAAATAATTCAATTTGATACCAAAACCTAAAAAATTAATATATAAAAAGTATTTAATGAAAAATATACTTTACCACATTATTTCCAAATAATATATAAAGAAAACAAAAATTATTGAAAATACATTTTCTAATAAAGGGGTAAATAACCACCCCCCCCCCCCCCAAGGAACAGACCGAGATTCAAACCAAGGTTCACAGCTGTCAAAATGCATAATTTACAGGACCTAATTCAAAAATTAATAATGCAGGTTAGAGGTTGTTAATAAACACATTCACATCTACATTTACATTTAGAGCATATGGAACGTAAGATTTGATCCTATATATCCAGGCCATTTCTCATTTTGAAATCTCCTTGACTAGAGAACTACTCTTCCAATGAGGCCTATATTTATATATGCCAAAAAATAAAGTATCCGTAGGATCCCTATTGTGTACAGCTGCATAATGTTTTGATACCGAATGGCTTTTAAAGCCCTTTCTGATATTGCTAATATGTTCATTTAGCCTCACTGTATGGCTCATTTGGTCCTGCCCACATACTGAAGCCCACAAGGGCATTGCAACAAATATACTACTCTAGTACTTGAGCATTGTATAAATGGTTTGATCTCAAACGTACGTGAAGTACTTGTAGAGACAAAACTATTGGTTCTCTTGTCTCTACATCCATTTAAGCCACATACCAGACACTTTTTACATGGAAAATACCCAGTAAGGTTCTGACAAAAACTTAAATACTTAATAGGAGCCTAATAAGCTGAGCCGAGCTAGCCTGCCACAGTATATCTGCGGTAGGCAGTCTGCAAGTGGTTAATGATTATTACTCTGAATGGTCTAAGGTTATCAGTGATTTACCCAAGGTTCAGTGCTGGGACCATTACTTTTTAAAGGAAAAGGATAGCCAAAGCTTGTTTGGCTGTACGTCTCCTATGGATCACCGGAGTGCAATTAGTTTTGCACTCCTGTGACCAATTTCCAAAAGAGAGTGGAATGAAGACCGCTCTCTGCTGACGTCACAGAAGTCGGTCCAGGCACCGCATCATCACAAGAATGGAGTCTGGATCCACCAGGTGCCTGGACTGACACCCGGCTCAGCCTCTCAGCGAGCCCCTTAGAGCCTGAGCTGGCTCCACAGCTCAGCGCTCCAATCAGCAAGAAGGGGGCATAGCAGGGAGCTACTGACAGTCAGTAGCTCTCTGCTCGGGGAGCTGTGAGAACTGAGCAGTGGGCGGTGTAATGGTGTTCGCTTGCTTGGTTCTCAGTGTAGAGAGACGCCTGGGGACAGATGCAGCATTGGAGAGATGCTGCATCCACCTAGGTAAATATTAAAATAAAAAATACGCCAAACCCATACTTCTCTTTTATTTTACCATCTTTATAAATAATATCGGGTCTTGGAATAAAAGTACCATTATAGTCTTTGCAGATGACAACAAGCTATGCGGTGGAATAATGTCCCTTACATAGTTACATAGTTAGTCAGGTTGAAAAAAGACACAAGTCCATCTGGCTCAACCAATAAAAAAAAAAAAACAGTAATCAAAACCCAACCCATACAATCCTATACCCGCCGTTGATCCAGAGGAAGGTGAAAAAAACCCCAGCAGAGCATGATCCAATTTGCTAGGATTTTAGAGGTTGTCTCTAACTTGCAAGCTGACCTTAGTGCGTAGTTTAACCACTTAAGCCCCGGAAGATTTTACCCCCTTCCTGACCAGGGGGTATTTTGCGATTCGGCACTGCGTGACTTTAACGGACAATTGCGCGGTCGTGTGACGCTGTACCTAAACGAATTTGACGTCCTTTTTTTCCCACAAACAGAGCTTTCTTTTGGTGGTATTTGATCACCTGTGCGATTTTTTGATCACGCGCTATAAACAAAAAAAGAGCGTAAATTTTGCAAAAATAACAATATTTTTCACATTTTTTATATGAAATTCCCCCAAAAAAAATGTAAAAATCAAAATTTTTTAACATTTTTCGGCCAATTTGTTTTATGCTACCTATGTTTGGTAAAAAAAATTGCAAAAAGCGTATTTTGATTGGTTTGCGCAAAAGTTATCGCGTTTACTAACAAAGGGAAAGATTTTTGTCATTTTTGGTGTTTTTTTTTTTAACGCGTAATGGCGGCGATCTGCGATTTTTTTTTTCGGTACTGCGACATTGCGGCGGACAGATCGGACCCTTGACTGACATTTTTGACACTTTTGGGGGTACCAGTGACATTACTGCAGTAATCAGTGCTATACATATGCACTGATACTGCAAAAATGACACTGGCAGGGAAGGGGTTAACTTTATTGGACAGGGAGGGGTTAAGTGTGTCCTAGGGGCGTGATTCTAACTGTGCAGGGACATTCCTATTGGTGTAAAAGCAAATATCAACCGTTCTACATAGTAGAACGGACAGATCTTCACTTTTACACAGGGAGAACTGACAGGCAGCTTGTTTACACAAGCCGCTCTGTCTTTCTCCCTTCACAGGAGCGATCGCAGTGTGACTGGCGGACATCGAGTCCGCCGGTCACACGCACTGACTTGTCTGTGAACGAGCCACGGGGGGCGCGCGCCTCGGCGGGCGCGCGCCCGCCCGCAATAGGCTCGCAAGTCAGTGACAGGCGAGTGACGTACCGATACGTCACTCTGCCTGGCCGGGGCTGACCGCCGCAGTATATAGTCGTGCGGCGGTCGGCAACCGGTTAATTGGCCAACTATGTGGCAAATAAGGTTTAATGTTGATAAATGTAAAGTTATGCACTTGGGGGGTACGACTATGCATGCATCATACATACTAGGGGGAGTACAACTGGGGGAGTCAATGGTGGAGAAGGATCTGGGTGTTCTGGTAGATCATAAATTTAAAAATAGCATGCAATGCCAAGCTGCGGTTTCAAAAGTGAGCAAAATACTTTCTTGTATTAGGAGGGGCATGGACTCCAGAGAGAGAGATATTATTTTGCCCCTGTACAAATCCTTAGTAAGACCTCATCTGGAATATGCAGTTCAGTTTTGGGCACCAGTTCTCAAAAAGGATATTGGGGAACTGGAGAAAGTGCTGAGAAGGGCAACCAAACTTGTGAGAGGCATGGAGGAGCTCAGCTATGAGGAAATATTAGAGGAACTCTCTTGAGAAGAGGAGATTAAGGGGGGGATATGATCTCCATGTATAAATACATAAGGGGGGATATGATCAACATGTATAAATATATAAGGGGTCCATACAGTGAACTTGGTGTTTAGTTCTTCACTTTAAGGTCATCACAGAGGACAAGGGGGCACTCTTTATGTCTGGAGGAAAACAGATTTCATCTCCAAATATGAAAAGGTTTCTTCACAGTAAAGCCCCGTACACACGTACCGATCGTCGGCCGAACGATCGGCCGTCTTTTTTCCAGGGCTGTCGTGTCTGTTGCAAAGTGCAAAAGACTGCCCACGAATTTTGTCGGCCAACAACAGCCGACTGCAGAAGTGATGTCATGTGATGGTTCACTTTCCTTGTCTTTTTTCTTTTCTGAGCATGCCCAGTCTTGCAAATCTGTTGTCTGTCGGCCGAATTCTGTACTGACTGGCGAACAATCGGCCGTTCTGGTGTCGGCATACAAAAATTTTAATGCTTGCACGACAGATTCTGTTCGGCCAAAAGTGCGCTGTCGGCTGTCGGAAGCATCATACTAACAAGCCGAAAATCGGCCGATCGGTCGTCGGCCGAATCTTTACGGCCGACAATCGGTACGTGTGTACTGGGCTTTAGAGCTGTGAAAATGTGGAATGGACTCCCTCCAGAAGTGGTTCTGGCCTGGATTTGTTCCTAGATACACATAGTTGAACTGGATACGAATATGTATAGGTAAAGTTTATCTAGGGAATATCCGATTGACTCTTGGGGATCAGAAATTGTTTCCCCTGGTGGAGCAAATTGGATACTGCAGGTTTTTTTTTGCCTTCCTCTGGATCAACTGTGGGTATAGGATTGTGTATGTATATGTGTATATATGTATATATATATATATATATATATTGTGGGGACTCAGCTCGGTGGTAGGCGCGGGTGACCCCTTTGGGGGTGCGTTTTCACAGAGAGATAGCCGAGCAGTGGTTGCAAACAACACTGTTTTATTCATGCAATTTACTTCATACAATTGCAAGCCTCAAAACAGCCAAAATAAAATAAAACAAAATAAATCCTTGCCACTGTGGGCGGCTACCTTCTCACACACTGGAACCTATCTAATGAAGTCTTTCTCCAACCTACTGTTGGAGCAAACTTTCTTGTCCTACAGCGGACTCTCAATAGTCCATTTATAATCTCTTCACACAGCACAAATGTCCATTTATAACATGTCCTTAACTCATCACAATGAGAATGTCTCTTGGCTTGCCTCTTCACATGGCAAAACATTCCTTTACTCTTCATATGGAACAGTTCGTTTTCTCACCTTTGAGACGTCTTCACACTTGGTTACCCTCCTTAGCGTACATCACTTCAGGGGGTCTTCTCCCATGCTCACCAGCTTGTCGGGAGGCACACATCTGACTGTCCTCCTTCTCCCAGCCCACATGGCTTCAGGATACAGCTTCCGGAGGCAGCAGTCCTTCTCCCATGCCCACACGGCGTCGGGAGGCACACGTTTGTCTGCCTTCCTCTCCCAGCCCACACGGCGACAGGAGGCAGCAATCCATAGACTTCCTCTGGACAAATTATAGAGGCCTTCATTTCCTCATTCCGAACAGCTGAAGGTCTTTCAACTTCTTTACACCTTCCTGCTGCCTTTGGCAGCCGACACCCTATAGTAATTGGTGAACTTTCCAAAGCAGGTGGGAATGTGTCTCCACTCTGTGACTACATCCCCAGATTTACCTGACTTCCTGTCACAATATATATATATATATATAATTGTATATGTGTGTGTGTGTGTTTATATATATATATACAGTATATATATATACTGTATATATATATATATATATATATATATATATATATATATATATATATATATATATAGTGGGGTTTTTTTTTCTGTTGGTTGAACTTGATGGACTTGTGTCTCTTTTTTTCAGCCAACTATCTATGTAACTATGTTACTCCAACAGAAGTATGTTACTTTCCCATTAATGATATTTCTGGGTTTATGTTGTTATTCGATTTTGCTCATTCCTTATTTAAGTCAGCTCATAAGGAAACAGAAAATAAACAAGATAAGATAATTAGCATCATCTGCAATCAAACGATACAGAAATATACCTTCCCATCTATAAATATGAAAAAAAAAAAAAATCTATGAACGTAAATTACCAAATGTGCCCTTTCCGCATGTACACATAGAAGATGTCAATCATGCAATCTACATCCCGTATACCTCCATCTGGAATTATATTTATAGGCTTTAAGCATAATCTGTTCACATTCTCATTCTTGAGTCCAGAGGAAAGTATATTTCCTCTAGGCATAGCAGATATGGAGATGTATACAAATTAAAGCAGAACTCCAGATTGATTTAAAAAAAAACAATACAGTAAACCTCCACTCCATCGCAGTTCAGTTTTTGCGGTCCCGGTATATTGCGTTTTTTTTAAAATGTTATTTTACTATATAAATCATTAAAAATGAAATATTTTTGTGTTTTCCATAGCTCTTGCTCTGTCTCTCAGTATCCTTTATGTGTTTAAATGAGTTTCTATTGTTTTAAAAGTGTGTTTAAAGACCTTAAAATGCTTTTACACGTACAGTGACAGTAAAAAAAACCATGCCTACAATGCATTTTAATAGGGTTTTTCTATTTCGCGCATTTTCACTTTTCGCGGCTGGGTCCGGAGCGTAACCCCCGCAATGGAGGGGGGCTTACTGTATTACTGCAGCTCTGATTCTTTGGCTGATTTAACCACTTAAGGACCAGGCCTATTTCTGACACTTTCTGTTTACAAGGTAAAATCAGTATTTTTTGCTGGAAAATTACTTAGAACACCCAAACATTTATATATACAGTATACAGTTGTGCTCATAAGTTTACATACCCTGGCAGAATTTATGATTTTTTGGCCACTTTTCCGAGAATATGAATTCTAACACAAAAACTTTTCTTTCACTCATGGTTAGTGTTTGGCTGAAGCCATTTATTATCAATCAACTGTGTTTACTCTTTTTATATCATAATGACAACAGAAACTCCCCAAATGGCCCTGATCAAAAGTTTACACACCCTGGTGATTTTGGCCTCATAACATGCACACAAGTTGACACAAAGGGGGTTGAATAGCTATTAAAGGTAACCATCATCCCCTGTGATCTGTTGGCTTGTAATTAGTATGTGTGTATAAAAGGTCAATGAGTTTCTAAACTCCTGACAGACCCTTGCATCTTCCATCCAGTGCTGCACTGACGTTTCTGGATTCTGAGTCATGGGGAAAGCAAAATAATTGTCAAAGAATCTGCGGGAAAAGGGTAGTTGAACTGTATATAACAGGAAAGGGATATAAAAAGATATCCAAGGAATTGAGAATGCCAATCAGCAGTGTTCAAACTCTAATCAAGAAGTGGAAAATTAGGGGTTCTGTTAAAACCAAACCACGGTCAGGTGGACCAACTAAAATTTCAGCCACAACTGCCAAAAATTTTTTTGGGATGCAAAGAAAAACCCAAAAATAACTTCAGGTGAAATTCAAGACTCTCTGAAAACATGTGGTGTGGCTGTTTCCAGATGCACAATAAGGAGGCACTTGAAGAAAGATGGACTGCATGGTCGAGTCGTCAGAAGAAAGCCATTAGTACGCAAATGCCACAAAGTATCCCGCTTACAATACGCCAAACAGCACAGAGACGAAGCCTCAATCCTTCTTCCTACAAAGCCATTTGGAGTGATGAGACCAAAATGTAGCTTTTTGGCCACAACCATAAACGCCAAATTTGGAGAGGAGTCAACAAGGCCAATGATGAAAGGTCCACCATTCCTACTGTGAAACACGGAGGTGAATCGCTGATGTTTTGGGGATGTGTGAGCTACAAAGGCACAGGAAATTTGGTCAGAATTGATGGAAGATGAATGCAGTATGTTATCAAAAAATACTGGAGGAAAATTTGCATTCATCAGCCTGGAAGCTGCACATGGGACGTACTTGGACATTCCAACTTGACAATGATCCTAAACACAAGGCCAAGTTGACCTGTCATTGGCTACAGCAGAATTAAGTGAAGGTTCTGGAGTGGCCATCTCAGTCTCCTGACCTCAATATTATTGAGCCACTCTGGGAATATCTCAAATGTGCCGTTCATGCAAGACAGCCCAAGAATTTACAGGAACTGGAGGCTTTTTGCCAGGAAGAATGGGCAGCTTTACCATCTGAGAAGATAAAGAGCCTCATCCACAAATACCACAAAATACTTCAAGCTGTCATTGATGTTAAAGGGGGCAATACAAGGTATTAAGAACTGGGGTGTGTAAACTGTTGATCAAGGTCATTTGGGTAGTTTCTGTTGTCATGATGATATAAAAAGAGTAAACACAGTTGATTGATAATAAATGGCTTCAGCCAAACACTAACCATGAGTGAATGAAAAGTTTTTATGTTATCATTCATATTCTCTGAAAAATGGCCAAGAAATCATAAATTCTGCCAGGGTATGTAAACTTATGAGCACAACTGTGTATATATATATAAATATACATATATATATATATATATATATATATATATATATATATATATATATATATATATATATATATATACGTATATATATATATATATATATATATATATTTTTTTTTTTTTTTATCAAAGACTACAGAGAATAAAATAAAAGTCATTGCAATGTTTTATGTCACGCAGTATTTGCGTAGCGGTCTTTCAAACACAATTTTTTAGGAAAAAATACACTTCACTGAATTAAAAAAAAAAAAAAACGAAACAGTAAAGTTAGCCCAATTTTTTGTATATTGTGAAAGATTATGTCATGCCGAGTAAAAAGATACTCAACATGTTACCACCGGAGGATTTTCCTGCTTAACGTCCAGGCCACCTTTTTCAACTTGGCACTGCGCGACTTTAACTGACAATTGCGCGGTCATGCAACCCTGTACCCAAACAAAATTTACGTCCTTTTTTCCCACAAACAGAGCTTTCTTTTGGTGGTATTTGATCACCTCTGCGCTTTTCATTTTTTGCAATATTAATAAAAAAAGAGCGAAAATTTTGCGAAAAAATTGACATTTTCTACTTTTACAGTTAAAAAATATCCAATATATTCAATTTTTGTCATATATTTAGGCCAAAATTTATTTAGCTACATGTCTTTCACAAAAAATTCTCAATGAGCCTATTTTTAACCGCTTTAAGACCGAAAGATTTTACCCCATTCCTGACCAGGCGATATTTTGCGATTCGGCACTGCGTTAACGGACAATTGCGTGTTCGTGCGACGCTGTACCCAAATTATGTCCTTTTTTTCCCCACAAATAGAGCTTTCTTTTGGTGGTATTTGATCACCTGTGCGATTTTTAATTTTCGAAAAAAAGAGCGACAATTTTGAAAAAAAAAAAAATATTTTTTACATTCTGATATATAACATTCCCCAAAAAAATGTATAAATCAAAATTTTTTAACATTTTAGGCCAATTTGTTTTCTGCTACATATTTTTGGTAAAAAAAAAAATCACAATAAGCGTATTTTGATTGGTTTGCGCAAAAGTTATTGCGTTTACTAACTACGGGAAAGATTTGACATTTTTATTGTTTATTTTTTTTTTACTAGTAATGGCGGCGATCTGCGATTTTTTTTGCGGGACTGCGACATTGCGGCGGACAGATCGGACCCCTGACTGACATTTTTGACACTTTTGGGGGTACCAGTGACATTACTACAGTAATCAGTGCTAAAAATATGCTCTGTCACTGTACTAATGACACTGGCAGGGAAGGGGTTAACACTGTTCGTGATCAAGGGGTTAAATGTATGCCTGGTGCTTACTGACGTGTGTGGGGGGAGGGGATTGTGTGACACAGACACAGATCGCAGGTTCAGCTATGCTGAATCCTGTAATCTGTCCCTGCCTGTCACAGAGGAGATCCGCCTGCTTTGTTTACACAAGCGGGTGGATTTCCTCACTCGATCCCCCGACGATCGGGGAAGAGCGGCGGTGATCACCGCCTCTCCTCCCCTGGCCCGACTCCCGCTGTGTCTGAATACAGCGGGAGCGAGCCTCCGGCGGCGCGCGCGCGCCGCCGAGAGAAGGGAGAGTCTGGTGACGTAGGTCTACGTCGCCAGACGGTAACGAGCCACTTTGCCGCAGTACCAACTCAGTGAGCAGTCGGCAAGTGGTTAAGATTGCGCACACTCGTGGAATGGCGACAAACTACGGTACTTAAAAATCTCCATAGGCGACTCTTTAAAAAATTTTAATGGTTACCAGTTTACAGTTACAGAGGAGGTCTTTTTCTATAATTATTGCTCTCGCTCTGACGATCGTGGTGATACCTCACATGTGTTATTTGAACACTGTTTCCATTTGCGGACGGGACTTACGTATGCGTTTTCTTTGGTGAGCGAGCACACGGGGACGAAGGGAAGTTTACTTTTTTTTTTCTTATTTATTTTCTTTTATTTTTTTCACTGTTCCTTTAAAAAAAAAAAAATCTGATCATTTTTATTGCTGTCAAAGGGAATGTAAACATTCCTTGTGACAGTAAGTGGCAGTGACAGGTACTCTTTATTGAGGGATCTGGGGTCTAAAAGACCCCAAATCCCTCATTTGCACTTAAAAGTATTCTAAACACCAAAATCTGAATTTTTGAATACTGTCACTTTTTTTAAATCGGAGCCATTGGCAGATGAGTGAACCGGAAGTGATGTCCGGGTTACTTCGTCGGAGACCCGATCAATGCCAAATCTGGCTTTGTTCGGGACTCTAACCAACTAGATCTCTAGGTGATACTGAAAGTTCTCCAGCCAGGAAAGGAGGCGGGGTCTATCTGACCTGCTGTATCTTCTAATGCACATTATGAGAAGCTCACGGTGTGCAGTGAAATCAGAGGAAGCCAGCCAGGTCTGATATGGTGTGGGTATGGTATGGGGGGGGACCCAACGCCAGTTTTTTTTTTTTTTTTATTGCAATAGCCGGGTGTTGGCAATTGTAACCGCAAGTCATTTTAAATGGGATTTGACTATTTTTTTTTCTTTACAAATGTTATGTTTTATACATGCTACAGGCACATCAAGGGAAGCCCCCAGGCAGGATATTTAAAGGATTTTTTTATTTTTATTGTTGCACTTTAAACATAAAAAAATCACTGATCCTGAAAAAACAATAGATTTTAATTTTTTTTTTTTTTTTTTATTGATACATGTCCCCCAGGGCAGTACCCAGACCCCCAGACCCCTTTTATGGCCAATTTCTTGAATGTAAGCCTTCAAAACGGGCACTTTTGATTTTTCCTGTTTGGCACCCATAGACTTCAGTGGGGTTCGCCGTTCGGCCCATCCCTAGAAGCCATTTCAGTCCAGGAGAGGAGCCGGTACAACTGTGCAAAAATTAAGCTTTAACCCAGGGGTTTTCAAACTATGGCCCTCCAGTTGTTCAGGAACTAAAATTCCCACTGTGCCTAGTCATGTCTGTGAATGTCAGAGTTTTACAATGCCTCATGGGATGTCTAGTTCCGCAACAGCTGGAGGGCCGTAGTCTGAGGATCCCTGCTTTAACCGGTCCCGGACCGCCCACCGCGGCAGTGCGGCCCTCCTTCGCGAAACGACGTAGAGGTCACAAGCCTGCAGCTAGGGGACGAGCCCGCCCACTCGGCAATAGGGACTCGGATGCACGGGGCTGGCGGCTCCGATTGCCGCCTGACACCCGTGATCGTTCCCCGCTGAGAGATAAGGACGGTCAGCTGGTGTAAACACATCTGACCGTTCTTCTCCCTGGAATGATCACAGAGCGCCTGTGATCCTTTTATATAGGATCACAGGTCTCTATGATCATTTCACAAGCCACGACCCCCACCGTTAGAATCACTCCCCTAGGCTTACATTTAACCCCTTGATCATCCACACTGTTAACCCCTTCCCTGCCAGTATCATTATTACAGTGACAATACATTTTTTAGCACTGATTACTGTAGTAATGTCACTGGACCCCCCAAAAATGTCAGTTAGGGCTCCGATCTGTCCGCCGCAATGTTGCAGTCCCGCTAAAAATCGCAGATCGCCGCCATTACTAGTAAACAATAAAAATGACATAAATCTTTCCCCTAGTTTGTAGACGCAATGACTTTTGTGTAAATCAATCAAAATACACTTATTGCATTTTTTTTTTTACCAAAAATATGTAGCAGAAAACAAATTGGCCTAAAATGTTATAAAATTTAGATTTTTAATTTTTTTTTGAGAATGTTATATAGCAGAATGTGAAAAATATTGTTTTTTGTTTCAGAATTGTCGCTCTTTTTTTGTTTATAGCGCAAAAAATAAAAATCGCAGGGGTGATCAAATACCTCCAAAAGAAAGCTCTATTTGTGGGGAAAAAAGGAAATCAATTTAATTTGGGTACAGCGTCGCACGACCGCGCAATTGTCCGGTAAAGTAATGCAGTGCCGAATCGCAAAATATGGCCTGGTCAGGAATGGGGTAAAATCTTCTGGTCTTAAAGCGGTTAAAAATACACTCATTGAGATTTTTTTTGTCAAAGACATGCAGCTAAATACATTTTGGCCTAAATATATGACAAAAATTGAATATATTTGATATTTTTTAATTGTCAAAGTAGAAAATGTCATTTTTTTTGCAAAATTTTCGCTCTTTTTTTATTAATATCGCAAAAAGTAAAAATCGCACAGGTGATCAAATACCACCAAAAGAAATCTCTGTTTGTGGGAAATAAAGGACGTAAATTTCGTTTGGGTACGGCGTTGCATGACCGCGCAATTGTCAGTTAAATTTGCGCATTGCCAAGTTGCAAAAAGTGGCCTGGACGTAAAGCAGGAAAATCCTCCGGTGGTAAAGTGGTTAAGCATAATAAAATTACTGCTCCTGAAAAAATGATAGATTTAATTTTTTTAATTTTTTTTATTGATACATGTCCCCCAGGGCAGAACCCAGACCCCCTGACTCCTTTTATTGCAAATTACTTGCATGTAAGCCTTCAAAATGGGCACTTTTGATTTTTCCTGTTTGGCACCCATAGACTTCAATAGGGGTCGCTGTTCGGCCCATCCCTAGAAGCCATTTCAGTCCAGGAGAGGAGCCAGTACAACTGTGCAAAAATGAAGCTTTAAATGGATTACACACTTTTCTATTCAGAACGCGCACAGCGTATAAGATCGAGACTTTCATTGGCAAAGTTCAAGCAGCACTTTGGAACAAATTGTGCCCCCGGTTTAAAAATAATTTTCTGGGTCACTGAAGAGGAGCACACCTGCAGTCACACAACATTTTGGATCAGGCTGAAGCCGCAGACGCTCATTTCTTCACGTCGGCGCCCCCTTCATCTGCACGCCGAACTTAGAGCCGAGCTAAGGCTGAAACAAAAATTTATACTGCAAAAATTAATAAAGTCTTTCATCTCGACCTTCCCTAAACCCCCCGTGCCATTCAAAGACGTAATATTAATAAAAAGTCAGCCCAGCCATCCTGTTCAACATTCTGCCGACTTAAACAAAATGTCACCGTTTTCTAAAACCGATCTAACATATAAAACTGACACGTATGCCTTTTTTTTTTTGGACTATAATGTTATTAAATGTAAAAAATTACATTTAAAATGTTAAATATACTGTTATTTAACCACTTAAGCCCCAGAAGATTTTACCCCCATTCCGACCAGGGTTTTTTTTGCGATTCGGCACTGCGTGACTTTAACGGACAATTGCGCGGTCGTGCGACGCTGTACCTAAACGAATTTGACGTCCTTTTTTTCCCACAAACAGAGCTTTCTTTTGGTGGTATTTGATCACCTGTGCGATTTTTTTATCACGCGCTATAAACAAAAAAAGAGCGTCAATATTGCAAAAATAACAATATTTTTCACATTTTTTTATATGAAATTCCCCAAAAAAAAAAGTAAAAATCAAATTTTTTTTAACATTTTCAGCCAATTTGTTTTCTGCTACATATGTTTGGTAAAAAAAATTGCAAAAAGCGTATTTTGATTGGTTTGCGCAAAAGTTATCGCGTTTACTAACAAAGGGAAAGATTTTTGTAATTTTTGTTGTTGTTTTTTTTAACGCGTAATGGCGGCGATCTGCGATTTTTTTTGCGGTACTGCGACATTGCGGCGGACAGATCGGACCCTTGACTGACATTTTTGACACTTCTGGGGTTACCAGTGACATTACTACAGTAATCAGTGCTAAATATATGCACTGTTACTGTAAAATTACACTGGCAGTGAAGGGGTTAACTTTATTTGAGAGGGAGGGGTTAAGTGTGTCCCTAGGGGCGTGATTCTAACTGTGATTGGCTGTGGCTTGAGCTGTAGGAACAGTGATCAACGGTCCTACATAGTAGAACCGTATGATCACTTATTCTACACAGGGGAGAATGACAGGCGGCTTGTTTACATTAGCCGCCTGCCTTTCTCCCTCTGCACCGACGATCGCCGAGTGACCGGCGGACATCGGGTCCGCCGGTCACACGCACGGGGGGGTCCGTGACCGCGCGGGAGCAGGAGCGCGCCTCCGGGGGCGCGCGCTCGCTCCCTAGACCCTTACAGGCTAGCGACGTAGTACTACGTCGCTCTGCCTGTGAGGGGCTGACCGCCGCAGTAAATAGTCATG
Organism: Pelophylax lessonae; assembly: GCF_965119305.1. NCBI lineage: Eukaryota > Metazoa > Chordata > Amphibia > Anura > Ranidae > Pelophylax > Pelophylax lessonae. Next base: position 14,305,601 of record NC_138774.1, read on the forward strand.
CGGCGGTCGGCAAGCGGTTAAAAAAAAAAACCTTTATATTTTTAATCTAAAGCCAGCAATTATTTTCTGTTCCTGCCAAAATAATTGAAGCAGCTCTCCAGTCATTTTTTTTTAAACTTTACAACTAAATTAAATCTTCTGCCCTTGTTGTTTTACCTTTTGGATAGTAAAACACTTTTTTTCTACCGTATACAGCCTACTTCCTCTTTCTTATCTGCTAATAAGTAATAATTAGTAATGATAATTCCAAACCATCAGGGGTGCCAAGGTTCACCATCACTGGCCTAGGCTAATGACATCATGTGCAGCTCTCTCTCTCACTCTCGTGAGAGTTTGCCTGCAAGGGAGGAGGAGCGAGTCATAGGAGAGCCAATGAGAGCTGCAAAGCTGGAGGGGGCTGGATGAGGGCGGAGATAACAGGAGACTGCAAAGATCCATGAGGAGAAATGTACAGGTAAGCAGTGGTGTGAGTGTATCTGTCTATCTGTATTTATATACAGTGGGGATCGAAAGATCGGGCACCCCAGGTAAAAATTTGTATTAATGTGCATAAAGAAGCCAAGGAAAGATGGAAAAATCTCCAAAAGGCATCAAATTACAGATTAGACATTCTTATAATATGTCAACAAAAGTTAGATTTTATTTCCATCATTGACACTTTCAAAATTACAAAAAAATGGCGTCTGCAAAAGTTTGGGCACCCTGCAGAATTTATAGCATGCACTGCCCCCTTTGCAAGGCTGAGACCTGCCAGTGTCATGGATTGTTCTCAATCATCGTCTGGGAAGACCAGGTGATGTCAATCTCAAAGGTTTTAAATGCCCAGACTCATCTGACCTTGCCCCAACAATCAGCACCATGGGATCTTCTAACCAGTTGTCTAGAAAACTGAAACTGAAAATAGTTGACGCTCACAAGCTGGAGAAGGCTAAAGGGAGATAGCAAAGCGTTTTCAGATGCCAATATCCTCTGTTCGGAATGTAATTAAGAAATGGCAGTCATCAGGAACAGTGGAAGTTAAAGCAAGATCTGGAAGACCAAGAAAAATATCAGACAGAACAGCTCGCAGGATTGTGAGAAAAACAATTCAAAACCCACGTTTGACTGCACGATCCCTCCAGAAAGATCTGGCAGACAGTGGAGTTGTGGTACACTATTCCACTATAAAGAGATGCTTGTACAAATATGGTCTTCATGGAAGAGTCATCAGAAGAAAACCTCTTCTACGTCCTCACCACAAAAATCAGCGTTTGAACTTTGCAAATGAACATATAGACAAGCCTGATGCATTTTGGAAACAAGTTCTGTGGACCGATGAGGTTAAAATTGAACTTTTTGGCCGGAATGAGCAAAGGTACGTTTGGAGAAGAAGGGGCACAGAATTTAATGAAAAGAACCTCTGTCCAACTGTTAAGCATGGGGGTGGATCAATCATGCTTTGGGGTTGTATTGCAGCCAGTGGCACAGGGAACATCTCACGAGTAGAAGGAAAAATGGATTCAATAAAATTTCAGCAAATTTTGGATGGTAACTTGATGCCATCTGTGAAAAAGCTGAAGTTAAAGAGAGGATGGCTTCTACAAATGGATAATGATCCTAAACACACCTCAGAATCCACGGGGGATTACATCAAGAGGCGTAAACTGAAGGTTTTGCCATGACCTTCACAATCTCCTGACCTCAACATAATTGAGAATCTATGGACAGACCTTAAAAGAGCAGTGCGTGACAGACAGCCCAGAAATCTCAAAGAACTGGAAGACTTTTGTAAGGAAGAATGGGCAAAGATACCTCAAACAAGAATTGAAATACTCTTGGCTGGCTACAAAAAGTGTTTACAAGCTGTGATACTTGCCAAAGGGGGCAGTACAAGATATTAACTCTGCAGGGTGCCCAAACTTTTGCAGACGCCATTTTTTTTTTGTTTTCTGTTATTTTGAAAGTGTAAATGATGGAAATAAAATCTAACTTTTGTTGACATATTATAAGAATGTCTAATCTGTAATTTGATGCCTTTTGGAGATTTTTCCATCTTTCCTTGGCTTCTTTATGCACATTAATACAAATTTTTACCTGGGGTGCCCAAACTTTCGATCCCCACTGTATGTGTGTGTGTGTGTGTCTGTGTAAATCCAGGAAGTGAACCAGCAGTAGCTTCAGCTGCCCACAGTTAAAATGGCTGCAATCAGACTTAGTGGAGGAAGATTGCTGCAGCATATTTGGTAAGTACAGAATCACAGTATATTTAAAATAATAAGCAACATGGTTGGAGGGAAGTTTCAGAATGGCAAATATGTTTTAATTACAAATTATGTGAGCAGACTGCAGTTCCTCCTTATATTCTGTCTTTCTTAACCTGTTGCCGACCACCCGCCGCCTTTTTACTGCGGTCAGCAAATCAAAAAAATTTTTTTTTACAGAATTCTGAGCTTGAAAGTCAGAATTCTGAGATTCAAAGTCAGAATTCTGATATTACAAGTTTGGACCATGTTAGAATTTATTAAACACAATTCTGTCATTAAAAATCAGAATTTCTGAGTTTAAAAGTCAGATTTCAGAGTTTTATAGTCAAAATTCTGAGTTTGATTGCCAGAATTTCTGAGATTAAAAGTCAGAATTCTGAGATTAAAAGTCAAAATTCTGACTTTTAATCTTAGAATTCTGACTTTGAATCTCAGAATTCTGACTTTGAATCTCAGAATTCTGACTTTCAAACTCAGGGTTTCTTGGCAGGAACCCCCTTTCTCAAGCCTCTCAACCACCTGGTTTTACTACCCCAGTCTCATGTGTGAATAAACCCTTAGCAAGCACTAGGAATGAGTGAACTGGGGGAAGGGACGTTAGCGAACACAGGGGGAAATCTGCAAACCCTGAACAGAGCATCAAACCCTATTAAAGTCTACGTGAGGCAAATCTGTACAATTTTTTTCTGGCCTATTTTAGGGAAATGTTGCTAGCTAAAGGCCATATTAGGGCAATGATGTTACCCTTTGTTTACATGCTGCTGTAGGGGAGGGGAATCTCCCACCTGCAGCTGACTGGCTCGGCACTGGCAGCTGCCTTCTGGATTCAGAGGAACTTGTATTCACACCCAACATGGAGCCGAATCCAAGCTCATCTCCAGTGGCGGCCCGTCCAGGAGAGCCTGCCCCCCCTATCCATGCACCCGTCCCCCTAATCTACATGCGCCAGACACATGGATTCCAATTTTTTTTTTTTTTTTTTTCTTGAAGCACATCATTAGAGCCAGAGGCTCTAATAGGCTTCAAAAAAGGATGGGCTTGGGGCGCAGAGCACTGCGCCCTGAGACCACCCAGTTGTGTGACAATAGCGGATGGATATTTGCTATTGTCACACAGATCCTCCTCCTGGAAAAATCAGGAAGCAGGCCCTGAGACACGTTTCCCGATTGGCCGAAAGGAGAAGCCATGCCATTGGCCAAGGAGGAGGAGGGAGCAGAAGCAGGAGACTGAGGAGAAGCCGCCGCCGCTGCTGCTGCCTGACCTCCACATTTTCAGGGTGAGTGAGCCCACAAACGGGGGGGGGGGGTATGGTGTGCGGGCTGGTGTGGTCCGGGGGGGTATGGTGTGGTCCATCTGCCGCCCCCCTGGCCCATGGAGCACCAGCCGCAACTGATTCACATCCAACCTGGAGCCGAACCCAAGCTTATCTCTTTTCCAGATAAATGTGAGTTCTACATATTTCTGGATAATTTTGTTCCTAAGATTGGGCAAATTGCTACAAACTGAAACAAAGAAAAAGAAAACCATCCCTAATCAATGTACTGTTTGTTATTTCTCCGGTATAGACTAATTTTGTGTATTGAGCACCTTAATTAAGGTGATTTTCCTTGTAATTGTGTAAAAAGTTGCAATTGAGTCATTTAAGAAAGAACGGTGAAAGGGAGGCCGAGTATTTAATAGATATCCATCCATGTGAAGTTCTTTTCAACCAATTTAATTAACTTCCCAATGCAAGTCGAGATTTCTAAGTGCCTGTGTTGGTCAAGGTATAAATGTTCATAGGAGCAGTTCGAATCTTGAAAACTCCTTCCTGTGCTTCATGAGTAGAGATCAGAGGAGCAATTTTAGCAAAATTAAATTTGCCTATTCCGTCATTGGTAAAATTTTGCCAGAGAAACACAAAATTATGTACAGTATTTTTATTTTTCGTTATTAAACTCCCCCCCCCCCCCGCCAACAGCACACATACACTATATTACCAAAAGTTTTGTAATGCCTTCCTTTAAACGCACATAAACATTACTGGTATCCCAGTCTTAGTCCGTAGGGTTCAATATTGAGTTGGCCCACCCTTTGCAGCTATAACAGCTTCAAGTCTTCTGGGAAGGCTGTCCACAAGGTTTAGGAGTGTGTCAATGGGAATGTTTGACCATTCTTCCAGCAACACATTTGTGAGGTCAGGCACTGATGTTGGATAGAAGGCCTGGCTCGCAGTCTCCACTTAAATTCATACCAAAGGTGTTCTATTGGGTTGAAATCAGGACTCTGTGCAGGCCAGTTAAATTCATACCGTACAGGAGTGCTGCAGAGATGGTTGTTCTTCTGTAAGGTTCTCCTCTCTCCACAGAGAAACGATGGAGCTCTGTCAGAGTGACTATTGGGTTCTTGGTCACCTCCCTGACTAAGGCCCTTCTCCCCCGATTGCTTAGTTTGGCCCGAGCGGTCCACTCTAGGAAGAGTCCTGTGGTTCCAAACTTCCATTTACGGATGACGAAGGTCACTGATCTTATTGGGACCTTCAATACTGTAGAAATGTTTCTGTACTCTTCCCCAGATCTGTGCCTGGCTTAGTTTGTCTCTGACTAAGACCCTTCTCCCCCGATTGCTTAGTTTGGTCGAGCGCCCCCCTCTAGGAAGAGTCCTATAGTTCCAAACTTCCATTTACGGATGATGAAGGCCACTGTTCTTATTGGGACCTTCAATACTGTAGAAATGTTTCTGTACCCTTCCCCAGATCTGTGCCTGGCTTAGTTTGTCCCTGACTAAGGCCCTTCTCCCCCGATTGCTTAGTTTGGCCGAGCGGCCCACTCTAGGAAGAGTCCTGTGGTTCCAAACTTCCATTCACAGATGACAGAGGCAACCGTTCTCATTGGGACCTTCAATACTGTAGACATGTTTCTGTACCCTTCCCCAGATCTGTGCCTGGCTTAGTTTGTCCCTGACTATGGCCCTTCTCCCCCGATTGCTTAGTTTGGCCGAGCGGCCCACTCTAGGAAGAGTCCTGTGGTTCCAAACTTCCATTTACGGATGATGAAGGCCACTGTTCTTATTGGGACCTTCAATACTGAAGAAATGTTTCTGTACTCTTCCCCAGATCTGTGCCTGGCTTAGTTTGTCTCTGACTAAGACCCTTCTCCCCCGATTGCTTAGTTTGGTCGAGCGGCCCCCTCTAGGAAGAGTCCTGTGGTTCCAAACTTCCATTTACGGATGATGAAGGCCACTGTTCTTATTGGGACCTTCAATACTGAAGAAATGTTTCTGTACTCTTCCCCAGATCTGTGCCTGGCTTGGTATGTGCTCTGACATGCATTGTTAACTGTTGGACCCTATATAGACGGGTGTGTACCTTTCCAAATCATGTCCAATCGACTGAATTTACCACAGGTGGACTCCAATTAAGTTGTGGAAACATCTTAAGGATGATCAGTGGAAACAGGAGGCATCTGAGCTCAATTTTGAGTTTCATGGCAAAGGCTGTGAATACTTGGGATTTTTTTTTTTTTGTTTTTTATTTTTGTTAAATTTGCAAAGATTTCAAACAAACTTCTTTCACATTGACAATATGGGGGATTGTTTGTAGGATTTTGAGGAAAATGAATTTAATCCATTTTGGAAAAAGGCTGTAACATAACAAAATGTGGAAAAAGTGAAGCGCTGGGAATACTTGCCGGATGCTCTTTATCCATTACTATTCACCACCAAAAGAAAGCCCAATTTTTCCTGAAAAAAATGCTGTATAATCCACCTGGATACACAAAGTAATTGTGACAATATGTACAGTTTTACTAACACATGTCAAAGTTGCAAAATTGCGCTTAGGCATTTACATTTGTTTTACCCTTAGGCTCGAAGGGGTTAACCACTTCCGCACTGCTCACTAGAGCTCTACTGCGGCAAAGTGGTTCGTTATCGTCTGGCGACGTAGACCTACATCACCAGACACCCCCCTTTCTCGGCGGCGCGCGCGCGGCGCCGAAGGCTCGCTCCCGCTGTATTCAGTCACAGCGGGAGTCGGGCCAGGGGAGGAGCAGCGGCAATCGCCGCTGCTCTTCCCCGATCGTCGGGGAATCGAGTGTGGAGATCCGCCCGCTTGTGTAAACAGAGCTGGCAGACCTCCTAAGTGACAGGGAGTGACAGATTTCAGGGTTCAGCATAGCTGAACCTACGATCTGTCCCTGTGTCACTCAGTCCCCTCCCCCCACACACATCAGTAATCATCAGGCATACATTAACCCCTCCCTCTCCAATAAAATTAACCCCTTCCCTGCCAGTGTCATTTTTAAAGTAACAGTGCATATATATGTATATATATATATATATAGCACTGATTATTGCAGTAATGTCACTGGTACCCCCAAAAGTGTCAAAAATGTCAGTCAAGGGTCCGATCTGTCCGCCGCAATGTCGCAGTCCAGCAAAAAAAAAATCGCAGATCACCGCCATTACTCGTTAAAAAAAAAAAACACCAAAAATGACAGAAATCTTTCCCTTAGTTAGTAAACACAATAACTTTTGCGCAAACCAATCAAAATACGCTTATTGTGATTTTTTTTTACCAAACATAGGTAACAGAAGACAAATTGGCCAAAAATTTAATTGATTTTTACATTTTTTGGGGGGGGAATTTCATATAAAAAATGTGAAATATTGTTATTTTTTCAAAATTGATGCTCTTTTTTTGTTTATAGCGCAAAAAGTAAAAATAGCACAGGTGATCAAATACCACCAAAAGAAAGCTCTGTTTGTGGGAAAAAAAGGACGTAAATTTCGTTTGGGTACGGCGTCGCACGACCGCGCAATTGTCAGTTAAAATCACACAGTGCCGAATCGCAAAAAGTGGCCCAGACGTAAGACAGCAAAATCCTCCGGTGGTAAAGTGGTTAAAGCTCATCTCTGGAGAAATAACCCCCTACCACTCACTTTATCCTATGCTTAACTACTTGCTGACCACCGGCAGTACATATACTGCGGCAGGTCGGCTCTGTCCCGCGAAGCGATGTAACTGTACGCTGCTTCGTGGGACCGCCACAGGGGGAGCCAATCAGCGGATCTGGCCGCCGGGCACCCGCAATGTTTTCCCATGGAGAAAGAATGGCGATCGGCTTGCTATGGGGGCACCCCAGCCAAGCCGCAGCTCCAAGTATCTATTCAGACACCGAGCCGTGGTTTGGCCTCACCCCCTCTCTCCTAATTGGCTAACTGAGTTTTATTGACAGCAGTGGGAGCCAATGGCACTCAAGAGGGAGAGTCCTGAATGGCCGAGGCATTCGTGGACATTGCTAGATCCAGAGGGGGCTCAGGTAAGAATATTATTTTTATCGACTAAATTAACACTGCTTCACCGGGACATAGCTTCTAGCCTTGCTGCCCTCTCAGAATGGGGGTTTCCTGAAGTAACTACAAGAAACAAACAAAAGGGGGCGCACCAACCTAGTGCATTATCCCATAGCATTTCATAGGTTAAAAAAAAAACCTCCTTAACCACTTCTGGACTGGAAGATTTTCCTCCCTAATGACCAGGCCATTTTTTGCAATTCGGCACTGCGTTATTTTAACGGACAATTGCGCGGTCGTGCGACGCTGTACCCAAATAAAATTGATGTCCTTTTTTTCCCTCAAACAGAGCTTTCTTTTGGTGGTATTTTATCACCTGTGCGATTTTTATTTTTTGCGCTATAAATAAAAAAAGAGCGACAATTCTGAAAAAAAAAAAAAACCAACAAAAAACAACATTTTTCACTGCTATAGAACATTCCCAAAAAAAAAAAAAAAGTTAAAAATTCAATTTTTTTCATCAATTTAGCCCAATTTGTATTCTGCTACATATTTAAAGTAAAAAAAAAAAAAAAATCCCAATAAGTGTATATTGATTGCCTTGTGCAAAAGTTCTCGCATCTACAAACTATGGGAAAGATTTATGTAATTTTTATTTTTATTTTTTACTAGTAATGGAGGCGATTAGCCATTTTTAGCGGGACTGCGACATTGCGGTAGACAGATTGGACCCCTAACTGACATTTTTGACACTTTTGGGGGGGGAACCAGTGACATTACTACAGTAATCAGTGCTAAAAATATCCACTGTTACTGTAATAATGACACTGGCAGGGAAGGGGTTAACACCAGGGGGATCAAAGGGTTAAATATATGCCTAGGGGGTGTTTTCTAACTGTGGGGGGTTGGGCTTATAGAATCAACACAGGGGCCTGTGTTCCTAAATAGGAGGAACACAGGAGCTCTGTGTTGATAGCTGAGAGAACAACGGTCTGCTGGGTTTACAACAGCAGACCGCCGTTCTGTCTTCACGGGGAGCGATCGTGGGTGCCCGGTGGTTATTGCAGCCCCTGGCTCTGCAGATCACCTTCCTCGCTGGCGAATGGGTGCTTCCCCACGATCGATCCCGAGAAGCGCCGTACGGGTATGGCGATTCGCGGGAACCGTATATCTGCGGTGGCTGGTCAGCAAGTGGTTACATACATAGTTAGTCAGGTTGAAAAAAGACACAAGTCCATCTGGTTCAACCAAAAAAAAAAAAAAAAAACAGTATTGAAAACCCAACCAAGTTATACTTGTCAGTACTGGTTAAACTGGTTTAGTTGTACTGGTTAACCACTTAAGCCCCGGAAGATTTTACCCCCTTCCTGACCAGGGCCTATTTTGCTATTCGGCACTGCGTGACTTTAACGGACAATTGCGCGGTCGTGCGACGCTGTACCCAAACGAATTTGGCGTCCTTTTTTTCCCACAAACAGAGCTTTCTTTTGGTGGTATTTGATCACCTGTGCGATTTTTTGATCATGCGCTATAAACAAAAAAAGAGCGTCAATTTTGCAAAAATAACAATATTTTTCACATTTTTTTATATGAAATTCCCCCAAAAAAATGTAAAAATCAAAATTTTTTAACATTTTAGGCCAATTTTTTTTTTTTTACTATGTTTGGTAAAAAAGAAAAACCGCAAAAAGCGTATTTTGATTGGTTTGCGCAAAAGTTATTGCGTTTACTAACAAAGCGAAAGATTTTTGTTGTTTTTTTTTTTTTAACACGTAATGGCGGCGATCTGCGATTTTTTGTCGGGGCTGCGACATTGCGGCGGACAGATCGAACACCTAATTGACATTTTTGACACTTTTGGGGGTACCAGTGACATTACTACAGTAATCAGTGCTAGGGCTCTTTCACACGGGAGGTCCGATCAGATCCGCCTGTCAGTTTTTTAGGCGGATCTGATTGGATCCTCCATGCAGCTCTATGGGGCAGCGGGTGTCAGCGGAGGTCACCTCCGCTGACACCCGCTGCCATCCGCATCCGATCCTGTGCTGAAATCTGGACGGATGGAAACCCTATTTTTCCATCCGTTCAGTAATCGGAGCGGAGCGGATCTGATGAGAGCGGACAAGCGGTCCGTTCTCCTCCGATCCCCCATAGAGGGCAGCGGGTGCTGAGACACCTCCCTCTCCGCTCTGCAAGCGGAGACGGAGCTGTCATCCGCCCGGCTCAGCGGGGATCGCGGATCGATCCCCGCTGAGCAACACGGATCCGCCTGCGGAGGCGGACCGTGTGAAAGAAGACCTATACATATGCACTGTTACTGTAAAAATGACACTGGCAGTGAAGGGGTTAACTTTATTGGAGAGGGAGGGGTTAAGTGTGTCCCTAGGGGCGTGTTTCTAACTGTGATTGGCTGTGGCTACTCGTGTAAGAACAGAGATCAATGGTCCTTCATAGTAGAACCGTGTGATCTCCATTCTTACACAGGGGAGAATGACAGGCGGCTTTGTTTACATTAGCCGCCTGCCTTTCTTCCGGTGTAACGGACGATCGCGAGGGCACACGCGCGGGGGGGTCTGTGACCGCGGGGGAGCGGGAGCGCGCCTCCGGCAGCGCGCACTCGCTTCCCAGAGCCTCACAGGCCTGTGAGGGGCTGACCGCCGACGTAAATAGTCGTGCGGCGGTCGGCAAGCGGTTAAAGTACAACTAAAGACAAAACCTTTTTTTTTTTTTTTTAGTTTTGGTTAGCATAGAGAAGGATTAGAACCCCTGTCAAGTTTTTAATGCTATCTGTGTCCCCATTTGGGAGAGTCACCTTCTCTATTTAAACCTGTTTAATAGATTTGTTTTCACCAAGAGTGAAAATGAAAGAAAATCTCAAATTTTGAGGTGTCACCATAACAGGTAATTTTTGCGATGGCAGCACTAGCTTTAGTGACAACCAGAGGTTCCTTCACTTGGAAGAGATTTTCTCTCACTTCCCGTTTTGGCTATGGGCTAGGAAGTGAAGGGAAATTTCCCAGAGGAGACATAAATGGCAACCAAAAATTTAAATAAATCACATGGCTTCCAGTGCCTTGAAAAAGTATTAACACCCCTTGAAATTTTCCACATTTTGTCATGTTACAACCAAAAACATAAATGTATTTTATTGGGATTTTATGTGATAGACCAACACAAAGTGGCACATAATTGTGAAGTGGAAGGAAAATTATAAATGGTGTCCAACATTTTTTACAAATATGTGTGCATTTGTATTCAAACACAAGAGGGCACCGCCCTAGTGCATTATCCTCAATAAAGGTTTTATTGAAAAATGGGGCCCCATTTGCAATTGCAACCCCTGTAGTTACTCCCCTCGTCAAAGTACCCCATTGTCAGTGGGTCCTACACTATCCATAAAATGAAGGATGAATCCAGCCTCCCTAAACCATTGGAGATACTTACTCCTTACTGGGAGTGGACTCAGGTGGACTCAGGGCCGGCCCTACCATGGGTCCCACTGGGTCCATCGGACCCAGGCAGCACTTTGAGAGGGGCAGCAAATTGACACCTATTATTTTTTTTCAGCAGTTTTGCATGTCATCAGTTTTTGGCGCGTTACAGGCGGCATTTCCCCATCTCATACTGAGTTTGTGGTTTGGAATTGAACATAATGGCATGTCAGATGATTTTGCATATAGCCAAGGAGCTGTTGCAAGCAAAGCTGACTTCCTGATAAATTTATTAGGTTTATTTATCATGATATACACCCCTCACATTTTTGTAAATATTTTATTCTATCTTTTCATGTGACAACACTGAAGAAATTACACTTTGCTACAATGTAAAGTAGTGAGTGTACAGCTTGTATAACAGTGTAAATTTGCTGTCCCCTCAAAATAACTCAACACACAGCCATTAATGTCTAAACCACTGGCAACAAAGGTGAGTACAAAAATGTGAGGGGTGTACTCATTTTTGTGAGATACTGTAAAATAATGAATGTGGGGGGCCTTTTGGTGGGTGTGATTTTTTATTTTTTTGAGGGGGGGGGGGGCGGGGGGGCAGCATTTCATTCTTGGACAGAATGGCACAATGTCTTGGGCCACCCCTGGGTGGACTCTACTAACTAGGTGACTTTGGAAGGCAATTGGTTCCAGTAGATTTTAGTTAGGGGTATCAGAGTAAAGGGGGGTGAATACAAATGTACGCCACGCTTTTCACATATTTATTTGTAAAAAATGTTGAAAACCATTTTATTATTTTCTATCCACTTCACAACTCTCTGCCACTTTGAGTTGGTCTACCACATAAAATCCCAATAAAATACATTTTACTTTTTTGGTTGTAACATGAGAAATGTGGAAAATTTCAAGAGTTATGCCTATTTTAAGGGCACTGTATAACCCTCTCTTTATCCAAAATGAAAAAGAAAAACTTCAGTTCTAATTTAAGTCTACTTGTTAATTTGTTCTTCATAAACACTCATCATGAGATCTCGACAAAAGCATTCTTCACATCTGCTATTGATACCATCGCCTACCTAGATGAGGAACTCTCCAGAGAACGATACGACTATTGTTGCCTCTCGTTCAATGTTCTTAAAAAATAAAAAAGACATTGAGATGTAGTGGTCTGGTAAGTGTTTTCACATCGAGATTCCAGCACCAGTCAAGGTTATAAACGCATCCTCATTTATCCCGTCCTCGAGTGTCTCTCCTTCTTCTCCTCTTTTACTTAAGACGGAAGATTAAACTGGCAGAAGTTGACAATATAAAGGCAGGGAATAAAACAATAACTATTCTTTCCCGTAGAAACCCATTGTCTAATTGAATGCAGCTGGGTCTGTGACAGGAGGGAATTTCAATTAGTTAATTGTCAACCTGGTGACACCATAATTAACCTATCATCAGGATTCATCATGCTCAAGGCAGATTTTTCAAATTACTCAATTATATTGGACGGAAAAGAAAGACTCCCCTCTGTATCTAAAGCAATAAAAACAACGTAGCTGTTTAATGTATGTCTCTCTCTTGAAAGACAAAGGTACATTTGCGTTAAAGAGTTTCTGTCTAGTACGCGCAGTGGAAGCTGGGGGCTCATCCGGGATTTAAAAGAATGAACTCTTGCAGGTTTACTGCTGACATGCCTTGTTCTTGTTCTACCATTGGATGAATTTTGTTTAACCTCCCTAGCAGTATTCCCGAGTGTGGCTCAGGGTTGATATAGTGTGCCAACAGCGGTAACCCCGAGCCACACTCGGGATTACCCCAGAGTCATACTCAACTACCCTGCGATCCCCCGCCGCCCTGCCCACCGTCCTTCAGCCATCCTCCCGCTGTCCTCCCGCTGTGTGCTCGGCCAATGCCAGCACCTGTCTTCCGGTTCCCTTCCCTGCGAGCGTTGCGAGGCAGGGGGGCGCAAATTCAAAAATGTAAATATACCAAATGACACGATACAAAGCTGTGGTCCTAACGGATTACACTGTATCATCCCATTTCACCACGCCTGTGCTTTTCCAGTTCTTTGTGCCTGGAAAATAGAGAACGACCATGGCGTCCAATAAGCGTTTTTATTGCACAAAAGCGCTTTTAGACGAACTGGAAAACAGCGTCAGCGAAACTGAGTTACTTGAAGAACTGAGCGATAGCGATTCGTGGGAAAATTGGTCATCAGGTACGGAAAGTGACGACAGCGATGATTCTGATGTCTCTTTCTGGCACATCGCTTGTGGAATTTGGGAAGAATATCAAATGATTCTTCAGAATTTCCAACGGAGCAATGTGCCAGAAAGAGACATCAGAATCGTCGCTGTCGTCACTTTCCGTACCTGATGACCAATTTTCCCACGAATCGCTATCGCTCAGTTCTTCAAGTAACTCCGTTTCCTTGTCGCTGTTTTCCAGATCCTGCGGCCGCATGCCACCTCTACAGAAGAGGAGGCAGCCACTCCCCTCCCTCCAGGACTCTGTTCCCCAGCCAAAGACCCCGCAGCACATGTGCTCTTGGCTTTAATACAGTATCCCAGAATGCACCGAGGTCACCCGCCCTCTGCCAGTCACCAGGACTGTATGAAAAGCTTATGCACCCATTCATCAGGTTTCCTGCCACTGTCCAACATGCCTCACTATAGGACCTGCGTGAAACACTCTCCAGACTGAATGAATTGCAAACTGAGCACAATGAGCAGACCTCAATAACAGATCCTGCCCTCTGGTAGGCAGAGAACAATATAGATTTACCTGCAGCCCCTCTGGTAAGCAGACAGAGCTCAAAACTATACTCTCTCATTAGCACCTACCTAGGAGGGTGCTACATTGGTGTGCACAGCATATTGCATTGGGTTGTGCACCCCCCGAGCACAAACACACATGCGTGTATATCAGGACAGCAGTGGATAGTGTCAGTACAGCAAAGATTGGTGTCAGTAGTTTTTTATTTATTTATTATTTACAATTTTTATTTTTATTTTTTAAATATTTTTTATAATATTCTTTTTTTATTTTTCTTTACAATTTTTTTAGGAGCCCCATTATGGGGCTTTGGTGAATTATCAGGGGTCTAGACCCCTGATGTCTCACTTTTGAGACAAAGAAAGGGACTGAGAACAAAGATTCCCCAATCCCTTTGTCTGCAGCCTGCAGTAAACATAGTTTACTATGCTTCAGTTAAGAAAGAACACAGGATCGATCAGTACAGATCACTCACTGTGTTCATTCAGAAAAGGAAGGGGCTGGTTAATGAAATGATCAGGACTGTATCAAAAGCCTATAAACCCATTTGTCAGGTTTCCTCCCACTGTCCAACATGCCTCTATATTGGACCAGCGTGAAACACTCTTCAGAATAAATACATTGCATACTGAGCACAATGAAAATGAGAGCCCCCCCTGGTCCCTTCCCTCCCTCTGACACGGGCCGCTGGAGTGGCCGCATCATCTCCCTTGGCCTAATGCATTATTGTCTCCATCCTGCGAGCAGCAATACTCCTGGTGGGCTCCAGCTTTACTACTACCACTGAAGTGTGCCTTCCCCCTGGGACACCAACAGCTGGTCCCAGCAAGCCTTCCGGCTGGTATGTGAACCTTGAGCATTTTTCCATCACAAGTGGGGGACCCACCATTTGGTGTTTGAGGTTGGATGAGACTTGGGCTTTTACCTTTTAGATTAGACTGTGTCGTTCACACATGACTGTGCTTTTATCCAGACTGTGTGCTTTATCTATGGCCACATAATAAATGTTACTGCATGGTTTATATGGAAGCAAGTTTTATTCGTTTATTCATCATCCTCCAATTTATCTACTTGTTTCTCACTGATACCCTGACTTTACCTTGAGCATATAGCCTTTGTGTTTCTGTTCAAGGAGAAGAATGCTTTCCACATTTGGGGTCAGTGAAAATAATCCTCCTCTTCCAGATAACCAAAAAGATCATTGGGTTAATTGGTGACTTATCTGAGTAGCAGGAATTGCTCCTTGCTCAAGGAACCCCTAGCAGCTGTTGGCTTCCATAAAACCCTAGTTGAGAAAGGCTGGGGTAAAGACTAGAAAGCAGTAGTGGCTGGTGCATTGGGGGGGCAGGGGCGACGCCCCCCTATCCATGCGTCCGGCCCCCTAATCTACATGCAGGACGCCGGACGCATGGATTCCAATGGGGTTTTTTTTTTTTTTGAAGCACGTGATTAGAGCCAGAGGCTCTAATAGGCTTCAGAAAAGGGTGGGCTCGGGGCGCAGAGCACTGTGCCCGGAGCCCACCCAGTTGTGTGACAATAACGAATGAATATTCGCTATTATCACACCGATTCTCCTCCCAGCCAATCAGGAAGAGGGTCCTGAGACCCGTTTCCCGAATTGGCCGAAAGGAGAGGCCATGCTATTGGCCAAGGAGGAGGAGGGATGAGACCCAGGGGAAGCCGCCGCTGCTGGGGGAAGCCGCCACTGAGGGAAGCCACCGCCGCTGCTGCCTGCCATCCACATCAGTCCAGGTGATTGAGCCGGCAACGGGGGGGGGTATGATCTGGTCCGTCTGACACCCCTCCTCCCCCCGGCCCATGGAGCACCATCTGCCACTGGTAGAAACTATCCCTGGTTACTCATTCAGCCTAAAAATGAAATAGTAAATAAAACACACACACAGACAAGGCCCTTTATTAGCATGACCCATGGTGCAAATCCATTATCATCCTCATTGTTGAACAATGAACAACAATCCTGACAACTTGCCTACCCAAAACGGCAACATGAGCACAAGGATCCTCTCCTGATGGACTCTTGCTGTAACTGGCAGCTCCCCAGCCTTCTGCTAATGGGATGCCACCTGATGTCATTGACCAGCTATGGTACTGACCATGTTTAGTCATTTCTTGCACCTGAGATGCCTACAGGCTTGTTTACAATGTGAAACAAGTCAACAGGATCCTTGGTTGCTAGTATCCTGGCAGCCGCCTATGTCCTAGTAACAAGCAACGTTGGTGGCACGACTAGTGGGAAGTTGTCATTTAGTGGCGGTTATAATACCCCCAATAAATGAGTTCTCATTGGTTCTACTGGTCTACAAAGAGAGAACTGTAGGAGGGGGAACCCTGCATTGCACTGAACTCGAATCGTATCCCTGGTTTTTAAAACTATAAAAGTACCAAAGCCATTTTAGGTACTGGTAGTACATATTGGTAGTACTTTAAAAGTTGCAATAGTTCTGAAGCTTTTGTAGGAAAACGATCTTCCTCTATCATATAGGCAGTGATTATATAATTATTTCTAGCACAGATCACATCACTAATATCTGAGTCTATTATGTGACATAAAACTTTTAAGGCTGAAAGAAAGTGCTTCTTCATCAAACTCTATTCTAATGCTTCTATCTCTAATATCAAGACACTTGCGATTTTTCTCTTTGTCTTTTTTCTTTTTTTTTTACTGCCCTTTTACTATCAATGTTATATCTTTAGGTCCATTGCAGCACCATTGATTATACAATATTGGTGTTTACATCATAAAAATGATCAGGGGGAGTCCTTAAACAGCGCAATAACTAAAAGTTGGAGAGAGATCCACTAAAAAGAAGACGTAAGTTGCTATAATTAAATGCCCTATAAACAACATCCAAAATGTGCAAGTCAAAGCTTCAAAAGCTCATTGTTATTCTGTTCAGGTGCCAATGCTATTTCTTACCCCTTTATGATTCAAGGTTATTGAACTCAAGATGCCAAGACCAAAGTTAGCAATTTTAGTAGGTGTCGGATAAAGTGAGACCTACCACTAGATAATCACTGCAGCATTTTTCTTTCTATTTAAATAACCCAAATGCCTACCTAAGCCTGTGGTCACATGATGTGCTGGGTCTCAAGTATAACTGCAAAGTTGGAAAGTCCTTCTTCAGGTGCCCACAATGATTCCCGGTGTCGTAGACACTTCCTATTGTCCATTGATAGGATCTTCACAGGTCCTGAAGATCTCCATTGCTGCTCAGCAACTGTTGTCAAGTTGTTGCTCCATGTGGAGAGTTCATTCAAGTTTTATCCTGTGTTGAGCCCTAAAGAAGGGGGAGTGGTGTTGCCCCCAAAAGACGTTGACTGTTTTTTGTAACTTTTTAACTAACAATTAACCACTTTACCGCTGCTCACTAGAGCTCTACTGTGGCAAAGTGGCTCTTGTAGGTCTGACGACGTAAGACCTACGTCGCCAGACATTCCCCTCTCTCGACGTCGCGCGCGCGCCGCCGGAGGCTCGCTCCCTCTGTATTCAGTCAAAGCAGGAGTCGGGCCAGGGGAGGAGCAGCAGCGATCGCCGCTGCTCTTCCTCGATCGTCGGGGAATCGAGTCTGGAGATCCGCCCGCTTGTGTAAACAAAGCGGGCGGATCTCCTAAGTGACAGGCAGTGTCAGATTGCAGGGTTCAGCATAGCTGAACCTGCGATCTGTCCCTGTGTCACTCAGTCAACTCCCCCCACACATGTCAGTAAGCACCAGGCATACATTAACCCCTCCCTCTCCAATAAAATTAACCCCTTCCCTGCCAGTGTAATTTTTACAGTAACAGTGCATATTTATAGCACTGATTACTGTAGTAATGTCACTGGTACCCCCAAAAGTGTCAAAAATGTCAGTCAAGTGTCCGATCTGTCCGCCGCAATGTCGCAGTCCCGAAAAAAAAATCTCAGATCGCCGCCATTACTCGTTAAAAAAAAAACCACCAAAAACGACAAATCTTTCCCTTAGTTAGTAAATGCAATAACTTTTGCGCAAACCAATCAAAATACACTTTTTTTTACCAAAAATATGTAGCAGAAAACAAATTGGCCTAAAATGATAAAAAATTTAGATTTTTACATTTTTTTGGGGGGAATTTCATATAAAAAATGTGAAAAATATTGTTATTTTTTCAAAATTGTCGCTTTTTTTTTTGTTTATAGCGCAAAAAATAAAAATCACACAGGTGATCAAATACCACCAAAAGAAAGCTCTATTGGTGGGAAAAAAAGGATGCCAATTTCGTTTGGGTACGGCGTTGCATGACCGCGCAATTGTCAGTTAAAGTTGCACAGTGCCGAATCGCAAAAAGTGGCCTGGACGTAAGACAGCAAAATCCTCCGGTGGTAAAGTGGTTAAAATGATCTTAGACTCTTTCATCCGGTTTTAGTCTGGCACTCTTTTCTGAATTTCTATGGTTTGAGCTACTGTTGGGTGCCAATTGAGAGAACCCTTGCTGTGTGGGAGTTGCCTCGGCAGAGCTTTTGATCCTGTCTGAAATGTTCCTTCATCTGACTACACGTGCAAGCCTAAAAGTCTTCAGCACCTGTTTGAGTATGTATTCTGAAGGTTCCAGTGGCAGAACGGCAATTTCTTGATGAAAGGTACAAGAAGAGAGGACAGGCGCCAGAGGGCGGAAGTACCACGCTATGGAAGGGACTCAGGAGCCATAAGGAGAAGCCTGTACATTTGCCTTAATGTAAGTGTTTTATGTATGCTATGCAATAAACCATAAGAGCCCATTCACACTAGCACGACTTGTGAGGCGACTTGTGTAGCCCCAGGTCGCTTGACATAACAAAAGCAATGTTAATCTATCAGTGCCGTCTTAATTGGCACTACTGAAGTCGCTCTGACTTCATAAAAGGGTCCTGTACTACTTTGAGGCGACCTGTGATCGACTGTCCCATATACTTCAATGGGAGTCGCCTCCTTATCTTAAATGACACGACTTGTTATCAGACTTTCCAGGAAGAAGAAAGAGATTAGCCAGGCATTCCCCACAGACAAAGTCGCCTGTCTCTTCAAAGTAGTGCACAAGTCTCTTCCAAGTCTCTTCCAAGTCTCTAAACAAGTCTCTAAACAAGTCTCTTCAAGTCACGGGGCGACTTTCTGGTCGTGGTAGTGTGAACCGGCTCTTATTGTTTCACTGAGTGGCGCCTGTCCTCTCTTTTTGTATGTGCCAGCGGGATTTTTGGCTTCTGCCTGCCTACAGCGCTGCCCTCCGTGACAACATTGGAACATTGCACCACCTGGAAGTCCCCTCTTCTCCATTTTCATCCCAGTGCGGGCCCCACCTTGTTGGCACAAGCGCCCAACACATCCTCTTCTGTTTCTTGATGAAAGGTGACTGGTCTCCACTAGTAGAATAAGCTCCAGGAAAAAAACACATGAGGGCTTTAGAGGGATTTACAAAATGGTGAATGGATGGGAATGGGAGATCAGTGAAGGGGATGGGGTAGATTATTTCTCATTGCTCGTAGGAGGGCTTTAACTTAGCAATGTGACTAACTTTATTGATTAAACTGGCATCCGGGGTAGGCATTTTTGGTCCTCAAATTACTCTCCAGTATCACCCTGGATCTGATGGTCCATTATACAATTCAATATATTCAGTTCTTGCAAAGCCCTGAAGAAGAGGAACCATTTTAGTGCATGAAAAAAAAAATCAGTTTTTATTAAATGTCACTTCCAAAAAAAATCTGGCCTGGACTTTATACAACTAATCTGGTATTTATCACCTTGCACCCTCAAGTTTCTACATACTTTGATCCATAATATATCTGATCAGTGTTGGAGGTGTCACAAACAGGACTTTTTTTCTCAGAGAATAGGTTCAGGAACTCTTCTTTTTAAGTCACCCTTCGCCTCTGCCCCTTACCCACCTCCAAGAACCGTTTCTTGGTTCCGCCCCTCACCCACCTCCCAATACCGCCCCTTTTTGAGAATAGAGACCCAAGTATTATTTTGTGGTGCTAAGTATTTTGGATGGAATTTGTTAATGATAACAAGAAAGACAGTAAAATAGATCTAGCATGGACACTCCCAACGACAATAGATCCACCCCTGCAACAATAGACTCCCAACAGCCAGCATCAATAGACCTTCCAGCAGCCAGAAACAAAGACCCCTCCCTCAACAGTACATCCCTCCCAGCAACAATTGACCCCCTGCAACATAAGATTCACCCCCAGCAACAATAGATACCTACCAGCAACAATAGACTCCCCCCCTGCAAAAATAGATCCCTTCCAGCAACAAGAGGTTCCTCAGTAGCCAGCATCAATAGACCCCTTCCTCTACAGTACCTCCCTCCCAGCAACAACTGATCCCCAGCAACATACATTACATACAGTACATACATTTAGTTCTGGAGGTGCCGGAACTGCGTTCCCCCGCGTTCCCGCTGAAAAAAAGCCCTGGTCACAAACAACCAAGAAGATGATACCATATTTTCAAGACTTGTCCATTAATTAAAGTGATTGTAAAGTCTTGTTTTTTTAAGTTAAAAATAACAAACATGTTATGCTTACCTGCTCTGTGAAGTGGATTTGCACACAGCAGCCACAGCAGCTCAGGTCCTCCCCTTATCGGGTCTTATTTGGTGCTCCTGGCCCCTACCTACTGTTGAGTGCCCCCACAGCAAGCAGCTTGCTATGAGGGCACCAGAGCCGAGCCAAAGCTCCCTGTGTCCATTCAGACAAGGAGCTATGGCTTGGCCCCCACTGAGGGGCTTAGGGGGACTGTTGCACTCAGAAGACTTCATAGCTTTTGGTATGTCAATGGTGCATTGAGACATGAATATAAATATATATATATATATATATATATATATATATATAGAGAGATAGATAGATAGATAGATAGATAGATAGATAGATAGATAGATAGATAGATAGATAGATAGATAGATAGATAGATAGATAGATAGATAGATAGATAGATAGATAGATAGATAGATAGATAGATAGATAGATAGATAGATAGATAGATAGACAGACAGACAGACCATATGTCTGTATAACAATATATAGAAATATTGAAGTGAAGGAATTGTAGCTTACATTTGGTTATTAATTACAGCGTGGTAATCCCTGATGAAGAAAAGTATTTTCAATATTTTCGAAACGCGTTGGATATTCCTGCTGGGAGCAGCAACCTCTGCATTTTTATGTGCAAGTAGGATGCAAAAGTTCTCTAACCAGCTGGATATTGCCACATGTTCTAAGGAATAATATATTTACAAGTTGGTTTGTCCCCGCGAAGGGAATTACACATTATCTGTATTGTTTTTACAAAAACTATGAACGATTTTACTCATTGTCAATAAATATTTACTTTTTAAGATATTTTTGTTAAATTTTGTATTGGTATGTTAGTATTTTTCAATTGCCCTACACAGTCTCATTAACATAGAGGAGTTAAGTAGTAATACAGCCGGGATGAAGGCAAGCACACTCATTGTTATGTAAGCATCCTAAAGATAAAAAATAAAAATAAAACGTATGACTTTACAACCACTTTCATTTTGATGGTGAGGGGTCTAAGCATTAACTGGTATTCAGCAGAGCTCCTGAGGGTAGAAATGGGTTTTGATCTATGTTAGTACCAGGTTGTGGTCCTCAGGATTACCCCGCCAGGAGGTGAGCAAGCTGGGGTCCAGTAGCAGATAAAGCAGGTAGGGATTAAGCAGAAGCGTAGTCAGTAAACAAGCCAAAGGTTAGAAACAAGTGGTTGCAGGTTAGGATCAAGAGGAAGAATAGTTGAGGAACAAGCCAAAGGTTGGAAATAAGTAGTTGCAGGTTAGGATCAAGAGGAAGAATAGTTGAGGAACACTCCAAAGGTTGGTAACAAGTGGTTGAAGGTTAGGATCAAGAGGAAGAATAGTCGAGGAACAAGTCAAAGGTTGGAAATAAGTAGTTGCAGGTTAGGATCAAGAGGAAGAATAGTCGAGGATTCGAACACGCCAAAGGTTGGAAATAAAAAGTTGCAGGTTAGGATCAAGAGGAAGATTAGTCGAGGAACACGTCAAAGGTTGGTAACAAGTGGTTGCAGGTTAGGACCAAGGGGAAGAATAGTCGAGGAACAAGCCAAAGGTTGGAAATAAGTACTTGCAGGTTAGGATCAAGAGGTAGAATAGTCGAGGAACACCCCAAAGGTTGGTAACAAGTGGTTGCAGGTTAGGATCAAGAGGAAGAATAGTCGCGGAACAAGCCAAAGGTTGGAAATAAGTAGTTGCAGGTTAGGATCAAGAAGAAGAATAGTTGAGGAACACGCCAAAGGTTGGTAACAAGTGGTTGCAGGTTAGGATCAAGAGGAAGAATAGTTGAGGAATGCTCCAAAGGTTGGTAACAAGTGGTTGAAGGTTAGGATCAAGAGAAAGAATAGTCGTGGAACACACCAAAGGCTGGTAACAAGTGGTTGCAGGTTAGGATCAAGAGGAAAAATAGTCGAGGAACACGCTAGAGGTTGGAAATAAGTACTTGCAGGTTAGGATCAAGAGGAAAAATAGTCGAGGAACACGCCAAAGGTTGGTAACAAGTGGTTGCAGGTTAGGATCAAAAGGAAGAATAGTCGAGGAACACGCCAGAGGTTGGAAATAAGTACTTGCAGGTTAGGATCAAGAGGAAAAATAGTCGAGGAACACGCCAAAGGTTGGTAACAAGTGGTTGCAGGTTAGGATCAAGAGGAAGAATAGTCGAGGAACACGCCAGAGGTTGGAAATAAGTACTTGCAGGTTAGGATCAAGAGGAAGAATAGTCGAGGAACACGTCAAAGGTTGAAAATAAGTACTTGAAGGTTAGGATCAAGAGGATGAATAGTTGAGGAACACCCCAAAGGTTGGTAACAAGCTGTATTGAAGATATGGACAGCATCAGGAGTGACAAGAATTAGATATTGGCTGGAGAGAGCACAATAATCTGGCAAACAGGAAGTGCAAAGGCATGGCTTAAATAATACATTTTTTGGAGGAGCAAAGTGTTCTAGAAAAACAAGGTTGTCTAAGGAATCAGCCAGGGAGCTATCAAGCATCTCAGGTGGCTCAGCAAGAAGAGATACTGCCATAGGCATCAGAGGTTGCAGGTTCAGGGCTGAGTCCTGACACATATGCAATACCATTGAGTGCTATGTAAGGATCTTCGGATCCATTACTTTTTAACTCTATATTAAAGTGTTTATTTATTATATTAATGTTTACCCTTTGCTGTCTACATTGGTATCTCATAAGTAACTTTCTTTCTTTTGGTTGCCTACCACTTCATATCCAAGTTTAAAAAAGGGAAAAAAAAGTTTTGGTTGGCATCTAGCTTAGTGCAATGGCATCCCTGAAAGGATTTGATCCCACCGCTGTCAAATGGCATTTCTGAAAGTTTGTCTATTTCTGCTTTGAATCCCTTTTTACAGGATGACTCACAAATCCTTTGTTGTGTTATTACGTGCCATACCTGTGGCACTCAGCATCACAAACGGCATAACAACATGACTGTATTAATTTTGAGGAGCCGAGGAATGCAATTGTCTCCGTTCTGGCGGGCTCTGCCTTGACACTGAAAATAATAAAGGCTGACAGGTGTAGGGTTAAGTGGGCAAACATCTAGTGTTGCAACGTTTACCTGCCAAGAGCCTCCGTCTCTTGCTATTACTTCAAAGGAAACAAAAATTCAATAAACATTTAAATAAATAATAACGGGAGCTGTCAGCGTAATGTTTCTAAATATTTTACAGAGCATCCTCTGTCCTTTCAACGGCACTTTCTCTCCCTTTCCCACCAGTACATCTGCATCCAGAAAAAAAAAAAAATCTCATTATTCACATCTCGAACTACCTTTAAACATCTAGACTTTAAAACGCGGTGCATTTATTTTTAATGGGGAAGGTAATTGAAGCGAATGCTATTGTAGCAGACGCATTTTTTAATATTCAATACATGGGAAATCTACTCACCACTGACTCATAATTTTATACAAAGCCATCGCGGCTAGAGTTACGTCGGGATACCAGTCAGTAATTGCTTTGATATCTAAAGCTTCAAAGTGGAGATCGTCACTTGCTTTTCAAATAACGTTACTCTCTGTGTGGTTTAGACGGGGAAGGAGAAGGAGATAATAATGTTCAAGTAGACTTTACATGAATTAAAAGTCCTATCATTACCGCTAAGCTCCTTTTCATTTGACAGAGGGAGTAATTTTCACCTTGCTCAGCTGGTAGCGACAAAATAGGCTTTGTACCTGTTTCTTCTATCATAAAAACTAGTGTAATGTAGAGTCATTACCAAGCGCCAATTGAATCTAAAAGGTCAATGTCAACTGGAAAAATGGAGTTTCGGTTTTTTGCATGGCTGTCGACAAATTAAATAACTTGGGGACTCCAGTGTTGTCTGTGAAGGTTCTCATTTATCCAGTTCTTCGTGTAGCTAGTAGTAGTAGTAGTCACATTCAGCTGCACTGGTTTTGTAATACTGGAGACGTTTCACGGCTTATCTTGTCATCTGTGGTTGTAATGAGTGTCAGGAAATTCAAACAACAGTATCTCTCCTGCGCTCGAGTGGTGTGCGGGAAGGTAAATGTTCTGGGTGGTTGTTTTGCACCCTCCTCACAGGGCCGGATTAAGAGCATCATGGGCTTGGTGCTGAGGATTTTGAAGGGCCTTAAGGGCCGTGCCTTGGCATGCACCCAGAGGAGGAAGGGTGCAGCCATGCATGCCTAATTCCACATGGGATGCTGTCTCTGAAGCCCATAAACACATCCATGCATCGGCAAATGTCCCTCCTTGTCCGGCCTTCGTGCTGTGTGGGGAGGTTCTGAGGGAGCTGCCTGGGGAAGCGAGCATAGAAGCCAGACTTCTGTGTTTACAAGTGACAGAAGAGGGGTAACAGTGAATATGGCCAACCTGGGGCCTATATAAAGGTAGGGGCCTGGAGCTGCAGCTCCAATAGCCCCTACGTTAATCTGGCCCTGCCTCCTCAGGACCAAGGGTATCCAAAAAGAAAACGACAATAGAAGGGCGCACCGACCTTGTGCATTACCACTAAAAATGTTTATCACCTCAATACCGGCCCATAGTACATATACGTCCTGAGTAGTGTTGAGCGAACACGGACTGTATTATTCGTGTTCGTACCGAATAATTGGATTTTTTGTACCCGAACACGGACACGGACACTTTACTGTATGTTCGGGTAAAAATCCGTGTTCGGTCGTTTTATTTCCGGGTTTTGCATGCTTTGGCGCTCTTTTCATGGCGGGCTTTCAACAGCCAATCAACAATCGTTTAACTGGTGTGCCTTAAGCCATCCCAGCCATGCCTGCAAATGTCTCAGTAGCTGTGATTGGCCGTCTGAAGCATGTGACCAAGTCTTTATAAGTTCGAGGCAGCCGCAGCGGCGTCATTATGCTGCTTAGATTCAGGGACAGAGAGCACACATCAACGTGCTGGCTGCTGATTAGGGAAAGATAGGCAGGAAAAAACCATTTGTGTCCGGATAGAATTGAGGGACAGGTCGGAGTGTTTAGGCAGGGCGAGTTGTAGGCATTTTAGGGATAGAGTCTGCTGAATTATATAGGGTCAGTGTCTTCTACAAACTACAATCGATATTGCTGTGTGGGGGGTGGGGTGAATCTGCACTCAATCCTGATCTACGATCTCTTCTCAATCCTGTTAGGGACAGAGTCTGCTGAATTTTAGGGAAACTGTGTTCTACAAACTACAATCGATATTGCTGTGTGGGGGGTGGGGTGAATCTGCACTCAATCCTGATCTACGATCTCTTCTCAATCCTGTTAGGGACAGAGTCTGCTGAATTTTAGGGAAACTGTGTTCTACAAACTACAATCGATATTGCTGTGTGGGGGGTGGGGTGAATCTGCACTCAATCCTGATCTACGATCTCTTCTCAATCCTGTTAGGGACAGAGTCTGCTGAATTTTAGGGAAACTGTGTTCTACAAACTACAATCGATATTGCTGTGTGGGGGGTGGGGTGAATCTGCACTCAATCCTGATCTACGATCTCTTCTCAATCCTGTTAGGGACAGAGTCTGCTGAATTTTAGGGAAACTGTGTTCTACAAACTACAATCGATATTGCTGTGTGGGGGGTGGGGTGAATCTGCACTCAATCCTGATCTACGATCTCTTCTCAATCCTGTTAGGGACAGAGTCTGCTGAATTTTAGGGAAACTGTGTTCTACAAACTACAATCGATATTGCTGTGTGGTGTGGGATTGGAGATAGGCAGGTGTCAGTGATCCACATCCATTTTTCTGTGTGTGAGCTGCAGTGAACACAATCTTTTTGGGCTGCAGTGAACACAATCTTTTTGGGCTGCAGTGAACACAATCTTTTTGGGCTGCAGTGAACACAATCTTTTTGGGCTGCAGTGAACACAATCTTTTTGGGGTGCAGTGAACAAAATCTTTTTGGGGTGCAGTGAACACAATCCTTTTTGGTGTGCAGTGAACACAATCTTTGTGGGGTGCAGTGAACAAAATCCTTTGTGGGGTGCAGTGAACACAATCTTTTTGGGGTGCAGTGAACAAAATCCTTTTTGGGGTGCAGTGAACAACATCCTTTTTGGGGTGCAGTGAACACAATCTTTTTGGGGTGCAGTGAACAAAATCCTTTGTGGGGTGCAGTGAACACAATCTTTTTGGGGTGCAGTGAACACAATCTTTTTGGGGTGGAGTGAACAACATCCTTTTTGGGGTGCAGTGAACAAAATCCTTTTTGGGGTGCAGTGAACAAAATCATTTTTGGGGTGCAGTGAACACAATCTTTTTGGGGTGCAGTGAACACAATCTTTGTGGGGTGCAGTGAACACAATCTTTTTGGGGTGGAGTGAACAACATCCTTTTTGGGGTGCAGTGAACAACATCCTTTTTGGGGTGCAGTGAACACAATCTTTTTGGGGTGCAGTGAACACAATCTTTGTGGGGTACAGTGAACAGAATCTTTGTGGGGTGCAGTGAACAAAATCTTTGGGGGGTACAGTGAACACAATCTTTGTGAGGTGCAGTGAACACAATCTTTGTGGGGTGCAGTGAACACAATCATTGTGGGGTGCAGTGAACTCAATCTTTGTGGGGTACAGTGAACACAATCTCATACTGAAGGTTTGAGGGTGCTGCCTGTTCCATACTCCCCCTACTCCTCATCTAGCCTTTTAGGGGTACAAACAATAGTAATTGGGGCCTAGTGTGGTTGTGTACGTGTGATATACATACACTTTTTTGGGATCATATTTTCTATTCCGCTATTTAATCAAAAACCTTTGGGGATCAGTTAAATTGGGGGATAGTCTGTGTTGGTACGTGTGAGAGAGATCCACCTTTCCAAGTTGTTGGGGTTCATCTCATACTTCTGAAGGTTTGAGGGTGCTGCCTGTTCCATACTCCCCCTACTCCTAGCCTTTTAGGGGTACAAACAATAGTAATTGGGGCCTAGTGTGGTTGTGTACGTGTGATATACATACACTTTTTTGGGATCATATTTTCTATTCCGCTATTTAATCAAAAACCTTTGGGGATCAGTTAAATTGGGGGATAGTCTGTGTTGGTACGTGTGAGAGAGATCCACCTTTCCAAGTTGTTGAGGTTCATCTCATACTTCTGAAGGTTTGAGGGTGCTGCCTGTTCCATACTCCCCCTACTCCTAGCCTTTTAGGGGTACAAACAATAGTAATTGGGGCCTAGTGTGGTTGTGTACGTGTGATATACATACACTTTTTTGGGATCATATTTTCTATTCCGCTATTTAATCAAAAACCTTTGGGGATCAGTTAAATTGGGGGATAGTCTGTGTTGGTACGTGTGAGAGAGATCCACCTTTCCAAGTTGTTGGGGTTCATCTCATACTTCTGAAGGTTTGAGGGTGCTGCCTGTTCCATACTCCCCCCTACTCCTAGCCTTTTAGGGGTACAAACAATAGTAATTGGGGCCTAGTGTGGTTGTGTACGTGTGATATACATACACTTTTTTGGGATCATATTTTCTATTCCGCTATTTAATCAAAAACCTCTGGGGATCAGTTAAATTGGGGGATAGTCTGTGTTGGTACGTGTGAGAGAGATCCACCTTTCCAAGTTGTTGGGGTTCATCTCATACTTCTGAAGGTTTGAGGGTGCTGCCTGTTCCATACTCCCCCTACTCCTAGCCTTTTAGGGGTACAAACAATAGTAATTGGGGCCTAGTGTGGTTGTGTACGTGTGATATACATACACTTTTTTGGGATCATATTTTCTATTCCGCTATTTAATCAAAAACCTTTGGGGATCAGTTAAATTGGGGGATAGTCTGTGTTGGTACGTGTGAGAGAGATCCACCTTTCCAAGTTGTTGGGGTTCATCTCATACTTCTGAAGGTTTGAGGGTGCTGCCTGTTCCATACTCCCCCTACTCCTAGCCTTTTAGGGGTACAAACAATAGTAATTGGGGCCTAGTGTGGTTGTGTACGTGTGATATACATACACTTTTTTGGGATCATATTTTCTATTCCGCTATTTAATCAAAAACCTCTGGGGATCAGTTAAATTGGGGGATAGTCTGTGTTGGTACGTGTGAGAGAGATCCACCTTTCCAAGTTGTTGGGGTTCATCTCATACTTCTGAAGGTTTGAGGGTGCTGCCTGTTCCATACTCCCCCCTACTCCTAGCCTTTTAGGGGTACAAACAATAGTAATTGGGGCCTAGTGTGGTTGTGTACGTGTGATATACATACACTTTTTTGGGATCATATTTTCTATTCCGCTATTTAATCAAAAACCTTTGGGGATCAGTTAAATTGGGGGATAGTCTGTGTTGGTACGTGTGAGAGAGATCCACCTTTCCAAGTTGTTGGGGTTCATCTCATACTTCTGAAGGTTTGAGGGTGCTGCCTGTTCCATACTCCCCCTACTCCTAGCCTTTTAGGGGTACAAACAATAGTAATTGGGGCCTAGTGTGGTTGTGTACGTGTGATATACATACACTTTTTTGGGATCATATTTTCTATTCCGCTATTTAATCAAAAACCTTTGGGGATCAGTTAAATTGGGGGATAGTCTGTGTTGGTACGTGTGAGAGAGATCCACCTTTCCAAGTTGTTGGGGTTCATCTCATACTTCTGAAGGTTTGAGGGTGCTGCCTGTTCCATACTCCCCCTACTCCTAGCCTTTTAGGGGTACAAACAATAGTAATTGGGGCCTAGTGTGGTTGTGTACGTGTGATATACATACACTTTTTTGGGATCATATTTTCTATTCCGCTATTTAATCAAAAACCTTTGGGGATCAGTTAAATTGGGGGATAGTCTGTGTTGGTACGTGTGAGAGAGATCCACCTTTCCAAGTTGTTGGGGTTCATCTCATACTTCTGAAGGTTTGAGGGTGCTGCCTGTTCCATACTCCCCCTACTCCTAGCCTTTTAGGGGTACAAACAATAGTAATTGGGGCCTAGTGTGGTTGTGTACGTGTGATATACATACACTTTTTTGGGATCATATTTTCTATTCCGCTATTTAATCAAAAACCTCTGGGGATCATTTAAATTGGGGGATAGTCTGTGTTGGTACGTGTGAGAGAGATCCACCTTTCCAAGTTGTTGGGGTTCATCTCATACTTCTGAAGGTTTGAGGGTGCTGCCTGTTCCATACTCCCCCCTACTCCTAGCCTTTTAGGGGTACAAACAATAGTAATTGGGGCCTAGTGTGGTTGTGTACGTGTGATATACATACACTTTTTTGGGATCATATTTTCTATTCCGCTATTTAATCAAAAACCTTTGGGGATCAGTTAAATTGGGGGATAGTCTGTGTTGGTACGTGTGAGAGAGATCCACCTTTCCAAGTTGTTGGGGTTCATCTCATACTTCTGAAGGTTTGAGGGTGCTGCCTGTTCCATACTCCCCCTACTCCTAGCCTTTTAGGGGTACAAACAATAGTAATTGGGGCCTAGTGTGGTTGTGTACGTGTGATATACATACACTTTTTTGGGATCATATTTTCTATTCCGCTATTTAATCAAAAACCTTTGGGGATCAGTTAAATTGGGGGATAGTCTGTGTTGGTACGTGTGAGAGAGATCCACCTTTCCAAGTTGTTGGGGTTCATCTCATACTTCTGAAGGTTTGAGGGTGCTGCCTGTTCCATACTCCCCCTACTCCTAGCCTTTTAGGGGTACAAACAATAGTAATTGGGGCCTAGTGTGGTTGTGTACGTGTGATATACATACACTTTTTTGGGATCATATTTTCTATTCCGCTATTTAATCAAAAACCTCTGGGGATCAGTTAAATTGGGGGATAGTCTGTGTTGGTACGTGTGAGAGAGATCCACCTTTCCAAGTTGTTGGGGTTCATCTCATACTTCTGAAGGTTTGAGGGTGCTGCCTGTTCCATACTCCCCCTACTCCTAGCCTTTTAGGGGTACAAACAATAGTAATTGGGGCCTAGTGTGGTTGTGTACGTGTGATATACATACACTTTTTTGGGATCATATTTTCTATTCCGCTATTTAATCAAAAACCTTTGGGGATCAGTTAAATTGGGGGATAGTCTGTGTTGGTACGTGTGAGAGAGATCCACCTTTCCAAGTTGTTGGGGTTCATCTCATACTTCTGAAGGTTTGAGGGTGCTGCCTGTTCCATACTCCCCCTACTCCTAGCCTTTTAGGGGTACAAACAATAGTAATTGGGGCCTAGTGTGGTTGTGTACGTGTGATATACATACACTTTTTTGGGATCATATTTTCTATTCCGCTATTTAATCAAAAACCTCTGGGGATCAGTTAAATTGGGGGATAGTCTGTGTTGGTACGTGTGAGAGAGATCCACCTTTCCAAGTTGTTGGGGTTCATCTCATACTTCTGAAGGTTTGAGGGTGCTGCCTGTTCCATACTCCCCCCTACTCCTAGCCTTTTAGGGGTACAAACAATAGTAATTGGGGCCTAGTGTGGTTGTGTACGTGTGATATACATACACTTTTTTGGGATCATATTTTCTATTCCGCTATTTAATCAAAAACCTTTGGGGATCAGTTAAATTGGGGGATAGTCTGTGTTGGTACGTGTGAGAGAGATCCACCTTTCCAAGTTGTTGGGGTTCATCTCATACTTCTGAAGGTTTGAGGGTGCTGCCTGTTCCATACTCCCCCTACTCCTAGCCTTTTAGGGGTACAAACAATAGTAATTGGGGCCTAGTGTGGTTGTGTACGTGTGATATACATACACTTTTTTGGGATCATATTTTCTATTCCGCTATTTAATCAAAAACCTTTGGGGATCAGTTAAATTGGGGGATAGTCTGTGTTGGTACGTGTGAGAGAGATCCACCTTTCCAAGTTGTTGAGGTTCATCTCATACTTCTGAAGGTTTGAGGGTGCTGCCTGTTCCATACTCCCCCTACTCCTAGCCTTTTAGGGGTACAAACAATAGTAATTGGGGCCTAGTGTGGTTGTGTACGTGTGATATACATACACTTTTTTGGGATCATATTTTCTATTCCGCTATTTAATCAAAAACCTTTGGGGATCAGTTAAATTGGGGGATAGTCTGTGTTGGTACGTGTGAGAGAGATCCACCTTTCCAAGTTGTTGGGGTTCATCTCATACTTCTGAAGGTTTGAGGGTGCTGCCTGTTCCATACTCCCCCTACTCCTAGCCTTTTAGGGGTACAAACAATAGTAATTGGGGCCTAGTGTGGTTGTGTACGTGTGATATACATACACTTTTTTGGGATCATATTTTCTATTCCGCTATTTAATCAAAAACCTTTGGGGATCAGTTAAATTGGGGGATAGTCTGTGTTGGTACGTGTGAGAGAGATCCACCTTTCCAAGTTGTTGGGGTTCATCTCATACTTCTGAAGGTTTGAGGGTGCTGCCTGTTCCATACCCCCCCTACTCCTCATCTAGCCTTTTAGGGGTACAAACAATAGTAATTGGGGCCTAGTGTGGTTGTGTACGTGCGAGATACATACACTTTTTTTGATCATATTTCCTATTCCGCTATTCAATAAAAACCTTTGAGGATCAATTGAATTGCGGGATAGTCTGTGTCGGTACGTGTGAGAGAGATCCACCTTTCCAAGTTGTTGGGGTTCATCTCATACTTCTGAAGGTTTGAGGGTGCTGCCTGTTCCATACCCCCCCTACTCCTCATCTAGCCTTTTAGGGGTACAAACAATAGTAATTGGGGCCTAGTGTGGTTGTGTACGTGCGAGATACATACACTTTTTTTGATCATATTTCCTATTCCGCTATTCAATAAAAACCTTTCTAGGGCAAGATCTTAAATTACAGAAATATGAGGAGACCGTCAAATAAGGGCCGTGGCCTGGGTCGTGGTGCTGCTGGTAGAGCTCCTGTTGCAAGGAGAGGACATGGTCGATCTGTGCCAGCTACACGCACAAGTGAAACACCTTCCTCAAGTGTGAGTAGGCGACAGAACCTGCATCAGTATTTGGTAGGGCATCAAACGCCCCTAGAAGTGATGAGGCCAGAACAAGTTGAGGCGATAGTAGATTGGTTTGCTGCTGACAGTGCCTCCAGTTCCTTCACATTGTCTCCCACCCAGTCTACTGCAGAAAGGTCAGAGTTGGCACCTGCAGCCAATGTCCAACCGTCTTTCACCTCACCCCCTTGCAAATCAGGCCAGCAGTCTGAGCCCCAAGCCATACAGCAGTCTCTTATTCTTTTTGAGGACTCTGTCAGCAGGGTTTCCCAGGGCCATCCACCTAGCCCTGCCCCAGAAGTGGAAGAGATTGAGTGCAGCGATGCCCAACCACTTATTCCTCAAGATGAGTACATGCAAGGATCATCGCAGCACGTCTCCGATGATGACGAAACGCAGGTGCCAACTGCTGCGGCGTTCAGCATTGTGGAGACCGACAAGGAGGGCAGGGGTGAAGACTGGGTGGAAGATGATGTGGAGGACGATGAGGTCCTCGACCCCACATGGAATGAACGTCATGCAGGTGAACTGAGTAGTTTGGAGGAAGAGGCGGTGGTCGCACAGAGCCACCAGCACAGCAGAAGAGGGAGCAGGGTGCAGAAGCGGAGCGGCCGTGCCCTAGACACTACGCCCGCTACTGCCCAACGCAGCAAGGGAACGAGCGCACCAAAGTCAGCTCAAAGGAGTTCTCTAGCGTGGAAGTTCTTTAGAAAATGTGCTGATGACAGGACACGAGTGGTTTGCACCCTGTGCAATCAGAGCTTGAAGCGAGGCATGAACCTTCTCAACCTGAGCACAACCTGCATGATCAGGCATCTAAGTGCAAAGCACGAGCTGCAGTGGAGTACACACCTTCAAAACCAAGAAACGTCTCTGGCTCATCCTGCTTCCTCTTCTGCTGCAGTCTCGGCCGCTCCAGCCACATCTGTAGTGATACCGGCACCTGCCACCCCGCAAACAGACGATCTGTCAGCAACACCACCACCTGGGTCACCAACAACCATCTCCACAATGTCCCGTGGAAGCGTTCAGCTTTCCATCTCCCAAACACTTGAGAGGAAGAGGAAGTACCCCCCTACCCACCCGCGATCCCTGGCCCTGAATGCCAGCATTTCAAAATTATTGGCCTTTGAAATGCTGTCATTCCGTCTGGTGGAGACGCACAGTTTTAAAAACCTTATGTCGGTGGCTGTCCCACAGTACGTCGTGCCCAGCCGCCACTACTTTTCCAGGCAAGCCATCCCTTCCCTGCACAACCAAGTGGGGGAAAAAATCAGGTGTGCACTGCGCAACGCCATCTGTGCCAAGGTCCACCTAACTACGGATACGTGGACCAGTAAGCACGGTCAGGGGCGTTATATCTCCCTAACGGCACACTGGGTAAATGCAGTGGCGGATGGGCCTGAGGCGGATAGCAATTTGGCGCATGTCCTTCCACCACCGAGGATTGCAGGGCGCTTCAGTTTGCCTCCTGTTCCTAACTCCTCCTACTCCGCTTCCTCATCCTCTACCGCCTCCTCATCCGGACAGCGTAACACCTTCACCACCAACTTCAGCACGGCCAGGGGTAAACGACAGCAGGCAGTTTTACAACTTGCCTGTTTGGGGGACAAACCACACACCGCGCAGGAGTTGTGGAGGAGCATGGAACAGCAGACAAATGAGTGGTTGCTGCCAGCGAGCCTCAAGCCCGGCCTGGTGGTGTGCGATAACGGGCGAAATCTCATAGCAGCTCTGGGCCTAGCCGGTTTGACGCACATCCCTTGCCTGGCGCATGTGCTGAATTTGGTGGTGCAGAGGTTCCTTAAAAACTACCCCGATATGTCAGAGCTGCTGCAGAAAGTGCGGGCCGTTTGTGCGCACTTTCGGCGTTCTCACCCTGCTGCTGCTCGCCTGGCAGCGCTGCAGCGTAACTTCGGCCTTCCCGCTCACCGCCTCATATGTGACGTGCCCACAAGGTGGAACTCCACCTTGCACATGCTGGAAAGACTGTGCGAGCAGCAGCAGGCCATAGTGGAGTTTCAGCTGCAGCACGCACGCGTGAGTCGCTCTGCGGAACAGCACCACTTCACCACCAATAACTGGGCCTCCA
The DNA here is from genome assembly GCF_965119305.1 of Pelophylax lessonae. Classification (NCBI taxonomy): domain Eukaryota; kingdom Metazoa; phylum Chordata; class Amphibia; order Anura; family Ranidae; genus Pelophylax; species Pelophylax lessonae. The sequence goes on from NC_138774.1 coordinate 14,339,851, forward strand.
TGCGAGACCTGTGTGCCTTGTTGCGCTGTTTTGAGTACTCCACCAACATGGCCAGTGGCAATGACGCCGTTCTCAGCTTAACTATCCCACTTCTATGCCTCCTTGAAAAAACAATTCGGGCGATGATGGAAGAGGATGTGGCACAGGATGAGGAGGAGGAGGAGGATGAAGAGGTAACATTTCCAAGGCTTTCAGGGCAGTCATTCGCAAGGGGCTCCGAGGGTGGGTTCCTGCACACGCAAACGCCAGGGACGCAATTGTCCAGCAGGGGCACAGTTCTGGAGGATGAGGAGGATGAGGAGGAGGAGGAGCTGGAGGAGGAGATGGAACCATGTTCACAGCAGGGTGGCACCCAGGCCAGCTCATGGCCATCACTGGTGCGTGGCTGGGGGGATACAGAGGACACGGACCATACACCTCCCACAGAGGACAGCCTTTCGTTGCCTCTGGGCAGCCTGGCACACATGAGCGATTACATGCTGCAGTGTCTCCACAATGACCGCCGAGTTGCCCACATTCTAACTTGTGCTGATTACTGGGTGGCCACGCTGCTGGATCCCCGTTACAAGGACAACGTACCGTCCTTAATTCACTCACTGGAGCGCGATCGCAAGATGCGCGAGTACAAGCGCACGCTGGTAGACGCCATGCTGCTGGCATTCCCATCTGACAGCGGGGCCACAGTGGAAGCACAAGGCAGAGGAGGAGGAGGAGGAGGTCGCCAACGCAACCAGGGCACCGCCAGCACCTCAGAAGGCAGGGTTAGCATGGCCGAAATGTGGAAAAGCTTTGTCAGCACGCCACAACAAACAGCAGCACCAGCAGCTCAGATGGAACGTCTTAGCAGGAGGCAGCATTTTACCAACATGGTGGAGCAGTATGTGTGCACACGCCTACATGTAGTGAATGACGGGTCTGCCCCCTTCAACTTCTGGGTCTCCAAATTGGGCACATGGCCTGAGCTTGCCCTTTACGCCTTGGAGGTGCTGGCGTGCCCTGCAGCCAGTGTATTATCTGAACGGGTATTTAGCACGGCTGGGGGCGTTATAACAGACAAGCGCAGCCGCCTGTCCAGAGACAATGTGGACAAGCTCACGTTCATTAAAATGAACCAGGCATGGATCCCACGGGACTTTTCCGTACCTTATGCAGAATAGCAATGGATACCGACCTTACCCACCCATTGTTCCATTTTTGCTCTTTCTCACTCTTTTGGGGTGTACCCTCATTTAAAATTTGTGAAAAGAAGCAGTGTTGGCTACCTCGTCCTCCTCCTCAGGGCCAGATTAATGTAGGGTCTATTGGAGCTGCAGCTCCAGGCCCCTACCTTTTATATAGGCCCCGGGTTGGCCATATTCACTGTTACCGCTCTTCTGTCACTTGTAAACACAGAAGTCTGGCTTCTATGCTCGCTTCCCCAGGCAGCACCCTCAGAACCTCCCCACACAGCGTGAAGGCCGGACAAGGAGGGACAGTTGGCGATGCATGGATGTGTTTATGGGCTTCAGAGACAGCATCCCATGTTGAATTAGGCATGCATGGCTGCACCCTTCCTCCTCTGGGTGCATGGCAAGGCACGGCCCTAAGGCCCTTCAAAATCCTCAGCACCAAGCCCATGATGCTGTTAATCCGGCCCTGGTCCTCCTCCACCGCCGCTTCCACCTACACCGCCCATAGGTGTGCGCAGCCTATTGCATTAAGGTGTGCACCCCAAAGTTGAAATACACATGCATGTGTTTGCCAGCAGGGAGAGTAATGTATCGGGGCCATGTACCTGTAGGCAAGGAGAAATAGAGCAGAGCAGGTCCCAGGGAGATCTTTCCCATCTCCTCACTGGCAATGCTATGTGCCCTAGGTGATTAGGGTGTGCCCAGGCACACCCAGCACACCCTGTGCGCACGCCTATGTCACCGCCACATCCACCACCACCTCAACCTCCCTCCTACTCCATATGGGCCTCGTCCTTCAGAGATGAAGAAGAACATTGTTTTATTTTTCTGTTTTTTTTTGTTGTTTTAAGTTATTTCCCTATCCACATTTGTTTGCAGAGCACTTGCCATGCTCTTAATTACGTTTTGCTGCCATTTGCAGCACTCTAGCCCTTTCCTTTGGTGTTTTAGAGCCATTTTAGTGCCTTAAAGTTCGGGTCCCCATTGACTTCAATGGGGTTCGGTGTCCGGGAAAAGTTCGGTAAAAGTCCGGGACACGGACCCGGACTTTTTTTTAAAGTTCGGCCGAACCCGTCGAACACGGACATCTAGGTGTCCGCTCAACCCTAGTCCTGAGTTTAAAGCTAAATACCGGTGTTATGGCAGCAGATAGCTGCCATAACCCTGGTATTTTTTTAAACTGCAGGCGATGGGCTTTCCGATAAGGGTGGTCCCAGCGGCGGATTCACCCTCCGGGATGGCGGAAGGGGTGCCCCCCCCCCCACCTCCCGCCGCGTCCCGGTCCTTTTCCCCGCTTACCGGACCCGCCGGCAGCGGGGAAAACGATCGGGTCCCGGATCCTCACAGACAGGATGTCGAGTGAGGGCAAGCTTGCCCTCACTCGACTCTATTGTCTTGGAGGACCGGAGCGACGGCAAACGTCGTTGCCGAGCAACCGGCTTAAAGGTCCCTTTTTTTTTTTTTTTTTTTGTCATTTTTTTTTCCTTTCCAACTTTATTAGTGTACTTGTGAGATCTGAGGACTTTTTGACCCCAGATCTCACAAAAAAGAGGTCCTGTCGTGACTATTTCTAATACAAGGAATGTTTACATTCCTTGTATTAGAAATAAAAATGATCAATTTATTTTTTTTTTAAAAATGGTGTAAAAATAAAAAATAATAAATAAAATAAATAGTATTAAAAAAAAAAAATTAAAGCGTCCTGTCCCCGTTAGCTCGCGCACAGAAGCGAACTCACACGGAAACCCCGCCCACATATGTAAACGGTGTTCAAACCACACATGTGAGGTATCGCCGCGATCGTTAGAGCGAGTGCAATAATTTGATCCCTAGACCTCCTCTGTAACTCTAAGATGGCAACCTGTAGAAATTTTTAAAGTGTCGCCTATGGGGATTTTTAAGTACCAAAGTTTGTCGCCATTCCGTGAGCGTGCGCAATTTTGAAGCATGACATGTTGGGTATCTATTTACTCGGCGTAACATTATCTTTCACATTATGGAAAAAACTGGGCTAAATTTACTGGATTCTTATTTTTTAATTCAAAAAAGTGATTTTTTTCCAAAAAAATTGCGTTTGGAAGACCGCTGCGCAAATACGGTGTGATAAAAAATATTATAATAATCTCCATTTTATTCTCTAGGGTCTCTACTAAAAAAAATATATATATATAATGTTTGGGAGTTCTAAGTAGTTTTCTAGCAAAAACAACTGATTTTAGCTTATAAACACCAAATGTCAAAAATAGGCTTAGTAGGCAAGTGGTTAAAATCAAAGAAGGGTAGCGTACAATATATCTCGGAATTCATCCTGCTAGCTATTGATATCTGGTTTACTATACCGGTGTAACGCTCCTTGCGTTTCTTATAAGGTGTGGATTTTCAGCTGCAGAAATAGTTCCACGTCAGTAGTCATGTAGGAGATATGCTGAGATACCAATCCCAACCTCAATGACTCATCATGTATGGAAGGTCTTATTTCAGCCAGTAAATACACACAGTAATTAAGCTGGTTCCTAGTGTGACTTTATATACATGTGGTGAGACAATGATAAAGGTCTTAGGGATAGGTTTGAGTGGAAGTGGTAGGTGACAGACACTTGAGGTGAGACAGTGCAGATGGATGCAGGAAGGGTTAGCGATCATGTATGATAACAGATGACAGAGTAGCAGATGCATACAGGAGAGATCAACCCAGTGCAGGAAATAGTAGCAGTAGCCTCAAGAGCTAGCAATCTAGTTATGCAGATGTAAAAGACAGTCCTTGCTATGCAGAGCTAAATAGTGTAAGCCTAGTACAAGTCTATAGAGATTTCCCCTGTGGGGTACTTAGCACTAATAGCGATAGCCGAAGGATCGCTCAGGAGATGCGGATGATCCAGTAGCAGGATGCAGGGATCAGCGCAGCGAGTAATCCTAGTAGACCTAGCAACCAATGCTTCTTCAAACATCCTCAGATCCTTCCTACATACCACCGTGCCATTAGAAGCACGTACGCAGTCAGGTGCAAGAATCTCTGTATTTTCATCGGAAGCCAGAAATGTGCTTGCAAAAATAGGAGTATCCTCAGGAGGTGGTACAGGAGGGTTTTTTGAACGTGGTATAAAGTTCACTGGAGTTGAAGGAATATCTATTCCAATATTTGTTAATTTCTGGGTGTCCTTCACTGATATAGAACAGGGACAGGGCTGGCAACAGCCTTGATAATTTCCAGGCTGTTTTTCAGGGAAGACCCTTCGGATTCGCCTGGCCTCCATTGGGAGAGCCTTAGGCCTATGGGGTCTGGTTGGGCAGAATGTAATGAAATGTCCCCCTTCACCACAATAAAAACAAAGGCCACAGATTCTCCTGTGATCTCTTTTTTCTTGTGAGGACAACCTAGCATGTATGGCACCAATTTCCATAGGCTCCTCATCCATCTCTGTAGGATCAGGGTCCAAATGGGATGTGTCAGAGTGACAAGGTCGACTGTTTGAGGCAGGCTCGGACCATGACCAGGCAGGATCACCATATCTACTAGGTCTCCTTTTTTCCTTAGGTAGCCAGGGTCTGTGGTTACCTGGAGCGGGTTTAGGAGTGGGGTCAATAGCTGAATTCTGAGAAGAACTGGATAATGGCATTTCCATTTTTTCAGACTTCCTTTCTCGTAGTCTTCTATCTATGGTGATACTGAGTTGTATCAATGTATCCAGGGTTTTTGGCATCTCTGCTCGGGCGAGCTCGTCCTTGACGGCTTCTGATAGGCCAAGCCTAAATTGGGTTTTCAGAGATGCATCATTCCATCCTGAATCAAGGGTCCATCTCTTGAATTCTGCGACAAAGTCTTCTACAGGCCTTTTTCCTTGTTTCAAGGATCTTAACTGAAGATCGGCAGTACTCTGCCTATTGGGGTCATCATATAGGCTAGTGAGCTCTGCCAAGAACAAGGCATAGGAGTTGAGAAGCTGGTCGTTTTTTTCAAGAAGAGAATCTGCCCAGGCTCGAGGATCGCCTGATAGGTAAGAAATAATAGTACAAACCTTAATGTGATCAGTAAGGTAGGTACGAGGTTTTAGCAAAAAAAGTAACTCACATGCGTTTTTAAATTCGCGAAATTTTTTGCGATCGCCTGTAAATACCAAAGGGGGATTTATCGTGGGTTCAGGAGACTGTGCAAAGGTAAGTTGTGTCAGTCTAATTACCTGCTGCGACAGAGCCTGATTGTCGTTTTTCAATTCAGCAAGTGCGTGAATTAACGCAGATACCTGCTGTTTTAATTGTGTCACCTGAGTGGCTACTTCTGCTGAATCCATTTTTTAGGTTCGTTCAATCTGTAACGCTCCTTGCGTTTCTTATAAGGTGTGGATTTTCAGCTGCAGAAGTAGTTCCACGTCAGTAGTCATGTAGGAGATATGCTGAGATACCAATCCCAACCTCAATGACTCATCATGTATGGAAGGTCTTATTTCAGCCAGTAAATACACACAGTAATTAAGCTGGTTCCTAGTGTGACTTTATAAACATGTGGTGAGACAATGATAAAGGTCTTAGGGATAGGTTTGAGTGGAAGTGGTAGGTGACAGACACTTGAGGTGAGACAGTGCAGATGGATGCAGGAAGGGTTAGCGATCATGTATGATAACAGATGACAGAGTAGCAGATGCATACAGGAGAGATCAACCCAGTGCAGGAAATAGTAGCAGTAGCCTCAAGAGCTAGCAATCTAGTTATGCAGATGTAAAAGACAGTCCTTGCTATGCAGAGCTAAATAGTGTAAGCCTAGTACAAGTCTATAGAGATTTCCCCTGTGGGGTACTTAGCACTAATAGCGATAGCCGAAGGATCGCTCAGGAGATGCGGATGATCCAGTAGCAGGATGCAGGGATCAGCGCAGCGAGGTTCGTCAGCGAGGAGAGCTTGCAAGCATGGAAGCTTCAAGCAAGATTAGTATCCAGGTACTGGTGTTTGAACGAACACATGTGAGTGAGAACCGACGCCCTAAATAGCCATCTAGACCGGCGCTGGGTAATGACAGCTTCAGCCTTAAAGGGAAACACACCTATATGTGTTTCTTCTGTCTAGGTAGATGGAAATCACCCGGAATAAATGTGATAGGAGGCACTGAGAGTGCCAGAACCTTACAACCGGCATGCCACGGCACTTGGCCTCCAATGTTAGTTGAAGTGATCATAAGTCCTTCTGGTGACGGATCACTTCCTATTCCTTGAAGCCGTCCCACACGGGACTACTGGGTGGGTGGAGTGCAGGCGTGGGTAGTGCTGTCTATCAGCATTTTGATACCCACACAGGTCTCCAGGGTCACCCCATCACCACAAATGATCAATGCACTTCTGTGTGGTGGTTTTAGATATTTTTTCTATTTTTTCAAGTTATCATCACCAGAATAAAGTCTTGATGCACCATTAACCTTGTGAGCCCATTGCATTGCAACCCTTCTGAGATGGTCTCTTCCATCTCTCCAACCAGTTGTTTGCTAGTATTTTTAGGTTGCCTGAGGTTCCCGGTTTCACTTAACCGTTAAGTTATTGTTGATATTGTTCACACCTACTGGAACAGTAAGGTCTGACCACTTTCCCCATATTCCAGGTTTTATGTTCTTTTCAATTAGCGTACAATATACTCAAAAACATATGATATGTACAAGCATGTAGGAAATGGGAACAGCTCGCTTCCAGAACACTTCTCTACTGCTGGATAGCGTGATGGCGTCCTCAAACCCTGGTGTGGCTTACGCGTTTCGAGGGAGGACCCTCTTCCTCAGAGCCAAACTCGCCACTTGTAATGAGTGTCAGGAAAAGTGGCGGCCCGTCCATTGGGCGTGCAGGGGCGCCACCCCCCCCCATCCATGCATTCAACCCCCTAATCTACATGCAGGGCACCGGCCAGAGGCTCTAATGGGCTTAAAAAAAAGGGTGGGCTCGGGGCTGCGCCCTGATCCCACCCAGTAGTGTGACAATAGCGAATGAATATTCACTATTGGCACACTGATTCTCCTCCCGGTCAATCAGGAAGCGGGTCCTAAGGCATGCTAATAGCCAAGAAGGGGGGAGGAGACGGCCACCAAGAAGGGACATGAAGGAGCCTGAGGGGGAAGCCGCCGCTGCTTGTCATTCTGGAGGAACAAGGTAAGTAAACTGGCGGGCAGGCAGGCAGGAGGGTGGGGGGGGAGAGATGTGGTTGGGCAGGCTGGAGTGATATGGGGGGGCAGGTCTGTCTGCCACCCCCCCGACTGATAAAGCACCAGCCGCCACTGGTCAGGAACACACCCTGGTATTTATGGCCACACTGGAAACTTAGCTACCTATCACGCTTACCTCTAACGCAGGTGGCCAGGCACTGTAGCTAGCTTTGGTGTTCTTCACCTATAGCAACTCCCTTTCCCACAAGGCAAACAGGCCTATCGGTACTCGGTTGCCCCCCAGGACTTATACCTAATGCTTAAGTGCCTGCAGGGCCGTCTTACCAAATGGACACGCTGGGCAGTTGCCAGGGGGCCCCACCTGCCCAGTGACCCAGCCCCAGCCAAGCATTAGTCCCAACTCCTGTGTACATCCCGCCTCCAAACCTAGCATGTGGCAAGCGCCTGTCGGCTGTGCACTTCTGTCAGGCCACTTGGGATGTGGAGGGGAGCCCACAACTGCAGGAACTCCACGGAAGCAGGCACACACAGGACAGTCAAGTCTGACTCCCATCCGTGTGTGTGTGTTTACCGGACCCAGCCGCCAAACTTGGAAGCTGTCATTAGCCTGGCACTGCTGTACCAATAAATATTGCATTATCAATAATTTTTATTCTCGTGAGTGATTGTGTAGGAAGGGCCCCAGTGCACTGCATTGACCATGGCCTATAAAGCTCTTAAGATGGCACAGAGTGCCTGGCCACCACGCCAGGGCAGGCACGTACTGAGCAAAGCAAACAGGTACTTGAGGAGTGGTTCAATGAAAGTCCAGGTACAAGGCAGAAAAGGTTCAGAGTAGTCAGGGTCCAATTTATAGTTAAAAGGCAGACAGAGTTCAGAGAATAATTGATATCCAATCCGAGGTCATAAACGGGGATTCCAAACAGCAGAGCAGGACAGACAGACAGGGAGCTTGAGCACGTATTACACATGCAATCACATAGATGAGACTGCAGGCTTGGCTGGCTTACCCACTTAGCTAGGGGGCGGCCATTGTGTGCAGGATCACATATATACAGTGCATCCGGAAAGTATTAACAGAGCTTCACTTTTTCCACATTTTAATATGTTACAGCCTTATTCCAAAATGAATTAAATTTGTTATTTTTCTCGAAACTCTACAAACAATCCCCCATAATGAAAACGTGAAAGAAGTTTGTTTGAAATCTTTGCAAATTTATTAAAAATAAAAACTAAAACAATCCCATGTACATAAGTATCAGACCCTTTGCTCAATACTTTGGTGAAGCTCCTTTGGCACCAATTACAGCCTCAAGTCTTTTTGAGTATGATGCTACAAGCTTGGCACATCTATTTTTTGGCAGTTTCTCCCATTCTTCTTTGCAGGACCTCTCAAGGTCCATTAGGTTGGATGGGCAGCGTCGGAGCACAGCCATTTTCAGATCACTCCAGAGATGTTCAATCGGGTTAAAGTCTGGGCTCTGTCTGGGCCACAAAAGAACATTCACAGAGTTGTCCTGTAGCCACTCCTTTGTTATCTTGGCTGTGTGCTTCGAGTCATTGTCCTGTTGGAAGAGGAACCTTCACCCCAGTCTAAGGTCCAGAGTAGTGTTGAGCGAACACGGACTGTATTATTCGTGTTCGTACCGAATAATTGGATTTTTTGTACCCGAACACGGACACGGACACTTTACTGTATGTTCGGGTAAAAATCCGTGTTCGGTCGTTTTATTTCCGGGTTTTGCATGCTTTGGCGCTCTTTTCATGGCGGGCTTTCAACAGCCAATCAACAATCGTTTAACTGGTGTGCCTTAAGCCATCCCAGCCATGCCTGCAAATGTCTCAGTAGCTGTGATTGGCCGTCTGAAGCATGTGACCAAGTCTTTATAAGTTCGAGGCAGCCGCAGCGGCGTCATTATGCTGCTTAGATTCAGGGACAGAGCACACATCAACGTGCTGGCTGCTGATTAGGGAAAGATAGGCAGGAAAAAACCATTTGTGTCCGGATAGAATTGAGGGACAGGTCGGAGTGTTTAGGCAGGGCGAGTTGTAGGCATTTTAGGGATAGAGTCTGCTGAATTATATAGGGTCAGTGTCTTCTACAAACTACAATCGATATTGCTGTGTGGGGGGTGGGGTCTGCACTCAATCCTGATCTACGATCTCTTCTCAATCCTGTTAGGGACAGAGTCTGCTGAATTTTAGGGAAACTGTGTTCTACAAACTACAATCGATATTGCTGTGTGGTGTGGGATTGGAGATAGGCAGGTGTCAGTGATCCACATCCATTTTTCTGTGTGTGAGCTGCAGTGAACACAATCTTTTTGGGCTGCAGTGAACACAATCTTTTTGGGCTGCAGTGAACACAATCTTTTTGGGCTGCAGTGAACACAATCTTTTTGGGCTGCAGTGAACACAATCTTTTTGGGCTGCAGTGAACACAATCTTTTTGGGGTGCAGTGAACAAAATCTTTTTGGGGTGCAGTGAACACAATCCTTTTTGGTGTGCAGTGAACACAATCTTTGTGGGGTGCAGTGAACAAAATCCTTTGTGGGGTGCAGTGAACACAATCTTTTTGGGGTGCAGTGAACAAAATCCTTTTTGGGGTGCAGTGAACAACATCCTTTTTGGGGTGCAGTGAACACAATCTTTTTGGGGTGCAGTGAACAAAATCCTTTGTGGGGTGCAGTGAACACAATCTTTTTGGGGTGCAGTGAACACAATCTTTTTGGGGTGGAGTGAACAACATCCTTTTTGGGGTGCAGTGAACAAAATCCTTTTTGGGGTGCAGTGAACAAAATCATTTTTGGGGTGCAGTGAACACAATCTTTTTGGGGTGCAGTGAACACAATCTTTGTGGGGTGCAGTGAACACAATCTTTTTGGGGTGGAGTGAACAACATCCTTTTTGGGGTGCAGTGAACAACATCCTTTTTGGGGTGCAGTGAACACAATCTTTTTGGGGTGCAGTGAACACAATCTTTGTGGGGTACAGTGAACAGAATCTTTGTGGGGTGCAGTGAACACAATCTTTGGGGGGTACAGTGAACACAATCTTTGTGAGATGCAGTGAACACAATCTTTGTGGGGTGCAGTGAACACAATCATTGTGGGGTGCAGTGAACTCAATCTTTGTGGGGTACAGTGAACACAATCTCATACTGAAGGTTTGAGGGTGCTGCCTGTTCCATACTCCCCCTACTCCTCATCTAGCCTTTTAGGGGTACAAACAATAGTAATTGGGGCCTAGTGTGGTTGTGTACGTGTGATATACATACACTTTTTTGGGATCATATTTTCTATTCCGCTATTTAATCAAAAACCTTTGGGGGTCAGTTAAATTGGGGGATAGTCTGTGTTGGTACGTGTGAGAGAGATCCACCTTTCCAAGTTGTTGGGGTTCATCTCATACTTCTGAAGGTTTGAGGGTGCTGCCTGTTCCATACTCCCCCTACTCCTAGCCTTTTAGGGGTACAAACAATAGTAATTGGGGCCTAGTGTGGTTGTGTACGTGTGATATACATACACTTTTTTGGGATCATATTTTCTATTCCGCTATTTAATCAAAAACCTTTGGGGATCAGTTAAATTGGGGGATAGTCTGTGTTGGTACGTGTGAGAGAGATCCACCTTTCCAAGTTGTTGGGGTTCATCTCATACTTCTGAAGGTTTGAGGGTGCTGCCTGTTCCATACTCCCCCTACTCCTAGCCTTTTAGGGGTACAAACAATAGTAATTGGGGCCTAGTGTGGTTGTGTACGTGTGATATACATACACTTTTTTGGGATCATATTTTCTATTCCGCTATTTAATCAAAAACCTTTGGGGATCAGTTAAATTGGGGGATAGTCTGTGTTGGTACGTGTGAGAGAGATCCACCTTTCCAAGTTGTTGGGGTTCATCTCATACTTCTGAAGGTTTGAGGGTGCTGCCTGTTCCATACTCCCCCTACTCCTAGCCTTTTAGGGGTACAAACAATAGTAATTGGGGCCTAGTGTGGTTGTGTACGTGTGATATACATACACTTTTTTGGGATCATATTTTCTATTCCGCTATTTAATCAAAAACCTTTGGGGATCAGTTAAATTGGGGGATAGTCTGTGTTGGTACGTGTGAGAGAGATCCACCTTTCCAAGTTGTTGGGGTTCATCTCATACTTCTGAAGGTTTGAGGGTGCTGCCTGTTCCATACCCCCCCTACTCCTCATCTAGCCTTTTAGGGGTACAAACAATAGTAATTGGGGCCTAGTGTGGTTGTGTACGTGTGATATACATACACTTTTTTGGGATCATATTTTCTATTCCGCTATTTAATCAAAAACCTTTGGGGATCAGTTAAATTGGGGGATAGTCTGTGTTGGTACGTGTGAGAGAGATCCACCTTTCCAAGTTGTTGAGGTTCATCTCATACTTCTGAAGGTTTGAGGGTGCTGCCTGTTCCATACTCCCCCTACTCCTAGCCTTTTAGGGGTACAAACAATAGTAATTGGGGCCTAGTGTGGTTGTGTACGTGTGATATACATACACTTTTTTGGGATCATATTTTCTATTCCGCTATTTAATCAAAAACCTTTGGGGATCAGTTAAATTGGGGGATAGTCTGTGTTGGTACGTGTGAGAGAGATCCACCTTTCCAAGTTGTTGGGGTTCATCTCATACTTCTGAAGGTTTGAGGGTGCTGCCTGTTCCATACTCCCCCTACTCCTAGCCTTTTAGGGGTACAAACAATAGTAATTGGGGCCTAGTGTGGTTGTGTACGTGTGATATACATACACTTTTTTGGGATCATATTTTCTATTCCGCTATTTAATCAAAAACCTTTGGGGATCAGTTAAATTGGGGGATAGTCTGTGTTGGTACGTGTGAGAGAGATCCACCTTTCCAAGTTGTTGAGGTTCATCTCATACTTCTGAAGGTTTGAGGGTGCTGCCTGTTCCATACTCCCCCTACTCCTAGCCTTTTAGGGGTACAAACAATAGTAATTGGGGCCTAGTGTGGTTGTGTACGTGTGATATACATACACTTTTTTGGGATCATATTTTCTATTCCGCTATTTAATCAAAAACCTTTGGGGATCAGTTAAATTGGGGGATAGTCTGTGTTGGTACGTGTGAGAGAGATCCACCTTTCCAAGTTGTTGGGGTTCATCTCATACTTCTGAAGGTTTGAGGGTGCTGCCTGTTCCATACTCCCCCTACTCCTAGCCTTTTAGGGGTACAAACAATAGTAATTGGGGCCTAGTGTGGTTGTGTACGTGTGATATACATACACTTTTTTGGGATCATATTTTCTATTCCGCTATTTAATCAAAAACCTTTGGGGATCAGTTAAATTGGGGGATAGTCTGTGTTGGTACGTGTGAGAGAGATCCACCTTTCCAAGTTGTTGGGGTTCATCTCATACTTCTGAAGGTTTGAGGGTGCTGCCTGTTCCATACTCCCCCTACTCCTAGCCTTTTAGGGGTACAAACAATAGTAATTGGGGCCTAGTGTGGTTGTGTACGTGTGATATACATACACTTTTTTGGGATCATATTTTCTATTCCGCTATTTAATCAAAAACCTTTGGGGATCAGTTAAATTGGGGGATAGTCTGTGTTGGTACGTGTGAGAGAGATCCACCTTTCCAAGTTGTTGGGGTTCATCTCATACTTCTGAAGGTTTGAGGGTGCTGCCTGTTCCATACTCCCCCTACTCCTAGCCTTTTAGGGGTACAAACAATAGTAATTGGGGCCTAGTGTGGTTGTGTACGTGTGATATACATACACTTTTTTGGGATCATATTTTCTATTCCGCTATTTAATCAAAAACCTTTGGGGATCAGTTAAATTGGGGGATAGTCTGTGTTGGTACGTGTGAGAGAGATCCACCTTTCCAAGTTGTTGGGGTTCATCTCATACTTCTGAAGGTTTGAGGGTGCTGCCTGTTCCATACTCCCCCTACTCCTAGCCTTTTAGGGGTACAAACAATAGTAATTGGGGCCTAGTGTGGTTGTGTACGTGTGATATACATACACTTTTTTGGGATCATATTTTCTATTCCGCTATTTAATCAAAAACCTTTGGGGATCAGTTAAATTGGGGGATAGTCTGTGTTGGTACGTGTGAGAGAGATCCACCTTTCCAAGTTGTTGGGGTTCATCTCATACTTCTGAAGGTTTGAGGGTGCTGCCTGTTCCATACTCCCCCTACTCCTAGCCTTTTAGGGGTACAAACAATAGTAATTGGGGCCTAGTGTGGTTGTGTACGTGTGATATACATACACTTTTTTGGGATCATATTTTCTATTCCGCTATTTAATCAAAAACCTTTGGGGATCAGTTAAATTGGGGGATAGTCTGTGTTGGTACGTGTGAGAGAGATCCACCTTTCCAAGTTGTTGGGGTTCATCTCATACTTCTGAAGGTTTGAGGGTGCTGCCTGTTCCATACTCCCCCTACTCCTAGCCTTTTAGGGGTACAAACAATAGTAATTGGGGCCTAGTGTGGTTGTGTACGTGTGATATACATACACTTTTTTGGGATCATATTTTCTATTCCGCTATTTAATCAAAAACCTTTGGGGATCAGTTAAATTGGGGGATAGTCTGTGTTGGTACGTGTGAGAGAGATCCACCTTTCCAAGTTGTTGGGGTTCATCTCATACTTCTGAAGGTTTGAGGGTGCTGCCTGTTCCATACTCCCCCTACTCCTAGCCTTTTAGGGGTACAAACAATAGTAATTGGGGCCTAGTGTGGTTGTGTACGTGTGATATACATACACTTTTTTGGGATCATATTTTCTATTCCGCTATTTAATCAAAAACCTTTGGGGATCAGTTAAATTGGGGGATAGTCTGTGTTGGTACGTGTGAGAGAGATCCACCTTTCCAAGTTGTTGAGGTTCATCTCATACTTCTGAAGGTTTGAGGGTGCTGCCTGTTCCATACTCCCCCTACTCCTAGCCTTTTAGGGGTACAAACAATAGTAATTGGGGCCTAGTGTGGTTGTGTACGTGTGATATACATACACTTTTTTGGGATCATATTTTCTATTCCGCTATTTAATCAAAAACCTTTGGGGATCAGTTAAATTGGGGGATAGTCTGTGTTGGTACGTGTGAGAGAGATCCACCTTTCCAAGTTGTTGGGGTTCATCTCATACTTCTGAAGGTTTGAGGGTGCTGCCTGTTCCATACTCCCCCTACTCCTAGCCTTTTAGGGGTACAAACAATAGTAATTGGGGCCTAGTGTGGTTGTGTACGTGTGATATACATACACTTTTTTGGGATCATATTTTCTATTCCGCTATTTAATCAAAAACCTTTGGGGATCAGTTAAATTGGGGGATAGTCTGTGTTGGTACGTGTGAGAGAGATCCACCTTTCCAAGTTGTTGGGGTTCATCTCATACTTCTGAAGGTTTGAGGGTGCTGCCTGTTCCATACTCCCCCTACTCCTAGCCTTTTAGGGGTACAAACAATAGTAATTGGGGCCTAGTGTGGTTGTGTACGTGTGATATACATACACTTTTTTGGGATCATATTTTCTATTCCGCTATTTAATCAAAAACCTTTGGGGATCAGTTAAATTGGGGGATAGTCTGTGTTGGTACGTGTGAGAGAGATCCACCTTTCCAAGTTGTTGGGGTTCATCTCATACTTCTGAAGGTTTGAGGGTGCTGCCTGTTCCATACCCCCCCTACTCCTCATCTAGCCTTTTAGGGGTACAAACAATAGTAATTGGGGCCTAGTGTGGTTGTGTACGTGTGATATACATACACTTTTTTGGGATCATATTTTCTATTCCGCTATTTAATCAAAAACCTTTGGGGATCAGTTAAATTGGGGGATAGTCTGTGTTGGTACGTGTGAGAGAGATCCACCTTTCCAAGTTGTTGAGGTTCATCTCATACTTCTGAAGGTTTGAGGGTGCTGCCTGTTCCATACTCCCCCTACTCCTAGCCTTTTAGGGGTACAAACAATAGTAATTGGGGCCTAGTGTGGTTGTGTACGTGTGATATACATACACTTTTTTGGGATCATATTTTCTATTCCGCTATTTAATCAAAAACCTTTGGGGATCAGTTAAATTGGGGGATAGTCTGTGTTGGTACGTGTGAGAGAGATCCACCTTTCCAAGTTGTTGGGGTTCATCTCATACTTCTGAAGGTTTGAGGGTGCTGCCTGTTCCATACTCCCCCTACTCCTAGCCTTTTAGGGGTACAAACAATAGTAATTGGGGCCTAGTGTGGTTGTGTACGTGTGATATACATACACTTTTTTGGGATCATATTTTCTATTCCGCTATTTAATCAAAAACCTTTGGGGATCAGTTAAATTGGGGGATAGTCTGTGTTGGTACGTGTGAGAGAGATCCACCTTTCCAAGTTGTTGAGGTTCATCTCATACTTCTGAAGGTTTGAGGGTGCTGCCTGTTCCATACTCCCCCTACTCCTAGCCTTTTAGGGGTACAAACAATAGTAATTGGGGCCTAGTGTGGTTGTGTACGTGTGATATACATACACTTTTTTGGGATCATATTTTCTATTCCGCTATTTAATCAAAAACCTTTGGGGATCAGTTAAATTGGGGGATAGTCTGTGTTGGTACGTGTGAGAGAGATCCACCTTTCCAAGTTGTTGGGGTTCATCTCATACTTCTGAAGGTTTGAGGGTGCTGCCTGTTCCATACTCCCCCTACTCCTAGCCTTTTAGGGGTACAAACAATAGTAATTGGGGCCTAGTGTGGTTGTGTACGTGTGATATACATACACTTTTTTGGGATCATATTTTCTATTCCGCTATTTAATCAAAAACCTTTGGGGATCAGTTAAATTGGGGGATAGTCTGTGTTGGTACGTGTGAGAGAGATCCACCTTTCCAAGTTGTTGGGGTTCATCTCATACTTCTGAAGGTTTGAGGGTGCTGCCTGTTCCATACTCCCCCTACTCCTAGCCTTTTAGGGGTACAAACAATAGTAATTGGGGCCTAGTGTGGTTGTGTACGTGTGATATACATACACTTTTTTGGGATCATATTTTCTATTCCGCTATTTAATCAAAAACCTTTGGGGATCAGTTAAATTGGGGGATAGTCTGTGTTGGTACGTGTGAGAGAGATCCACCTTTCCAAGTTGTTGGGGTTCATCTCATACTTCTGAAGGTTTGAGGGTGCTGCCTGTTCCATACTCCCCCTACTCCTAGCCTTTTAGGGGTACAAACAATAGTAATTGGGGCCTAGTGTGGTTGTGTACGTGTGATATACATACACTTTTTTGGGATCATATTTTCTATTCCGCTATTTAATCAAAAACCTTTGGGGATCAGTTAAATTGGGGGATAGTCTGTGTTGGTACGTGTGAGAGAGATCCACCTTTCCAAGTTGTTGGGGTTCATCTCATACTTCTGAAGGTTTGAGGGTGCTGCCTGTTCCATACTCCCCCTACTCCTAGCCTTTTAGGGGTACAAACAATAGTAATTGGGGCCTAGTGTGGTTGTGTACGTGTGATATACATACACTTTTTTGGGATCATATTTTCTATTCCGCTATTTAATCAAAAACCTTTGGGGATCAGTTAAATTGGGGGATAGTCTGTGTTGGTACGTGTGAGAGAGATCCACCTTTCCAAGTTGTTGAGGTTCATCTCATACTTCTGAAGGTTTGAGGGTGCTGCCTGTTCCATACTCCCCCTACTCCTAGCCTTTTAGGGGTACAAACAATAGTAATTGGGGCCTAGTGTGGTTGTGTACGTGTGATATACATACACTTTTTTGGGATCATATTTTCTATTCCGCTATTTAATCAAAAACCTTTGGGGATCAGTTAAATTGGGGGATAGTCTGTGTTGGTACGTGTGAGAGAGATCCACCTTTCCAAGTTGTTGGGGTTCATCTCATACTTCTGAAGGTTTGAGGGTGCTGCCTGTTCCATACTCCCCCTACTCCTAGCCTTTTAGGGGTACAAACAATAGTAATTGGGGCCTAGTGTGGTTGTGTACGTGTGATATACATACACTTTTTTGGGATCATATTTTCTATTCCGCTATTTAATCAAAAACCTTTGGGGATCAGTTAAATTGGGGGATAGTCTGTGTTGGTACGTGTGAGAGAGATCCACCTTTCCAAGTTGTTGGGGTTCATCTCATACTTCTGAAGGTTTGAGGGTGCTGCCTGTTCCATACTCCCCCTACTCCTAGCCTTTTAGGGGTACAAACAATAGTAATTGGGGCCTAGTGTGGTTGTGTACGTGTGATATACATACACTTTTTTGGGATCATATTTTCTATTCCGCTATTTAATCAAAAACCTTTGGGGATCAGTTAAATTGGGGGATAGTCTGTGTTGGTACGTGTGAGAGAGATCCACCTTTCCAAGTTGTTGGGGTTCATCTCATACTTCTGAAGGTTTGAGGGTGCTGCCTGTTCCATACTCCCCCTACTCCTAGCCTTTTAGGGGTACAAACAATAGTAATTGGGGCCTAGTGTGGTTGTGTACGTGTGATATACATACACTTTTTTGGGATCATATTTTCTATTCCGCTATTTAATCAAAAACCTTTGGGGATCAGTTAAATTGGGGGATAGTCTGTGTTGGTACGTGTGAGAGAGATCCACCTTTCCAAGTTGTTGGGGTTCATCTCATACTTCTGAAGGTTTGAGGGTGCTGCCTGTTCCATACTCCCCCTACTCCTAGCCTTTTAGGGGTACAAACAATAGTAATTGGGGCCTAGTGTGGTTGTGTACGTGTGATATACATACACTTTTTTGGGATCATATTTTCTATTCCGCTATTTAATCAAAAACCTTTGGGGATCAGTTAAATTGGGGGATAGTCTGTGTTGGTACGTGTGAGAGAGATCCACCTTTCCAAGTTGTTGAGGTTCATCTCATACTTCTGAAGGTTTGAGGGTGCTGCCTGTTCCATACTCCCCCTACTCCTAGCCTTTTAGGGGTACAAACAATAGTAATTGGGGCCTAGTGTGGTTGTGTACGTGTGATATACATACACTTTTTTGGGATCATATTTTCTATTCCGCTATTTAATCAAAAACCTTTGGGGATCAGTTAAATTGGGGGATAGTCTGTGTTGGTACGTGTGAGAGAGATCCACCTTTCCAAGTTGTTGGGGTTCATCTCATACTTCTGAAGGTTTGAGGGTGCTGCCTGTTCCATACTCCCCCTACTCCTAGCCTTTTAGGGGTACAAACAATAGTAATTGGGGCCTAGTGTGGTTGTGTACGTGTGATATACATACACTTTTTTGGGATCATATTTTCTATTCCGCTATTTAATCAAAAACCTTTGGGGATCAGTTAAATTGGGGGATAGTCTGTGTTGGTACGTGTGAGAGAGATCCACCTTTCCAAGTTGTTGGGGTTCATCTCATACTTCTGAAGGTTTGAGGGTGCTGCCTGTTCCATACTCCCCCTACTCCTAGCCTTTTAGGGGTACAAACAATAGTAATTGGGGCCTAGTGTGGTTGTGTACGTGTGATATACATACACTTTTTTGGGATCATATTTTCTATTCCGCTATTTAATCAAAAACCTTTGGGGATCAGTTAAATTGGGGGATAGTCTGTGTTGGTACGTGTGAGAGAGATCCACCTTTCCAAGTTGTTGGGGTTCATCTCATACTTCTGAAGGTTTGAGGGTGCTGCCTGTTCCATACTCCCCCTACTCCTAGCCTTTTAGGGGTACAAACAATAGTAATTGGGGCCTAGTGTGGTTGTGTACGTGTGATATACATACACTTTTTTGGGATCATATTTTCTATTCCGCTATTTAATCAAAAACCTTTGGGGATCAGTTAAATTGGGGGATAGTCTGTGTTGGTACGTGTGAGAGAGATCCACCTTTCCAAGTTGTTGGGGTTCATCTCATACTTCTGAAGGTTTGAGGGTGCTGCCTGTTCCATACTCCCCCTACTCCTAGCCTTTTAGGGGTACAAACAATAGTAATTGGGGCCTAGTGTGGTTGTGTACGTGTGATATACATACACTTTTTTGGGATCATATTTTCTATTCCGCTATTTAATCAAAAACCTTTGGGGATCAGTTAAATTGGGGGATAGTCTGTGTTGGTACGTGTGAGAGAGATCCACCTTTCCAAGTTGTTGAGGTTCATCTCATACTTCTGAAGGTTTGAGGGTGCTGCCTGTTCCATACTCCCCCTACTCCTCATCTAGCCTTTTAGGGGTACAAACAATAGTAATTGGGGCCTAGTGTGGTTGTGTACGTGTGATATACATACACTTTTTTTGGATCATATTTTCTATTCCGCTATTCAATAAAAACCTTTCTAGGGCAAGATCTTAAATTACAGAAATATGAGGAGACCGTCAAATAAGGGCCGTGGCCTGGGTCGTGGTGCTGCTGGTAGAGCTCCTGTTGCAAGGAGAGGACATGGTCGATCTGTGCCAGCTACACGCACAAGTGAAACACCTTCCTCAAGTGTGAGTAGGCGACAGAACCTGCATCAGTATTTGGTAGGGCATCAAACGCCCCTAGAAGTGATGAGGCCAGAACAAGTTGAGGCGATAGTAGATTGGTTTGCTGCTGACAGTGCCTCCAGTTCCTTCACATTGTCTCCCACCCAGTCTACTGCAGAAAGGTCAGAGTTGGCACCTGCAGCCAATGTCCAACCGTCTTTCACCTCACCCCCTTGCAAATCAGGCCAGCAGTCTGAGCCCCAAGCCATACAGCAGTCTCTTATTCTTTTTGAGGACTCTGTCAGCAGGGTTTCCCAGGGCCATCCACCTAGCCCTGCCCCAGAAGTGGAAGAGATTGAGTGCAGCGATGCCCAACCACTTATTTCTCAAGATGAGTACATGCAAGGATCATCGCAGCACGTCTCCGATGATGACGAAACGCAGGTGCCAACTGCTGCGGCGTTCAGCATTGTGGAGACCGACAAGGAGGGCAGGGGTGAAGACTGGGTGGAAGATGATGTGGAGGACGATGAGGTCCTCGACCCCACATGGAATGAACGTCATGCAGGTGAACTGAGTAGTTTGGAGGAAGAGGCGGTGGTCGCACAGAGCCACCAGCACAGCAGAAGAGGGAGCAGGGTGCAGAAGCGGAGCGGCCGTGCCCTAGACACTACGCCCGCTACTGCCCAACGCAGCAAGGGAACGAGCGCACCAAAGTCAGCTCAAAGGAGTTCTCTAGCGTGGAAGTTCTTTAGAAAATGTGCTGGTGACAGGACACGAGTGGTTTGCACCCTGTGCAATCAGAGCTTGAAGCGAGGCATGAACCTTCTCAACCTGAGCACAACCTGCATGATCAGGCATCTAAGTGCAAAGCACGAGCTGCAGTGGAGTACACACCTTCAAAACCAAGAAACGTCTCTGGCTCATCCTGCTTCCTCTTCTGCTGCAGTCTCGGCCGCTCCAGCCACATCTGTAGTGATACCGGCACCTGCCACCCCGCAAACAGACGATCTGTCAGCAACACCACCACCTGGGTCACCAACAACCATCTCCACAATGTCCCGTGGAAGCGTTCAGCTTTCCATCTCCCAAACACTTGAGAGGAAGAGGAAGTACCCCCCTACCCACCCGCGATCCCTGGCCCTGAATGCCAGCATTTCAAAATTATTGGCCTTTGAAATGCTGTCATTCCGTCTGGTGGAGACGCACAGTTTTAAAAACCTTATGTCGGTGGCTGTCCCACAGTACGTCGTGCCCAGCCGCCACTACTTTTCCAGGCAAGCCATCCCTTCCCTGCACAACCAAGTGGGGGAAAAAATCAGGTGTGCACTGCGCAACGCCATCTGTGCCAAGGTCCACCTAACTACGGATACGTGGACCAGTAAGCACGGTCAGGGGCGTTATATCTCCCTAACGGCACACTGGGTAAATGCAGTGGCGGATGGGCCTGAGGCGGATAGCAATTTGGCGCATGTCCTTCCACCACCGAGGATTGCAGGGCGCTTCAGTTTGCCTCCTGTTCCTAACTCCTCCTACTCCGCTTCCTCATCCTCTACCGCCTCCTCATCCGGACAGCGTAACACCTTCACCACCAACTTCAGCACGGCCAGGGGTAAACGACAGCAGGCAGTTTTACAACTTGCCTGTTTGGGGGACAAACCACACACCGCGCAGGAGTTGTGGAGGAGCATGGAACAGCAGACAAATGAGTGGTTGCTGCCAGCGAGCCTCAAGCCCGGCCTGGTGGTGTGCGATAACGGGCGAAATCTCATAGCAGCTCTGGGCCTAGCCGGTTTGACGCACATCCCTTGCCTGGCGCATGTGCTGAATTTGGTGGTGCAGAGGTTCCTTAAAAACTACCCCGATATGTCAGAGCTGCTGCAGAAAGTGCGGGCCGTTTGTGCGCACTTTCGGCGTTCTCACCCTGCTGCTGCTCGCCTGGCAGCGCTGCAGCGTAACTTCGGCCTTCCCGCTCACCGCCTCATATGTGATGTGCCCACAAGGTGGAACTCC
Source organism: Pelophylax lessonae (assembly GCF_965119305.1). Lineage (NCBI taxonomy): Eukaryota > Metazoa > Chordata > Amphibia > Anura > Ranidae > Pelophylax > Pelophylax lessonae. The sequence continues at coordinate 14,361,568 of NC_138774.1, forward strand.
ACCTTGCACATGCTGGAAAGACTGTGCGAGCAGCAGCAGGCCATAGTGGAGTTTCAGCTGCAGCACGCACGCGTGAGTCGCTCTGCGGAACAGCACCACTTCACCACCAATAACTGGGCCTCCATGCGAGACCTGTGTGCCTTGTTGCGCTGTTTTGAGTACTCCACCAACATGGCCAGTGGCAATGACGCCGTTCTCAGCTTAACTATCCCACTTCTATGCCTCCTTGAAAAAACAATTCGGGCGATGATGGAAGAGGATGTGGCACAGGATGAGGAGGAGGAGGAGGATGAAGAGGTAACATTTCCAAGGCTTTCAGGGCAGTCATTCGCAAGGGGCTCCGAGGGTGGGTTCCTGCACACGCAAACGCCAGGGACGCAATTGTCCAGCAGGGGCACAGTTCTGGAGGATGAGGAGGATGAGGAGGAGGAGGAGCTGGAGGAGGAGATGGAACCATGTTCACAGCAGGGTGGCACCCAGGCCAGCTCATGGCCATCACTGGTGCGTGGCTGGGGGGATACAGAGGACACGGACCATACACCTCCCACAGAGGACAGCCTTTCGTTGCCTCTGGGCAGCCTGGCACACATGAGCGATTACATGCTGCAGTGTCTCCACAACGACCGCCGAGTTGCCCACATTCTAACTTGTGCTGATTACTGGGTGGCCACGCTGCTGGATCCCCGTTACAAGGACAACGTACCGTCCTTAATTCACTCACTGGAGCGCGATCGCAAGATGCGCGAGTACAAGCGCACGCTGGTAGACGCCATGCTGCTGGCATTCCCATCTGACAGCGGGGCCACAGTGGAAGCACAAGGCAGAGGAGGAGGAGGAGGAGGTCGCCAACGCAACCAGGGCACCGCCAGCACCTCAGAAGGCAGGGTTAGCATGGCCGAAATGTGGAAAAGCTTTGTCAGCACGCCACAACAAACAGCAGCACCAGCAGCTCAGATGGAACGTCTTAGCAGGAGGCAGCATTTTACCAACATGGTGGAGCAGTATGTGTGCACACGCCTACATGTAGTGAATGACGGGTCTGCCCCCTTCAACTTCTGGGTCTCCAAATTGGGCACATGGCCTGAGCTTGCCCTTTACGCCTTGGAGGTGCTGGCGTGCCCTGCAGCCAGTGTATTATCTGAACGGGTATTTAGCACGGCTGGGGGCGTTATAACAGACAAGCGCAGCCGCCTGTCCAGAGACAATGTGGACAAGCTCACGTTCATTAAAATGAACCAGGCATGGATCCCACGGGACTTTTCCGTACCTTATGCAGAATAGCAATGGATACCGACCTTACCCACCCATTGTTCCATTTTTGCTCTTTCTCACTCTTTTGGGGTGTACCCTCATTTAAAATTTGTGAAAAGAAGCAGTGTTGGCTACCTCGTCCTCCTCCTCAGGGCCAGATTAATGTAGGGTCTATTGGAGCTGCAGCTCCAGGCCCCTACCTTTTATATAGGCCCCGGGTTGGCCATATTCACTGTTACCGCTCTTCTGTCACTTGTAAACACAGAAGTCTGGCTTCTATGCTCGCTTCCCCAGGCAGCACCCTCAGAACCTCCCCACACAGCGTGAAGGCCGGACAAGGAGGGACAGTTGGCGATGCATGGATGTGTTTATGGGCTTCAGAGACAGCATCCCATGTTGAATTAGGCATGCATGGCTGCACCCTTCCTCCTCTGGGTGCATGGCAAGGCACGGCCCTAAGGCCCTTCAAAATCCTCAGCACCAAGCCCATGATGCTGTTAATCCGGCCCTGGTCCTCCTCCACCGCCGCTTCCACCTACACCGCCCATAGGTGTGCGCAGCCTATTGCATTAAGGTGTGCACCCCAAAGTTGAAATACACATGCATGTGTTTGCCAGCAGGGAGAGTAATGTATCGGGGCCATGTACCTGTAGGCAAGGAGAAATAGAGCAGAGCAGGTCCCAGGGAGATCTTTCCCATCTCCTCACTGGCAATGCTATGTGCCCTAGGTGATTAGGGTGTGCCCAGGCACACCCAGCACACCCTGTGCGCACGCCTATGTCACCGCCACATCCACCACCACCTCAACCTCCCTCCTACTCCATATGGGCCTCGTCCTTCAGAGATGAAGAAGAACATTGTTTTATTTTTCTGTTTTTTTTTGTTGTTTTAAGTTATTTCCCTATCCACATTTGTTTGCAGAGCACTTGCCATGCTCTTAATTACGTTTTGCTGCCATTTGCAGCACTCTAGCCCTTTCCTTTGGTGTTTTAGAGCCATTTTAGTGCCTTAAAGTTCGGGTCCCCATTGACTTCAATGGGGTTCGGTGTCCGGGAAAAGTTCGGTAAAAGTCCGGGACACGGACCCGGACTTTTTTTTAAAGTTCGGCCGAACCCGTCGAACACGGACATCTAGGTGTCCGCTCAACCCTAGTCCAGAGTGCTCTGACGTCCTTTTTTCCCCACAAACAGAGCTTTCTTTTGATGGTATTTGATCACCTGTGCAATTTTTATTTTTTGCGCTATAAACAAAAAAAGAGCAACAATTTTGAAAAAATAACAATATTTTTCACATTTTTTTTATATGAAATTCTCAAAAAAAAATCAAAAAATCAAAATTTTTTAACATTTTAGGCCAATTTGTTTTCTGCTACATATTTTTGATAAAAAATCGCAATAAGCGTATTTTGATTGGTTTGCGCAAAAGTTATTGCGTCTACTAACTATGGGAAAGATTTATGTCATTTTTATTGGTTTTTTTTAACTAGTAATGGCAGCAATCTGCGATTTTTGTTGCGGGACTGCGACATTGCGGCGGACAGATTGGACCCCTGACTGATATTTTTGACACTTTTTGAGGGTACCAGTGACATTACTACAGTAATCAGTGCTATAAATATTCACTGTTACTGTCAAAATGACACTGGCAGGGAAGGGGTTAACTTTATTGGTGATCAAGGGGTTAAGTGTGTCCCTAGGGGCGTGATTCTAACTGTTAGGGGGCGTGGCTTGTGAAGTAATCACAGAGACGTACAATCCTACATAGCAGGATCACATAGCCTCTGCCATTACTTCAGGGAGAATGCAGACGGCTGTGTTTACATCAGCCATCTGTCTTTCTCCCTCTCCTGTGGGAGATCACGAGTGACCGGTGGACATCGGAGCCACCAGTCACATGCGCTGGCTCCCCAGGGAACGAGTGGGGGCGCACTTGCCCCCTACAGGCTCTTTGGCAAGCGACGTAGTACTACGTCACTTTGCCTGTAAGCGGCTGCGTGCCGCAGTAAATGTACAGGAGGCGGTCGTTATGTGGTTAATAGTCTTACAAAGTCCCAAAGAAAGTCCAACAATGTGCAAAAAAGTTCAAATACATTTCTGTGTGACAAATCTTCTATGGAAGGTGTTCGCCAAAGAACACCCTGTGTGCTGCTTCCACCAATCACCCCAAACTGACTCACCAGATAGAGTGGCTTGTCAGATTATGAATCAGCTATTGTGCCTTTAATTATAAATACAGTATATCCGGTATACAGGTCCGCAATCCACTCTATCTGATCGTCCTCGGACAGACACTCTCATGGGAACAAGCAGGGATTTATCATGTATTAGGAGGAAAGATGAATCCACATAGCGTGACTACGTAAAAAGATTAATCTTTTATTAAAAAGTAAAAGTTCAACTCCCAATATCATTTTTATTGCATATTTTACACATATAAATTGTAAAATATTTTTGATAGGGTAGATTTGGTAATTGCACTTTTGAGTGAAAATTTTTTTTGGACTCTATAATATATAAGAAGGTATTTTTGCGCTGATTTTTCTTTTCACTCACCTTTTGCTGCATACCCTTGCAGTTAATTAGCAGAAATTCTACTCCATAGCATCGCTAAACAAACTTAGAGCCATAAATTGTTTTTTTGGCACCAGATCAAAAAAAGTTTTTTTACATTCAACCTATTTGTGGGAATAAAAGATCATACATTTTATTTTGGAACAGCGTTGCATGGCCGCGCAATTGTCAGTGAAATTAACGCAGTGCCATATCTCAAAAGATGGCCTAAGCGGCAAGGCGTGTAAATCAGGTTTAGTCTCCACCCAGAGACTAACTACCTCAATTACCATGCAGATGGACCAACAGAGAGAGAGACAGAGAGAGAGAGAGAGAATGTATCACAGCCAAAACCAGGATGCTGGAATGAGGGGCAGGAGTGCAACATGCTGCTGACATTACTATATTATAAGGCCAGGATCTGAGGCAGACACTTTTTGTCTTCTATCAACCACTTTACCACCGGAGGATTTTGCTGTCTTCCGTCCAGGCCACTTTTTGCGATTCGGCGCTGTGCGACTTCAACTGACAATTGCGCGGTCGTGCGACGCCGTACCCAAACGAAATTTACGTCCTTTTTTTCCCACAAACAGAGCTTTCTTTTGGTGGTATTTGATCACCTGTGCGATTTTTACTTTTTGCGCTATAAACAAAAAAAGAGCGTTTATTTTGAAAAAATAACAATATTTTTAACATTTTTTTATATGAAATTCCCCCCAAAAAAGATTTAAAAACCAATTTTTTAAAAAAAGTTTGGCCAATTTGTTTTCTGCTACCTATGTTTGGTAAAAAAATCGCAATAAGCGTATTTTGATTGGTTTGCGCAAAAGTTATTGCGTTTACTAACAAAGGGAAAGATTTCTGTCATTTTTGGTGTTTTTTTTTTTAACGCGTAATGGCGGCGATCTGCGATTTTTTTTGCGGGACTGCGACATTGCGGCGGACAGATCGGACCCTTGACTGACATTTTTGACACTTTTGGGGGTACCAGTGACATTACTGCAGTAATCAGTGCTATATATATGCACTGTTACTGTAAAAATGACACTGGCAGGGAAGGGGTTAATTTTATTGGAGAGGGAGGGGTTAATGTATGCCTGGTGCTTACTGACGTGTGTGGGGGGAGGTGACTGAGTGAGTCATGGACAGATCGGATGTCCAGCTATGCTGAACAGTCCGATCTGTCACTCCCTGTCACTATGGAGATCCGCCCGCTGTGTTTACACACAGCGGGCGGATCTCCAGACTCGATCCCCGACGATCGGGTAAGAGCAGCGGTGATCGCCGCCGCTCCTCCCCTGGCCCGACTCCCGCTGTGAATGAAAACAGCGGGAGCGAGCCTCCGGCGACGCGCAAGCGCTGCCCAGAAGGGGGAGTGTCTGACGACGTAGTACTACGTCGTCAGACGATAACGAGCCACTCTGCCGCAGTAATATTACTGTGAGCAGTCGTAAAGTGGTTAAAGCGGAGTTCCAGGCACAAAAACGATTTTTTTTTTTTTGTGCCCCTCCGCTAGGTAGAGCTCACCTGAAAAGGAATTGGATAGTTATTTTTATTTTTTTTGTTTACTCACCTTTTTATTGAAGATCGTAAATACTCACCTATGACTGCTTCCTCCTCCAGCGCCGCGGCTCACCCCGTCACTTCCTGCCTCGCGATGATTCCTGGGAGCTAAACGTCATCGCTCCCAGGAATCAATGCGACGGCACCGGCCCCGCTCGTCATTTCCGGGCGACCCCGCATTCCCCTGCTAAACAGCTTCTGGGCATGCCCAGAAGCTGTTTAGGAATGCGGCGCCGCACCGGAAGTGACGAGAGGGGCCGGTGCAGTGCATTCTGGGACACGAAGACGCGGAAGAAGACAGAGAAGAGGACCGCGCCGGCTTCAGCTGCCCACAACAGAGATGGAAACGCTGTGGAAGAAATTTTCTAAGTAAGTATTTCTTCTAAAAGGTAAGTGCGAACCGGGATCAGAGGCTAGCCATTGTGGAATGTGCTAGCCCTGACTGTCCCGGGGGTATGTTCAGCAAAAAATGACATCTGTGCCCGGAACTCCGCTTTAAGCTTTAATTTTTGGCTTCTGTTGGACTTAGGAATTGTTTGAACTCTGTCCATCTCCTCCCCGGAAGTGACTATTCCCTGTTTGCTGGATCCGTTTTTTGAATAGTTCCCTGTTGATGATGCCACTGAGTATTTGGTGGTCTTCTGCATTACTCACTACAAAAATACTCTTGGATCATCATATTTTGCTGATTGTTAGAGTATTGTTTGGTGACACTGAGGTGTGAACCTTATCCAGCTCCTAATGAAGCTATTAATGCAAAACATGTTGAGCATGTGGCGTCCCTCCATCAAGGTATTAGTCTTAGCTCAATAATAATGTGTCACTTTAATTGTTTCTACAATCAATGTTCAACTGGTTTTTGGTATTGCCTCTGTAGGGTGACCAAAACCCAAAAGAAAACTTGTGGCACCACTCAAAACAGGAGAGGGACTTCTCTCCCAAATACTCAGGAAAGCATGTTGCCAGCCTCCATATACTGATCCAAAAAGTACTATAAGCCTTGTGTTTGTGAAAGGGATTGCCGATTTCCCATCCAGCCTGTTGTAACGCTCATGCGTTTTTTGTTAGTGAATGGATTTGCAGCTGCAGAATTATTACACTCAGTAGTCATGTAGAGAATGTGTTGAACAACATATCCAACTCTCAGGACTTCATCACTGTGTACAGCCTGTTATGCAAATATACATACACTCAATATGATGTTCCTGGAGTGATAGAATGTATATGATAGAATAGAGGTGAGAGACAGGCAATAGAATGGTGAGCACTTAGTAGTAGTATTCAGGAGAGTGGTAGGTGATGATAGTATGCAGATAGGTTTTAGCAATCATGTATAGTAACAGGTGGTAGGGGACAGCAGATGAAGTATGCAAGAGAGAGTAACCTAGTGCAATGATAGGTGATGGTAGTCCCAAGAGCTAGCAATCTATGCAGATGATAGAAATAGCTTAGATAGTAATAGTCCCTTTAGTATGCAGTAGTAGATAGTGAAAGTTAGGTTGAGGAAGGAATCCCCTGTGGGGTACTTATCACTAGATGGGTTAGTAGTAGCAAGGTCCAAGAGTAATGGAGTAATCCGGTAGCGAGATACGGGATCGGTAGCGAGGTTCCGGTCTTGTTCAGGCAAGGGGAATAGCTTGAAGCTCCGGCAGCATTGGACAAGACAAGGCAACATGCGGTTTGAACGAGCAATGAGTGAGAGAAAGCCGGCGATTGAAATAGCCGCTCATAGCTGACGTCATTGCCCTTAAAGGTGTATGCGTTCCATTTGGATAGCAAGATGGGACGCAATATTAAGAGAGAAATGTGGAAATAAGGGTACCAGAGGTACCAGAACATTACACCTGTGCAGCTTAAAAGTTTGGTGTGGCCTCAGCCTACGTGTCTCTGCCAAACCACGTCCACTGACGCATTTCACCATGCCCAGCGGAAACACCCACCCACCAAAACACATCAGGGCATAGTTTGGCACGGGAACTTAGGCTGAGACAGCTCTAAACTTTTAAGCTGCACAAGCTGGAGGGGAAAACAGCAAAACCTTTCACAAATGCATTGCCTCTGTAGGGTGTTTACTTTTTACAACTGATGTTCACCATTGATATACTTTGTTAGATGTTTTATATTTTTGTACAGGAAAAAAAAAAGCTTAAAGCGGAGTTCCGGACGCAAAATCGTTATCTTAGATTTTGCGGCATCCGCTTCCTTATTGTACCCTGAAAAAGAATTGGATATTCCCAATTTTTTTTTATATTACTTACCTTTTTTCAGTAGAAAATATACTCACCTTTCCTTCCACTTCCTCCCTGTGCGGCCGTGGCCCGCGCCGTCACTTCCTGTCCCGCGATGCATCCTGGGAGCTCTTACTGATCACTCCCAGGAGGCAATGGGCAGTGACGTAGGCGGCTGGCCGCTCCACTCATCGCGTTATTTCCAAACAGAAAATGACGCGATGAGAGGCGGAGCACAGCGCGGACGGCGCCAGCCTATTGCCAGTACTTTCCTTTGTTTGTTGGAGAGAGAGTGGAGTCACAGCCACAGCATAGTACTGGGCATGCACGAGATTTCGCGCTGCATTGATCGGCCCCCCTTCATCTACAACCAGGAAGCAGGGCATATATGTGCACACTGCGGCTTCGGGTGACCATGGAAAAGATGGCGGCGCTCTGCAAACATTTTATAAAGTACGATTTTAGTATTGTCAATCTATTATTTACATGTATAAAACCGGATTAGCGGATGTAAGAAGGGCGGTGGATCACTGTTTGAAGGTATTTAAAAAAAAAAAAAAAATCTGTGGCCAGAACTCCGCTTTAAGGGTGTTACTTTTGATGTGCAATTCACGGACCAAGGAGCCGTGCCACTAAAGTCCCAGTTTACTTTTCTTTATTAATTTATAGCTGGTAGTAATAGTCACATTCAACTGGATTTTTTTCCGTAATACTGAAGACATTTCACAGCTTATTTTTGGTTGTAATGGGAGTCAGGAATATACCTTGGTATTTATAAGACACAAGGCTAACTCCTTAATCCAATCACCATGAAATGTTTTCAGGCAGATGTTGATTTTCCAAGTAAATGATGGAAGCTGTGAAAGTCAGTGAAGCAGCCATGTTCCATGTGATCATCCAGGCAATATGGTAATATGGAATATGTAACAGATGTTAAGTGTATAAGTTACATGGCTGAAAGTGTAAAACTGTTGTCAAATTGCTGTAGAGATGTAGAAATGTGAAAATGACTGTATATGTGGATGACAGGTAGTGCCGAAGGTCCTCAGCCCTGTTTAGTGATTATTGTTCCAGTTTGCTGTAAATAGACTTTTCAATACCTCATATATATATATATACAGTAAACCCCCGCTCCATCGCGGTTCAGTTTTTGCGGTCCCGGTATATTGCGTTTTTTTTTTGTAATGTTATTTTACTATATAAATCATTAAAAATGAAATATTTTTGTGTTTTCCATAGCTCTTGCTATGTCTCTCAGTATCTTTTATGTGTTTAAATGAGTTTCTATTGTTTTAAAAGTGTGTTTAAAGACCTTAACCACTTAAGCCCCGGAAGATTTTAGCCCCATTCCGACCAGGGGGTATTTTGCGATTCGGCACTGCGTGACTTTAACGGACAATTGCGCGGTCGTGCGACGCTGTACCTAAACAAATATGGCGTCCTTTTTTTTCCCACAAACAGAGCTTTCTTTTGGTGGTATTTGATCACCTGTGCAATTTTTTGATCACGCGCTATAAACAAAAAAAGAGCGTCAATTTTGCAAAAATAACAATATTTTCACATTTTTTTATATGAAATTCCCCCCCAAAAAAATGTAAAAATTAAAATTTTTTAACATTTTGGCCAATTTGTTTTATGCTACCTATGTTTGGTAAAAAAAATCGCAAAAAGTGTATTTTGATTGGTTTGCGCAAAAGTTATCGCGTTTACGAACAAAGGGAAAGATTTTTGTCATTTTTTTTTTTTTAACGCGTAATAGCGGCGATCTGCAATTTTTTTTTTTGCGGTACTGAGACATTGTGGCGGATAGATCGTAACCTTGACTGACATTTTTGACACTTTTGGGGTTACCAGTGACATTTCTACAGTAATCAGTGCTATACATATGCACTGTTACTGTAAAAATACACTGGTAGTGAAGGGGTTAACTTTATTTGGGAGGGAGGGGCTATGTGTGTCCCTAGGGGCGTGCTTTCTACTGTGATTGGCTGTGGCTTGAGCTGTAAGGACACTGATCAATGGATCTACATAGTAGATCCATGTGATCAGTGTTTTTACACCGAGGAGAATGACAGGTGGCTTGTTTACACAAGCCGCCTGACTTTCTCCCTCTCCCCCGCCGATCGCCGAGTGACCGGCGGACATCGGGTCCGGCGGTCACACGCGCGGGGGGGTCCGTGACCACGCGGGAGCGCGCCTCCAGGGGCGCGCGCTCGCTCCCTAGACCCTCACAAGCTAGTGACGTAGCCCTACGTCACTTTGCCTGTGAGGGGCTGACTGCCGACGTAGATCGGCGTTAGGCAGTCGGCAAGTGGTTAAAATGCTTTTAAAAGTACAGTGACAGTAAAAAAAACATGCCTACAATGCATTTTAATAGGGTTTTTCTATTTTGCGGATTTTCACTTTTCGCGGCTGGGTCCTGAACGTAACACCCCCGCAATGGAGGGGGGTTTACTGTATATATATATATATATATATATATATATATATATATATATTTTTTTTTTCTTTTTTATACCTATACTATGTTTGCCTTTCATTTCTATTTTAAACTGAATTGCTTATTCTACAAGGTAATCATTTAAAATCACTTTAACCGCTTGCTGAAAACTGCACATTTATTTACTGCGGGAGTCAGCCCCGTACAGGCAAAACGACGTAGGGTTACGTCGCTCGCCTACGAGCCTCTAGGGGGCGAGCGCGTGCTGCCTGAGGCGCGCTCCTGCCCCCGCTCGTTCACTAACATTCCAGCGCGAGTGACCGGCGACTCCGATGTCCGCCGGTCACTCTCGACCTCCCCTTGGAGAGGGAGAAAGGCAGACGGCGGATGTAAACAAAGCCGCCTGTCATTCTCCTTGGTGTAACTGCAGAGATCATACGATCCTGCTATGTAGGATCGTATGTCTCTGTGGTTACATCACAAGCCACGCCCCCCCCCCCCACAGTTAGACACAGGGCCCTAGGGACACATTTAACCCACTGATCACCAATAAAGTTAACCCCTTCCCTGCCAGTGTCATTTTTACAGTAACAGTGCCTATGTATAGCACTGATTACTGTAGTAATGTCACCGGTACCCCCAAAAGTGTCAAAAATGTCAGTCAGGGGTCCGATCTGTCTGCCGCAATGTCGCAGTCCCGCAAAAAAAATCGCAGATCGCCGCCTTTACTAGTAAAAAAAAAAAAAAAACAATAAAAATTACATAAATCTTTCCCATAGTTAGTAGACGCAATAACTTTTGCGCAAACCAATCAAAATACGCTTATTGCGATTTTTTTTTACCAAACATAGGTAGCAGAAAACAAATTAGCCTAAAATGTTAAAAAATTTAGATTTTTCCATTTTTTGGGGGGGAATTTCATATAAAAAAAATGTGAAAAATATTATTTTTTCAAAATTGTCACTCTTTTTTTGTTTATAGCGCAAAAAGTAAAAATTGCACAGGTGATCATAAACCACCAAAAGAAAGCTCTGTTTGTGGGAAAAAAAGGACGTCAATTTAATTTGGGTACAGCACCGGAAGACCGCGCAATTGTCTGTTAAAGTAACGCAGTGCCGAATCGCAAAGTATAGCCTGGTCAGAAATGGGGTAAAATCTTCCGGTCTTAAAGCGGTTAAAAATACGTTCATTGAGGATTTTTTTGTCAAAGACATGTAGCTAAATACATTTTGGCCTAAATATATGACAAAAATTGAATATATTGGATATTTTTTAACTGTCAAAGTAGAAAATGTCAATTTTTTCGCAAAATTTTCGCTCTTTTTTTATTAATATCGCAAAAAATTAAAAGCGCAGAGGTGATCAAATACCACCAAAAGTAAGCTCTGTTTGTGGGGAAAAAAGGACGTAAATTTAGTTTGGGTACAGGGTTGCATGACCGCGCAATTGTCAGTTAAAGTCGCGCAGTGCCAAGTTGCAAAACAAGTGGCCTGGACGTAAAGCTGGAAAATCCTCCGGTGGTAAAGTGGTTAATATGTTAATATTTTTTGAAAATATTTCCTACCAAACAAAGCTAATAGTAACACTTTTTGTTTTTAATTTTTTATTAAATCCTGCCCACAGTTTTTACTCTAAATGTCACATTACATACTGTATGCAAAAACAGATTAAAATATGCATAAATGTATTTGTAGCCATTTCAGGTAGTAGGGAAATATTTCCTGCACCCATTACGTCTGATGTTTTTTTCCAAATGAGCGACTTGCCATTTACTGGCAATAATTTTGGCATCCGGCTTGTCTTTGAGAAGTGACAGGCGGCTCCTCTAGGGCATCATATTCCATGAATTTGTAAAGTTCAGGTACGTAATCCTTACATTATTATTGATTAGAATTGTCAAAACCTTTTCTGACATCTTTATAGATTTGTAATCAAATGTGACTGACATAATGTAGTTACCCAGGGCTAAGCCATGGCACGCTCCATCAATAAGTTTGTTTTCTCCAGCAAATGAGGCCGAGCTCGGTGGTAATTGCAAAAATACACTTTGCACACAAATTGATCTTCAGCTAAATTACCTCTCTATAAATGAAATGATTTCTTATCCTTATGAAAAGTCTTCGGAGTGAGCAGTAGCGATTAGAACAGTGGAGGCACTACGAGCGACCGTATTTTACCGGTGATGCGATTAAAGGTGCGCTGCGGTTAAACATAAAAAATGTTACATTTATAGAGGGAAAACTACAGAGAATTTTCAGCCAGTGCATACATTAAAAAGGAGAGCTCCATTGAATATCTATGGAAAAGGCAATAGGGACCTATTGCCCCATAATTACCTTATAATTACCTTATGACTAGGGTTGAGCGAACACCTAGATGTCCGTGTTCGACGGGTTCGGCCGAACTTTAAAAAAAAGTCCGGGTCCGTGTCCCGGACTTTTACCGAACTTTTCCCGGACACCGAACCCCATTGAAGTCAATGGGGACCCGAACTTTAAGGCACTAAAATGGCTCTAAAACACCAAAGGAAAGGGCTAGAGTGCTGCAAATGGCAGCAAAACGTAATTAAGAGCATGGCAAGTGCTCTGCAAACAAATGTGGATAGGGAAATAACTTAAAACAACAAAAAAAAACAGAAAAATAAAACAATGTTCTTCTTCATCTCTGAAGGACGAGGCCCATATGGAGTAGGAGGGAGGTTGAGGTGGTGGTGGATGTGGCGGTGACTAGACATATGCCGGTTTTCGGTAATTCGATATATCGCGGTATTGCATAGCCACGGTATTGTTATTGTGGCATTTTTAAAATACCGAGTTTCTCTGTCAAGTCTGCCTGACTTGTGAATTGATACATTTCAGTGAGCTGGATGACTCATTCACTCACTCAGCTAACACCTTTCAGCATTAAGTCTCCTAACTATAAACAAAAATGATTACATTTGTATCTTTTCCTTCCCTCTGCCAGGGAGAAAGGAAGTTTAACCTCTTAAAGACTGGATCTTTTTCTGACACTTGCTGTTTGCAAGTTAAAATCAGTTTTTTTTTTGCTAGAAAAGTACTTAGAACCCCCAAACATTTTATATATTTTTTTAGCAGAGACCCTACAGAATAAAATGGCGATTGTTGTAATATTTTATGTCACACTGTATTTGCGCAGCAGTCTTTCAAACGCAATGATTAGACTTTAATGAATAAAAAAAAAAAAAAAAACGTAACAGTAAAGTTATCCCAATTTTTTTTTTTTTTGTTACACAGAGAATCGTGAGAGAATCGTGATCTTTATTCCAAGCTAAAAAATCGTGATTCTCATTTTGGCCAGAATCGTGCAGCTCTAATAAATATATATATACACACACACACGCCTAGCAGCCCACATTACATTATTATATAGCCATCAAGCAGTGTCTGGCCTACCTGGTGATGACTGGTCCTGGCGCTCTGATCCGATGGCCTGGTCTTTAAAGGGGCAAATCCTTGCGATCCAGAAGTGGTTAAACCTGCAGGAGGACCGGTGTTTTTATCTATTAATGACTTTACTATTGCTTTAGGCCTGGTTCACATGTATGCGGGTTGGTGGTTCACATGTATGCGGGTTGGCGGTTCACATGTATGCGGGTTGGCGGCCCACATTTGCACAGGCATAGCAGCCCATTGATTTGAACGGGCTGCTATGCCCTCATTTTCCGCAGAAAAAAGGTGCATGCAGCATTTTTTTTAAATTCAGTGGCCTTGAAATCCATCCTGCTTTTGCACCATGCGACTAACCTGCAGTTCCTGCTCTGGCAAGCTTTCTGCATTTTTTGTATACGTGGGCACGGCAGTGGCGGAGCCAGAGGGTTAGCTGGGGTGTCAATTGACACCCCAGAAAAAGTCCCTGCCACCCCTGTTGCCACCCCGATCCTGGCTGGCAGCGGAGAATCACAGGCAGTGGTGGGATGGGATCAGCCGGTTCGCAGAACCGGCTGATCCCTCTAAGCTGGCGGCCAGGGTCAGGGAGCAGCAAAGCAGTGCGTCCCGACTCCCGAAGCCGAGCCCGCCCATTCTGTGACAATAGCGAATGAAAATTCGCTATTGTCACATGGATCCTCCTCCGGCCAATCAGGGAGCGGGTCCTCCCGCTTCCTGATTGGCCGAATGGCAAACGCTGTGCCATTGGTCGAGGAGGCGCCGGCGGGAGGACTGAGAAGATGCAGGGAGCCGCGGACCGTCCGTGAGGTAAGTAAGCTGGTCTCACGGGGGGGACGCTGGCACTCTGCAATGATTGCGGGCAAATGCTGTGGCTGTCGCACTCTGCAATAATAATTGGGGGCAAGGCTGTCGCACTCTGCAATAATAATTGGGGGCATTGCTGTCGCACTCTGCAATAATCATTGGGGGCATTTCTGTCGCACTCTGCAATAATAATTGGGGGCATTGCTGTCGCACTCTGCAATAATCATTGGGGGCAAGGCTGTCGCACTCTGCAATAATAATTGGGGGCAAGGCTGTCGCACTCTGCAATAATCATTGGGGGCATTTCTGTCGCACTCTGCAATAATAATTGGGGGCAAGGCTGTCGCACTCTGCAATAATAATTGGGGGCATTGCTGTCGCACTCTGCAATAATCATTGGGGGCATTTCTGTCGCACTCTGCAATAATAATTGGGGGCATTGCTGTCGCACTCTGCAATAATCATTGGGGGCAAGGCTGTCGCACTCTGCAATAATAATTGGGGGCAAGGCTGTCGCACTCTGCAATAATCATTGGGGGCATTTCTGTCGCACTCTGCAATAATAATTGGGGGCAAGGCTGTCGCACTCTGCAATAATAATTGGGGGCATTGCTGTCGCACTCTGCAATAATAATTGGGGGCAAGGCTGTCGCACTCTGCAATAATCATTGGGGGCAAGGCTGTCGCACTCTGCAATAATAATTGGGGGCATTGCTGTCGCACTCTGCAATAATAATTGGGGGCAAGGCTGTCGCACTCTGCAATAATAATTGGGGGCATTACTGTCGCACTCTGCAATAATAATTGGGGGCAAGGCTGTCGCACTCTGCAATAATCATTGGGGGCATTGTTGTCTCACTGCAATAATCATTGGGGGCATTGCTGTCTCACTGCAATAATCATTGGGGGCATTGCTGTCGCACTCTGCAATAATCATTGGGGGCAAACCTGTATCCTCTGATCACCACCACCTGTATCCTGTCTTTACTAGTAATGGCAGCGATCATTAGAGGGACTGCGACATTGCGGTGGACGAATCTGACACTAAATTACACTTTGTATATTGACCCCCCAAAATAATACCTAGCCACCCCTTTGCCACCCCTGTTTTAAAAGTCTAGCTCCGCCACTGGGGCACGGCATTTAAAAATAAACAGTTTGCGTGTGCAGCAACGGCAGGTAAGTCGCATGGTGCAAAAGAAGGATGGATTTCATGGCCACTGCATTTTTTTAAATTCTGCATGCACCTTTTTTCAGCTGAAAACGCAGGCATAGCAGCTCAAGCCCATTCACATCAATGGGCTGCTATGCCTGTGCAAATGTGGGCCCCCAACCCGCATACATGTGAACCAGGCCTAAAGCAATAGTAAAGTCATTAATAGATAAAAACACCGGTCCTCCTGCAGGTTTAACCAATTAATGACTTTACTATTGCTTTAGGCCTGGTTCACATGTATGCGGGTTGGGGGCCCACATTTGCACAGGCATAGCAGCCCATTGATGTGAATGGGCTTGAGCTGCTATGCCTGCGTTTTCAGCTGAAAAAAGGTGCATGCAGAATTTAAAAAAATGCAGTGGCCATGAAATCCATCCTTCTTTTGCACCATGCGACTTACCTGCCGTTGCTGCACACGCAAACTGTTTATTTTTAAATGCCGTGCCCACGTATACAAAAAATGCAGAAAGCTTGCCAGAGCAGGAACTGCAGGTTAGTCGCATGGTGCAAAAGCAGGATGGATTTCAAGGCCACTGAATTTTAAAAAAATGCTGCATGCACCTTTTTTCTGCGGAAAATGAGGGCATAGCAGCCCATTCAAATCAATGGGCTGCTATGCCTGTGCAAATGTGAACCACCAACCCGCATACATGTGAACCAGGCCTAAAGCAATAGTAAAGTAATTTATAAACAACACCTCCTTCAGGTTTAACCACTTCTTGACCACAAGGATTTGCCCTCTTAATGACCAGGCCATCGGATCGGAGCCGAGCGCCAGAACCAGTTATCACCAGTTAGGCCAGACACTGCTTGATGACCTATTTTAGGCCTGGTTCACAGAGTCTGTACTGACTGACTATATAATAATGTGCATAAGTGAACCAAAGCCCCTAAATTCAGCAATGAAATTGAAGTGAGGTGGAAATTTAATAATTTAAATTTAATAATAGAATACCGTGATAATACCGTATACCGTGGCAAAACCTTAATCAATTAATCGCAGCATGAAAATCTGATACCGTCACAAGCCTAGCGGTGACATAGGCGTGCGCACAGGGTGTGCTGGGTGTGCCTGGGCACACCCTAATCACCTAGGGCACATAGCATTGCCAGTGAGGAGATGGGAAAGATCTCCCTGGGACCTGCTCTGCTCTATTTCTCCTTGCCTACAGGTACATGGCCCCGATACATTACTCTCCCTGCTGGCAAACACATGCATGTGTATTTCAACTTTGGGGTGCACACCTTAATGCAATAGGCTGCGCACACCTATGGGCGGTGTAGGTGGAAGCGGCGGTGGAGGAGGACCAGGGCCGGATTAACAGCATCATGGGCTTGGTGCTGAGGATTTTGAAGGGCCTTAAGGGCCGTGCCTTGCCATGCACCCAGAGGAGGAAGGGTGCAGCCATGCATGCCTAATTCAACATGGGATGCTGTCTCTGAAGCCCATAAACACATCCATGCATCGCCAACTGTCCCTCCTTGTCCGGCCTTCACGCTGTGTGGGGAGGTTCTGAGGGTGCTGCCTGGGGAAGCGAGCATAGAAGCCAGACTTCTGTGTTTACAAGTGACAGAAGAGCGGTAACAGTGAATATGGCCAACCCGGGGCCTATATAAAAGGTAGGGGCCTGGAGCTGCAGCTCCAATAGCCCCTACATTAATCTGGCCCTGAGGAGGAGGACGAGGTAGCCAACACTGCTTCTTTTCAAAAATTTTAAATGAGGGTACACCCCAAAAGAGTGAGAAAGAGCAAAAATGGAACAATGGGTGGGTAAGGTCGGTATCCATTGCTATTCTGCATAAGGTACGGAAAAGTCCCGTGGGATCCATGCCTGGTTCATTTTAATGAACGTGAGCTTGTCCACATTGTCTCTGGACAGGCGGCTGCGCTTGTCTGTTATAACGCCCCCAGCCGTGCTAAATACCCGTTCAGATAATACACTGGCTGCAGGGCACGCCAGCACCTCCAAGGCGTAAAGGGCAAGCTCAAGCCATGTGCCCAATTTGGAGACCCAGAAGTTGAAGGGGGCAGACCCGTCATTCACTACATGTAGGCGTGTGCACACATACTGCTCCACCATGTTGGTAAAATGCTGCCTCCTGCTAAGACGTTCCATCTGAGCTGCTGGTGCTGCTGTTTGTTGTGGCGTGCTGACAAAGCTTTTCCACATTTCGGCCATGCTAACCCTGCCTTCTGAGGTGCTGGCGGTGCCCTGGTTGCGTTGGCGACCTCCTCCTCCTCCTCCTCTGCCTTGTGCTTCCACTGTGGCCCCGCTGTCAGATGGGAATGCCAGCAGCATGGCGTCTACCAGCGTGCGCTTGTACTCGCGCATCTTGCGATCGCGCTCCAGTGAGTGAATTAAGGACGGTACGTTGTCCTTGTAACGGGGATCCAGCAGCGTGGCCACCCAGTAATCAGCACAAGTTAGAATGTGGGCAACTCGGCGGTCGTTGTGGAGACACTGCAGCATGTAATCGCTCATGTGTGCCAGGCTGCCCAGAGGCAACGAAAGGCTGTCCTCTGTGGGAGGTGTATCGTCCGTGTCCTCTGTATCCCCCCAGCCACGCACCAGTGATGGCCATGAGCTGGCCTGGGTGCCACCCTGCTGTGAACATGGTTCCATCTCCTCCTCCAGCTCCTCCTCCTCCTCATCCTCCTCATCCTCCAGAACTGTGCCCCTGCTGGACAATTGCGTCCCTGGCGTTTGCGTGTGCAGGAACCCACCCTCGGAGCCCCTTGCGAATGACTGCCCTGAAAGCCTTGGAAATGTTACCTCTTCATCCTCCTCCTCCTCCTCATCCTGTGCCACATCCTCTTCCATCATCGCCCGAATTGTTTTTTCAAGGAGGCATAGAAGTGGGATAGTTAAGCTGAGAACGGCGTCATTGCCACTGGCCATGTTGGTGGAGTACTCAAAACAGCGCAACAAGGCACACAGGTCTCGCATGGAGGCCCAGTTAAATTAAATAGCGGAATAGAAAATATGATCCAAAAAAAGTGTATGTATATCACACGTACACAACCACACTGGGCCCCAATTACTATTGTTTGTACCCCTAAAAGGCTAGATGAGGAGTAGGGGGAGTATGGAACAGGCAGCACCCTCAAACCTTCAGAAGTATGAGATGAACCCCAACAACTTGGAAAGGTGGATCTCTCTCACACGTACCGACACAGACTATCCCGCAATTCAATTGATCCTCAAAGGTTTTTATTGAATAGCGGAATAGGAAATATGATCAAAAAAAGTGTATGTATCTCGCACGTACACAACCACACTAGGCCCCAATTACTATTGTTTGTACCCCTAAAAGGCTAGATGAGGAGTAGGGGGGGTATGGAACAGGCAGCACCCTCAAACCTTCAGAAGTATGAGATGAACCCCAACAACTTGGAAAGGTGGATCTCTCTCACACGTACCGACACAGACTATCCCCCAATTTAACTGATCCCCAAAGGTTTTTGATTAAATAGCGGAATAGAAAATATGATCCCAAAAAAGTGTATGTATATCACACGTACACAACCACACTGGGCCCCAATTACTATTGTTTGTACCCCTAAAAGGCTAGATGAGGAGTAGGGGGAGTATGGAACAGGCAGCACCCTCAAACCTTCAGAAGTATGAGATGAACCCCAACAACTTGGAAAGGTGGATCTCTCTCACACGTACCAACACAGACTATCCCCCAATTTAACTGATCCCCAAAGGTTTTTGATTAAATAGCGGAATAGAAAATATGATCCAAAAAAAGTGTATGTATATCACACGTACACAACCACACTAGGCCCCAATTACTATTGTTTGTACCCCTAAAAGGCTAGATGAGGAGTAGGGGGAGTATGGAACAGGCAGCACCCTCAAACCTTCAGAAGTATGAGATGAACCCCAACAACTTGGAAAGGTGGATCTCTCTCACACGTACCAACACAGACTATCCCCCAATTTAACTGATCCCCAAAGGTTTTTGATTAAATAGCGGAATAGAAAATATGATCCCAAAAAAGTGTATGTATATCACACGTACACAACCACACTAGGCCCCAATTACTATTGTTTGTACCCCTAAAAGGCTAGGAGTAGGGGGAGTATGGAACAGGCAGCACCCTCAAACCTTCAGAAGTATGAGATGAACCCCAACAACTTGGAAAGGTGGATCTCTCTCACACGTACCAACACAGACTATCCCCCAATTTAACTGATCCCCAAAGGTTTTTGATTAAATAGCGGAATAGAAAATATGATCCCAAAAAAGTGTATGTATATCACACGTACACAACCACACTAGGCCCCAATTACTATTGTTTGTACCCCTAAAAGGCTAGGAGTAGGGGGAGTATGGAACAGGCAGCACCCTCAAACCTTCAGAAGTATGAGATGAACCCCAACAACTTGGAAAGGTGGATCTCTCTCACACGTACCAACACAGACTATCCCCCAATTTAACTGATCCCCAAAGGTTTTTGATTAAATAGCGGAATAGAAAATATGATCCCAAAAAAGTGTATGTATATCACACGTACACAACCACACTAGGCCCCAATTACTATTGTTTGTACCCCTAAAAGGCTAGGAGTAGGGGGAGTATGGAACAGGCAGCACCCTCAAACCTTCAGAAGTATGAGATGAACCCCAACAACTTGGAAAGGTGGATCTCTCTCACACGTACCAACACAGACTATCCCCCAATTTAACTGATCCCCAAAGGTTTTTGATTAAATAGCGGAATAGAAAATATGATCCCAAAAAAGTGTATGTATATCACACGTACACAACCACACTAGGCCCCAATTACTATTGTTTGTACCCCTAAAAGGCTAGGAGTAGGGGGGAGTATGGAACAGGCAGCACCCTCAAACCTTCAGAAGTATGAGATGAACCCCAACAACTTGGAAAGGTGGATCTCTCTCACACGTACCAACACAGACTATCCCCCAATTTAACTGATCCCCAAAGGTTTTTGATTAAATAGCGGAATAGAAAATATGATCCCAAAAAAGTGTATGTATATCACACGTACACAACCACACTAGGCCCCAATTACTATTGTTTGTACCCCTAAAAGGCTAGGAGTAGGGGGAGTATGGAACAGGCAGCACCCTCAAACCTTCAGAAGTATGAGATGAACCCCAACAACTTGGAAAGGTGGATCTCTCTCACACGTACCAAGACAGACTATCCCCCAATTTAACTGATCCCCAAAGGTTTTTGATTAAATAGCGGAATAGAAAATATGATCCCAAAAAAGTGTATGTATATCACACGTACACAACCACACTAGGCCCCAATTACTATTGTTTGTACCCCTAAAAGGCTAGGAGTAGGGGGGAGTATGGAACAGGCAGCACCCTCAAACCTTCAGAAGTATGAGATGAACCCCAACAACTTGGAAAGGTGGATCTCTCTCACACGTACCAACACAGACTATCCCCCAATTTAACTGATCCCCAAAGGTTTTTGATTAAATAGCGGAATAGAAAATATGATCCCAAAAAAGTGTATGTATATCACACGTACACAACCACACTAGGCCCCAATTACTATTGTTTGTACCCCTAAAAGGCTAGGAGTAGGGGGAGTATGGAACAGGCAGCACCCTCAAACCTTCAGAAGTATGAGATGAACCCCAACAACTTGGAAAGGTGGATCTCTCTCACACGTACCAAGACAGACTATCCCCCAATTTAACTGATCCCCAAAGGTTTTTGATTAAATAGCGGAATAGAAAATATGATCCCAAAAAAGTGTATGTATATCACACGTACACAACCACACTAGGCCCCAATTACTATTGTTTGTACCCCTAAAAGGCTAGGAGTAGGGGGGAGTATGGAACAGGCAGCACCCTCAAACCTTCAGAAGTATGAGATGAACCCCAACAACTTGGAAAGGTGGATCTCTCTCACACGTACCAACACAGACTATCCCCCAATTTAACTGATCCCCAAAGGTTTTTGATTAAATAGCGGAATAGAAAATATGATCCCAAAAAAGTGTATGTATATCACACGTACACAACCACACTAGGCCCCAATTACTATTGTTTGTACCCCTAAAAGGCTAGGAGTAGGGGGAGTATGGAACAGGCAGCACCCTCAAACCTTCAGAAGTATGAGATGAACCCCAACAACTTGGAAAGGTGGATCTCTCTCACACGTACCAACACAGACTATCCCCCAATTTAACTGATCCCCAAAGGTTTTTGATTAAATAGCGGAATAGAAAATATGATCCCAAAAAAGTGTATGTATATCACACGTACACAACCACACTAGGCCCCAATTACTATTGTTTGTACCCCTAAAAGGCTAGGAGTAGGGGGGAGTATGGAACAGGCAGCACCCTCAAACCTTCAGAAGTATGAGATGAACCCCAACAACTTGGAAAGGTGGATCTCTCTCACACGTACCAACACAGACTATCCCCCAATTTAACTGATCCCCAAAGGTTTTTGATTAAATAGCGGAATAGAAAATATGATCCCAAAAAAGTGTATGTATATCACACGTACACAACCACACTAGGCCCCAATTACTATTGTTTGTACCCCTAAAAGGCTAGGAGTAGGGGGAGTATGGAACAGGCAGCACCCTCAAACCTTCAGAAGTATGAGATGAACCCCAACAACTTGGAAAGGTGGATCTCTCTCACACGTACCAACACAGACTATCCCCCAATTTAACTGATCCCCAAAGGTTTTTGATTAAATAGCGGAATAGAAAATATGATCCCAAAAAAGTGTATGTATATCACACGTACACAACCACACTAGGCCCCAATTACTATTGTTTGTACCCCTAAAAGGCTAGGAGTAGGGGGAGTATGGAACAGGCAGCACCCTCAAACCTTCAGAAGTATGAGATGAACCCCAACAACTTGGAAAGGTGGATCTCTCTCACACGTACCAACACAGACTATCCCCCAATTTAACTGATCCCCAAAGGTTTTTGATTAAATAGCGGAATAGAAAATATGATCCCAAAAAAGTGTATGTATATCACACGTACACAACCACACTAGGCCCCAATTACTATTGTTTGTACCCCTAAAAGGCTAGATGAGGAGTAGGGGGAGTATGGAACAGGCAGCACCCTCAAACCTTCAGAAGTATGAGATTGTGTTCACTGTACCCCACAAAGATTGAGTTCACTGCACCCCACAATGATTGTGTTCACTGCACCCCACAAAGATTGTGTTCACTGCACCTCACAAAGATTGTGTTCACTGTACCCCCCAAAGATTGTGTTCACTGCACCCCACAAAGATTCTGTTCACTGTACCCCACAAAGATTGTGTTCACTGCACCCCAAAAAGATTGTGTTCACTGCACCCCAAAAAGGATGTTGTTCACTGCACCCCAAAAAGGATGTTGTTCACTCCACCCCAAAAAGATTGTGTTCACTGCACCCCACAAAGATTGTGTTCACTGCACCCCAAAAAGATTGTGTTCACTGCACCCCAAAAATGATTTTGTTCACTGCACCCCAAAAAGGATTTTGTTCACTGCACCCCAAAAAGGATGTTGTTCACTCCACCCCAAAAAGATTGTGTTCACTGCACCCCAAAAAGATTGTGTTCACTGCACCCCACAAAGGATTTTGTTCACTGCACCCCAAAAAGATTGTGTTCACTGCACCCCAAAAAGGATGTTGTTCACTGCACCCCAAAAAGGATTTTGTTCACTGCACCCCAAAAAGATTGTGTTCACTGCACCCCACAAAGGATTTTGTTCACTGCACCCCACAAAGATTGTGTTCACTGCACACCAAAAAGGATTGTGTTCACTGCACCCCAAAAAGATTTTGTTCACTGCACCCCAAAAAGATTGTGTTCACTGCAGCCCAAAAAGATTGTGTTCACTGCAGCCCAAAAAGATTGTGTTCACTGCAGCCCAAAAAGATTGTGTTCACTGCAGCCCAAAAAGATTGTGTTCACTGCAGCCCAAAAAGATTGTGTTCACTGCAGCTCACACACAGAAAAATGGATGTGGATCACTGACACCTGCCTATCTCCAATCCCACACCACACAGCAATATCGATTGTAGTTTGTAGAACACAGTTTCCCTAAAATTCAGCAGACTCTGTCCCTAACAGGATTGAGAAGAGATCGTAGATCAGGATTGAGTGCAGACCCCACCCCCCACACAGCAATATCGATTGTAGTTTGTAGAAGACACTGACCCTATAATTCAGCAGACTCTATCCCTAAAATGCCTACAACTCGCCCTGCCTAAACACTCCGACCTGTCCCTCAATTCTATCCGGACACAAATGTTTTTTTCCTGCCTATCTTTCCCTAATCAGCAGCCAGCACGTTGATGTGTGCTCTGTCCCTGAATCTAAGCAGCATAATGACGCCGCTGCGGCTGCCTCGAACTTATAAAGACTTGGTCACATGCTTCAGACGGCCAATCACAGCTACTGAGACATTTGCAGGCATGGCTGGGATGGCTTAAGGCACACCAGTTAAACGATTGTTGATTGGCTGTTGAAAGCCCGCCATGAAAAGAGCGCCAAAGCATGCAAAACCCGGAAATAAAACGACCGAACACGGATTTTTACCCGAACATACAGTAAAGTGTCCGTGTCCGTGTTCGGGTACAAAAAATCCAATTATTCGGTACGAACACGAATAATACAGTCCGTGTTCGCTCAACACTACTTATGACCCATGGATCCCCTCCAAATGATTGTGTTCAGGTCTTTCCAGTAAAGAATACTTTCAATAGTTTAGCACACAAACTTCAATGGGATTAAGTGTTGGCATCCAATCATTTGTTAAAGTGATACTGAACACACACACTGTTTAACCACTTTACCACTAGAGCATTTTGCTGTCTTACGTCTGGGCCACTTTTTGCGATTTGGCACTGTGCGACTTTAACTGACAATTGCGCGGTTGTGCGACGCCGTACCCGAACGAAATTGATGTCACTTTTTTTCCCCACAAACAGAGCTTTCTTTTGGTGGTATTTGATCACCTGTGCGATTTTTACTTTTTGCGCTATAAACAAAAAAAGAGCGTTTATTTTGAAAAAATAACAATATTTTTGAAATTCCCCCCCAAAAAGATGTAAAAACCAATTTTTTTTAAATTTTTGGCCAATTTGTTTTCTGCTACCCATGTTTGGTAAAAAAAATCGCAATAAGCGTATTTTGATTGGTTTGCACAAAAGTTATTGCGTTTACTAACAAAGGGAAAGATTTATGTCATTTTTGGTGTTTTTTTTTTAACGAGTAATGGCGGCGATCTGCGATTTTTTTTGCGGGACTGCGACATTGCGGCGGACAGATCGGACCCTTGACTGACATTTTTGACACTTTTGGGGGTACCGGTGACATTACTGCAGTAATCAGTGCTATACATATGCACTGTTACTGTAAAAATGACACTGGCAGGGAAGGGGTTAACTTTATTGGAGAGGGAGGGGTTAATGTATGCCTGGTGCTTACTGACGTGTGGGGGGGGGGGGGGAGGTGACTGAGTGAGACAGGGACAGATCGGATGTCCAGCTATGCTGAACACTCCGATCTGTCACTCCCTGTCACTGAGGAGATCCACCCGCTTGTGTTTACACAGGCGGGCGGATCTCCACACTAGATCCCCGACGATCGGGGCAGAGCAGCGGCGATCGTCGCTGCTCCTCCCCTGGCCCGACTCCCGCTGTGAATGAAAACAGCGGGAGCGCGCCCCCGGCGGCGCGTGAGCGCCGCCTACAGGGGAGGAGTCTGGCGACGTAGGTCTACGTCGTCAGACGGGAACGAGCCACTTTGCCGCAGTACTATTCCAGTACTCAGCGGTAAAGTGGTTAATATACATTGTCCCTTCTATCTTTCCCTCTCTTTTTGAAACTTTCCCAACTCTCTAAAACATTCACTAGTCACCCCCATACTTAAAAAGCCTTCCTTGGACCCAACCAATCTTAACAGCCTCTCCTTGCTCCCTTTTTCCTCCAAAATCCTTGAACGCCTAGGTGACCACCACATTAAGAATAACCTTCATGAATGCCTTTAGTCTGGATTTCGCCCTCAAAACTGCTCTCTTTAACCACTTACAGCAAAATGACGTAGGACTACGTCGGCAAATTTTGCGGTAGTATACCGGGAAGATGCCTCTAGCTAGAGACACCATCCCGGTACCATGGTTTACAGCCGACGGTCGGCTTTCTGTCGGTAATGAACGATGCGGCTCGGGAGCCGCTCGATCGTTACCCGGGTGAGCGGGAGGGGACGTCCCCCCCCTCCCACCGCCGCCGCCTTCCGTGACTTTGCTCGGGGCTCCCGTCCCACCGGGAGCCCCGAGCACCCAGCCGGCACGTCCGCCAGCTGGATGGAGTCCCAATCAATGCCGGAAACGGCTTTGATTGGGTCTCCGATGACGTAACCCGGAGGCGGCGTCCATGACGTCACTTGCAGGTTACTGTGCTGCAAAAGGCGGCAAATTTTAAAAATGCAGTTTTCGGCATTTTGCATACATGAAAGTGCAGTGGAGGGGTTTGGTGTCTTTTAGACCCTCGATCCCTCCATAAAGAGTACCTGTCACTGCATATTGTTGTCATAAGGGATGTTTACATTGCTTGTGACAGCAATAAAAGTGATCAGATTTTTATTTTTTTTAAAAAACCCGTAATAAAAGTAAAAAAAAAAAATAAATAAATAGGAAAAAAAAAAAAATTTAGCCACCCCTGTCACCGTTAGCTCGCGAACAAAAAAAAACGTATACGGAAGTCGAGCCGCGAATGAAATCGCTGTTCAAACCACACATGTGAGGTATCGCCGCGATTGCCAGAGCGTGAGCAATAATTTAAAAAAAAGAGCTACAGTCTAACTCTAAACTGGTAACCGTTAAAAAAATTTAAAGCGTCGCCTATTGAGATCTCTATTTAGTTTGTCGCCATCCCTCGGGTGGGTGCAATTTTAAACCGTAACATGTTGGGTATCTATTTACTCGGCGTGACATCATCTTTCACAATATACAAAAAAAATGGGCTAACTTTACTGTTTAGTATTTCTTAAATGCAGTGAAATGTGATTTTTCAAAATTTTTCCAAAAAAATGGCGTTTTAAAGACCGCTGTGCAAATACCGCGTGACAAAAAATATTGCAACGACCAACATTTTATTCTCCAGAGTCTTTGCTAAAAAAATATATATAATGTTTGTGGTTTCCTAGAAAAAAAATACTGGTTTTAACTTGTAAACAAAAAGTGTCTGAAATAGGGCTGGGGCTTAAGTGGTTAAACTCACAAATGGCTTCCTAACAGCAAAAACCAATGGACACTATTCTGTACTCCTACTTCTGGACCTTTCCACTGCTTTTGATAAGATTGACCACCCCCTCCTCCTCCTCAAAAAATGGCACGCCTTTGGTCTCCATGACTGTGCTCTTTGTTGGCTCTCATCCTGCCTATACCACCCCGCCTTGCGTGTCACCGACAATCCTACGTCCTCCTCCCCTCTCTGTCGAGGTCCCCAAAGGTTCTGTTCTTGGACCTCTCCTATTCTCAATCTACACCTCCTCCCTGGGTTAGCTGATAGCCTCCCATAGCTTTCAATATAATTTTTATGCTGAAGACACCCAGATCTATCTCTCTACCCCTCAGCTCACAACGCCAGTCTCCTCACGCATAACTAATTAACTGGCCAACATATCAGTCGGGATGCCACAAACTTCCTCAAACTCAACCTGTCCAAAACCAAGCTCAAAACATTTAAGTGCCCCTTCCCCTGATCTCTCTGTCAAGATCAATGGCACAACTATCAGCCCATCCATGCATGCTAAGGTTCTAGGCGTAATCCTGGACTCTGAACTCTCCTTTCGGCCCCACATCCAATCACTGTCCAAAGCTTGCCACCTCACCCTCTGCAACATCTCCAAAATACGTACCTTCCTAACCGATGACACCACAAAGCTCCTAATCCACTCTCTGGTTATCTCTTGCCTTGGCTACTGCAACTCCCTCCTCATTGGATCACCTTTAAATAGGCTATTCCCACTTCAGTCCATTATCAGTGTTGCTGCCAGACTCATCCACCTTACAACCCCTCTGTCAACCCCTCAATTGGCTGCCTGTCAACCAACAAATTAAATTCAAAATACTAACAATAACATACAAAGCCATCTACAATTTGGCCCCCAGCTTCATCACTAACCTAGTCTCAAAGTACCAACAACATCGTTCTCTTCATTCCTCTGACGACCTCTTGCTTTCTAGCTTCCTCTTCACCTCCTCCCAAGCTTGACTCCAGGACTTCTCCCAATCTTCTCCCATCCTTTGGGATTCCCTACCCCAATTTGTCCAACTATCTCCTACTCTATCCACTTTACCACCGGAGGATTTTGCTGTCTTACGTCCAGGCCACTTTTTGCGATTCGGCACTGTGCGACTTTAACTGACAATTGCGCGGTCGTGCGACGCCGTACCCGAACAAAATGTAAGTTCTTTTTTTCCCACAAACAGAGCTTTCTTTTGGTGGTATTTGATGTGGGATTTTTACTTTTTGCGCTATAAACAAAAAAATTGCGTAAATTTTGAAAAAATAACAATATTTTTCACATTTTTTTATATGAAATCCCCCCCCCCCCCAAAAAAAATATGTAAAAATCTAAATGTGTTTACATTTTTGGCCAATTTGTTTTCTGCTACCTATGTTTGTTCAAAAAAATCACAATAAGCGTATTTTGATTGGTTTGCGCAAAAGTTATTGCGTTTACTAACTAAGGGAAAGATTTCTGTCATTTTTGGTGTTTTTTTTTTTAACGAGTAATGGCGGCGATCTACGATTTTCTATTGCGAGACTGCGACATTGCAGCGGACAGATCGGACCCTTGACTGACATTTTTGACACTTTTGGGGGTACCAGTGACATTACTACAGTAATCAGTGCTATAAATATGCACTGTTACTGTAAAAATGACACTGGCAGGGAAGGGGTTAATTTTATTGGAGAGGGAGGGGTTAATGTATGCCTGGTGCTTACTAACATGTGTGGGGGGAGGTGACTGAGTGACACAGACCCAGATCGCAGGTTCAGTTATGCTGAACCCTGCAATCTGACCCTGCCTGTCACTTAGGCGATCCGTCCGCTTTGTTTACACAGGCGGGCGGATCTCCAAACTCGATTCCCCGACGATCGGGGAAGAGCAGCGGCGATCGTCGCTGCTCCTCCCCTGGCCCGACTCCCGCTGTGACTGAATACAGCGGGAGCGAGGCTCCGGCGGTGCGCGTGCACCACCCACAAGGGGAGGAGTCCAGCGACGTAGGTCTACGTCGCTGGACGGGGACGAGCCACTTTGCCGCAGTAGAGCTCCAGTGAGCGGTCGGCAAGTGGTTAAGCGATCCCTGAAAACCCTCCTCCTCAGAGAAGCCCAACCTGCCTCCACTTAAGAGCTGTACATGTATTTTCTCCATTTTCTCCAGTTTGTAAGCTCAAACAAGCAAGGCCCTCTGATTCCTCCTGTATTGAATTGTATTGCAACCGTAGTGTTTGCCCTAACATTGTAAAGCGCTGCACAAACTGTTGGTGCTATATAAATCCTGTATAACAATAATAATTTCTCTATGTGGATGATGGCACTGTAATTATTTTAATAAAAAAAAAAGAAAATCAAAGTAACTTTTTCCTAATTGATATACAGCTGTCACATGACCCTGTTCTCTTCCAGCCTGTCTGCAGGGAAACATAAGTTTCTGGTCCTTTGCTGATAGTCACATGTTCAAAAAAAAAAAGAAATTAATATTATGGGGGAATCAAAAATGGAGAAAGATCTGGGAGTCTTGGTAGAGGATAGAATAAGCAATGGCATGCAATGTCAAGTGGCAGCTGCCAAAGCTGGCAGAATATTAGCATGCATAAAGAAAGGGATGTATTCCAGAGATAAGACTATAATCCTTCCACTTTATAAAACTCTGGTCCGACCGCATCTGGAGTATTCTGTCCAGTTCTGGTCGCCAGTCCTCAGAAGGGATGTTCTGGAGCTGTAGAGAGTCCAGAGAAGGGCAACTAAACTTATTAGGGGATTGGAGGACCTTAATTATGAGGAGCGTCTGCAATCGCTTGATTTATTCTCCCTGGAGAAGAGACGCCTGAGAGGGGACATGATAGCAATTTATAAATACCTCAATGGTGATCTCAGCATAGAAAAAAAGCTATTCAGTCGAAAGGATTGCATGAGGACACGAGGGCATACAATGCGATTAGAGGAGAAGCGTTTTAACCTCAGGCAACGCAGAGGGTTCTTTACTGTTAGGGCTACAGGATTGTGGAATTCTCTACCACAAGAGGTGGTTTCTGCGGGAAGTATGGTGGCTTTCAAAGGACTCTTAGACTTACATCTCAAGGATCAGAACATTCAGGGGTATGAGAGATGATTACGGCCACACACATCTACACAGGTTGAACTGGATGGACTATTGTCTTTATTCAACCTCAACTACTATGTAACTATGTTTAAAATTGTTATACAAATATGCATTAGAAATCAAATCTTTTTTTATTTTTTGGCAATAACATGATGTGCGTGGATTTCTGTCAGTCACAAGCTGTGTCAAGCCCCCCCCCCCCCCCCAGCCTGTGTCTTAGAATAACAGGGAGGCAAAGCCTCTATCAGTCTACATGTAATATCCTGCCCCCATTGTGTTTAGCTAGTTAGTGGGCATGGAGGAGAAGGGAGGGAGTCATTTACTACTGTGTATACCCCCACATGTGTGACTTTATAGTCACATTGGCTGCCCAGATGTGATAGGGAGGAAAAGCTAAGCACAGAAACTCACTGAAAGCTGAGCACGTGCAGAGCTGCCAACACTGTTCTACAAAATCCCAGGCTGCATTGGTGACATGGACAGAAGGGGGAGACAGAGAACAGCAGGATCAACCAGGTTTTGAAAGAATACAGGAAGCAAATCTGATAGTGAGTATGAACAGCATGTTATACACCATTTACTAAGGCTGCATTCACATGTCAGCGTATGATCGCGGGAGGAACCGCTGCGGTTCCGCCCGCGATTCGGAGATTTATTGCAAATCGCGGGACGCCTAGCGTTGCCCGTTGATTTGCAATAGCCCCCCAAACGCCGAGCGATGTTGCCGCGATTTACGCCCGCCGAATCGCGGCAACATCGCGCAAACAAAATCGCGGGACGCAATACGCTCCAAAGAAGCTCTTGTACTTTTTTGGAGCGTATTGCATCCCGCGATTTTGTTTGCGCGATGTTGCCGTGATTCGGCGGGCGTAAATCGCGGCAACATCGCTCGGCGTTTGGGGGGATATTGCAAATCAACGGGCAACGCTAGGCGTCCCGCGATTTGCAATAAATCTCCGAATCGCGGGCGGAACCGCGGCGGTTCTGCCCGCGATCATACGCTGACATGTGAATGCAGCCTTATAGTTTTTAGTCTTTAGTGACTTTTTAGGTTTCCAAACCCAAATTCAAACCCCTGCATTATGCTCATTGCTAGTGGACACCCTTTTGAATGACTGAGTTTGGGTGTTTCCAGTGAAGGGTATTGTTAATGCTACAGCATACAAAGCTATTGTTTTGAGCTTTCAACCTTGTGGAAAAAGAAGACTCCTGTTCTGAGAAGGCTCCCCACAAAATTTTATGTGGGATTGTGGGCCTATTCAGCCAAAATAACATTTGTGAGGACGGGCATTGATGTTACACGGGAAGACCTGGGTCACAATCAGCATTTCAATTCATCCCAAAGGTGTTCAGTTGAATTGTACGTCATTCAAGATCATTCCCATCAAACTGGTTAAACCATGTCTTTATGGAGCTTTCTTTGTGAATAGGGGCACCATCATACTTGAACAGAAAAGGGCCCAAACTGTTGCCACAAGGTTGGAAGCACAAAGTAGCCTTTACTCGCTCATCACTAGTGGACACCCCTTCAAATGACTGAGTTCAGGTTTTTCCAGTGGATGCTACTGTTAATACTGCATCATACAAAGACATTGAAGACAATTGTGTGCTTCCAACGTTGTGGCTAGTTTGGTGAAGGCCCTTTCCTATTCCAGCATGACTGCACACAAAGCCATTTCCTTAAAGGCATGGTTTAATGAGTGGATGATAGTCATGTGGCATGACAGAGGCCTGGCATCCACCCTATTAAACAACTTGGAGTTGGACCCACTTTTGTGGTTAAGGTTTTCTTGTCCAACATCAGGTACTGGAAGTAGAAAGTGTATAGACTAGAAGGTAAATGGATAGAAGACAAGCTTCAACTCCATACATGCTCTTCAATAAGTCCAAATTTATTGTAACTCCATAAAAGATAAATACGTACAGCAGAAGACAACGTGTTTCAGCCAAAATGGCCGAACAAGGTCTGCCAGGCTGCATGGTCAGATAATGGTATGGACTTTGTGGCTAGTTTGGTGAAGGCCCTTTCCTATTCCAGCATGACTGCACGCAAAGCCATTTCCTTAAAGGCATGGTTTAATGAGTGGATGATAGTCATGTGGCATGACAGAGACCTGACATCCACCCTATTAAACAGCTTGGAGTTGGACCCACTTTTGTGGTTAAGGTTTTCTTGTCCAACATCAGCAGGGGAGGACTGGGCCAGGGGGCAGGGGGGCAATTGCCCCCGGGGCCACTCTGATGTCCTGGAAAAAGGCTGCACTGCTTCTGCCACAGACATGCCTAAAGGATTCCTGGTGAAGAAAAGTAAAAAGTCTCTGCCACTGACCTACCGAGTGCGGGATGAAGACAAGGACAGAGTGCAGGCCTCCTCCTTCCCCCCACCCCCCAGCATGGATGGTGTAAACTGTGTCTGGGCAGAGGCCGGTTCCACGTCCCACTTGAGACTCTCCTCCCCTGGCCAGCCCCAAACAAGCTTTCCCAGTTCCTCCCAACCACCCCCTGCTGGCCAGGTTGGGAACCAGGATTCAGCCGGAGAGTAGAGAGTCCCTGGAGCAGGGCTTCAGCCTGGAATAGGGGTAAGGAGTAGGACAGGAAGAGGGAGGGTCGGAGGGGGGCCGAGTCGCTGCACCATGGGCCTCTGGTTTGTACTTGCCCCCTGGGCTGAAAGTTGCCAGTCTGCCCCTGAACATCAGGTACTGGAAGTAGAAAGTGTATAGACTAGAAGGTAAATGGATAGGAGACAAGCTGCAACTCCATACATGCTCTTCAATAAGTCCAAATTTATTGTAACTCCATAAAAGCTAAATATGTTCAGCAGAAGACAACATGTTTCAGCCAAAATGGTCGAACAAGGTCTGCCAAGCTGCATGGTGAGATAAGTCTGGTATGGACTTTGTGGCAGACCCCACGCCTTTTAACCACTTGCCGACCGCCGCAAGTACATATACTGTGGCGGTCAGCCCCTCCTGGGCAAAGTGACGTACCGGTACGTCACTCGCCCGCGAGCCAACAGGGGGCGAGCACGCGCCGCCGGAGGCGCGCTCTCACCCCCGCTTGTTCACAGGGATCCCCACGCGAGTGACCGGCGGCTCCGATGTCCACCGGCCACTCGCGATCTCCCGCTGGAGAGGGAGAAAGGCAGGCGGCTGATGTAAACAAAGCCGTCTGTCATTCTCCCTGGTGTAACTGCAGAGATCATACCATCCTGCTATGTAGGATTGTATGTCTCTGTGGCTACATCAAAAGCCACGCCCCTTGACAGTTAGAAGCACGCCCCTAGGGACACACTTGACCCCTGGATCTCTAATAAAGTTAACCCCTTCCCTGCCAGTGTCATTTTTACAGTAACTGCATATTTATAGCACTGATTACTGTAGTAATGTCATTGGTCCCCCCAAAAGTGTCAAAAATGTCAGTTAGGGGTCCGATCTGTCCACCACAATGTCGCAGTCTTGCAAGAAAAAAACGCAGATCGCCGCCATTACTAGTTAAAAAAAAAAAACAATAAAAATGACATAAATCTTTCCCTTAGTTAGTAAACGCAATAACTTTTGCGCAAACCAATCAAAATACGCTTATTGCTATTTTTTTTTTTTAACAAAAATATGTAGCAGAAAACAAATTGGCCTAAAATGTTAAAAAATTTAGATTTTTAAATTTTTTTTTTTGGGGAATTTCATATAAAAAAATTTGAAAAATTTTGTTATTTTTTTCAAAATTGACACTATTTTTTTGTTTATAGCGCAAAAAATAAAAAGCGCAGAGGTGATCAAATACCACCAAAAGAAAGCTCTGTTTGTGGGGAAAAAAGGACGTCAATTTCATTTGGGTACAGCGTCGCACGACCGCGTAATTGTCCGTTAAATTCACACAGTGCCGAATCGCAAAATAGGCCCTGGTCTTTGAGCAGCCGAATCCTCCGGGGCTTAAGTGGTTAAAACAAAAATAAATGGGGTGGGGGTTCCCCAAAAAGTCCATACCAGACCTAAGGGTCTGGTATTGATTTAGGGGGGGGCCCACACTGTTTTTGTTTGAAAAAGGGTTCCTCTTAAAGTCTATACCAGACCCAAAGGGCCTGGTATAGAATGGGGGGACCCCCATGCTGTTTTTCTTTACTTTTTTTTTTTTTGCCGCCAATGTTTTTTTGTTTTTTTTGTTTCAGCTGTTCCCGGACCGCTCCTTAACAACCAGCTATTTTCTGTGCTTTGATTGGGCAAAGCCTTGCACCTGACCAGCGCTTGCCCAACACTACTCATAAAAGACAACGGAGAAGAGTTATGAACACGTTAAACCTACCTTCCTCCAATCTTTCCAGAGATTATACATGAAGTTTGTCTTCGAAATAGTTTTTGATTGACTTTCACATTTGTTTCCATGCTTGTACTTCCATAATTTATTATTGTATTTAATATAGAAGTACACTATGATACCAAAAGTATTGGGACACCTACCTTTACATGCACATGAGCTTTAATGACATCCCAGTCTTAGGCTCCTTTCACACAAGGAGTCCATTCAGATCCGCCTGTCAGTTTTTCAGGCGGATCTGAACAGATGCCCCATGCATCTCTATGGGGCATCGGATGTCAGCGGAGACATGTCCGCTGACATCCTATCCGATCCATCAAAACCGGATGGATGGAAACCCTGTTCTCATCCGATTCCCCCATAGAGATGCTTGGGGACCTGACAGCTCTGTCTCTGCACACGGCACAGAGACAGAGCTGCCATCCTCCTGCTCAGCTGAGAAAAACAGAGTCCGCCTGATGGACTCCCTGTGTGAAAGGGGCCTTAGTCCGTAGGGTTCAATATTGAGTTGGCCCACCCTTTGCAGCTATAACAGCTTCAACTCTTCTGGGAAGGCCGTCCACAAGGTTTAGGAGTGTGTCTATGGGAACGTTTGACCATTCTTCCAGAAACGCATTTGTGAGGTCAGGTACTGATGTTGGATGAGAAGGCCTGGCTCATAGTCTCCGCTCTAATTCATCCCAAAGGTGTTCTATCGGGTTGAAGTCTGGCCAGCCAAGTTCCTACACCCCAAACTCGCTCATCCATGTCTTTATGGACCGGGATGCCATTAACCACTTCAATACTGGGCACGTTCACCCCCTTCCTGCCCAGGCCAATTTTCCCCCTTTAGCGCTGTTGCATTTTGAATGACAATTGCGCGGTCATGCAACACTGTACCTACACCAAATTTATGTCATTTTCCCCCCACAAATAGAGCTTTCTTTTGGTGGTATTTGATCACCCCTGGGTTTTTCCCTTTTTGTTAAACAAATAAAAAAAGGCCGAAAATTTTGAAAAAAAAAAAAAAAGTTTTTTGTTTATGTTATACAATTTTGTAAATAAATACGTTTTTTCCTGCACTGATGAGCACTGATGAGACTGCACTGACAGGCACTGATGGGGTGTGAAAGAGTGTATCAATGTGCCTTACTGAAATATTATATTTCATAATACATTTCAGCTCATGCCCACTTTCCAATGGAATGTGGCCCCTTGCAATTACATATTAACGAGTCAGACTAACACACCTCATGCATACATCCTTTGACACTTGGCAGTTGTATTTTGCATATAGACGACAGACAACACCTAAACACAATTGACAATTGCTTACATTAACACATCAGACAGCTGAACACAGACGGAGCGGCTTCTCCACAAAACACAATTTCAGACACGAGACACCCCAGATTGAGATGTATGGGGAACACAAGGGCCTTTTCATGTATTGTTTTTGGTGGAGATATGTTCTATTGTTAAGTTGACCCATGAATTGTAACTGGTTTAAACTGGGTTTTGCCGCTCAAATTTCCTTTAAATGTGTGAGCCACCTTGAAATAAATTAGATGTGTCTACGCTAAGCTTAAGTTGCTATGTGTCGTCGCATCTCCTGGCCAGCAGACGGAGAATTCACTACACAGGGGGAGTTAGGACTGAAGGGCCGTAAATCATCTTGTAATTGCCTCCTGACAAGATTGAGCTAACAGGGTGGCACTGATAGGCGGCACTGATAGGCGGCACTGATGGGTAGCACAGATATGCAGCATTGGTGGGCACTGATAGACGGCACTGCTGGGCACTGATAGGTGGCATTGATGGGCACTGATAGGTGGCACTGACGGGCACTGATAGGTGGTACTGATGGGCACTAATGGGCACTGATAGGCGGCACTGGTGGGCACTGATAGGCGGCACTGATCGGCACTGACGGGCGGCACTGATCGGCACTAATGGGCACTGATAGGCGGCACTGGTGGGCAATAATGGGCACTGGTGGGCGACACTGAAAGATGGCAATGATGGGCACTGGTGGGCAGCACTGATAGGGAGGGCACTGGTGGGCAGCACTGATGGGGAGGGCAATGGGGGGCTCCCTGAGCCCTGATTGCCATCCCTGGTGGCCATAGTGGGCATCCCTGGGGTCATAGGTGGGCATCCCTGGGGTCATGGGTGGGCATCCCTGGTGGTTCTAGTGGCACCCCCCCGAGGGTCTGCACTGGTAATCAATGATCTGATTACCAGTGCCGACCCCCCCCCCCCTTTACTCGGCGCTCCTTTACTCGTGCCTGTCAGGCACGAACTAAGGAAAGCTGATCAACGGCTCTTCCTGTTTACTATGTGACCAGCCGTGATTGAACACGGCTGGTCACATGGTAAAGAGCTAGGTCAGTAGGCTCTTTACCTAGATCGGAGATGCAGGGTGTCAGGCTGAAAAAAGGATGAAAAAATTTGATTTTAATTTTTTTGGGGGGGAATGTTATATAGCAGAATGTGAAAAATATTGTTTTTTTTTTTTCAGAATTGTCGCTTTTTTTTTTGTTTATAGCACAATAAATAAAAATTGAAGAGGTGATCAAATACCACCAAAGAAAGCTCTTTTTTGTTGAAAAAAAGGACATCAATTTTATTTGGGTACAGCGTCACACAACCGCGCAATTGTCCGGTAAAGTACCGCAGTACCAAATCACAAAAAATGGCTTGGTCATTAAGGGGGCAAATCCTTCTGGGCTAAAATAGTTAATTGGGGGCGGGGGGGGGGCGTGTCCGGCCGGCGTGTGTAATGGCCACTTAACTGAGGAGCTCTGGCAGCCTCTCTACCACAGCGGCACATACCGACAAGAGGAGGGAGACCCGATCACCTAGACCCCGCTCACACACTGCCGTGATGTCGAAAAGGAGGAAGCCAACAAAGATGCCCCAGCGCGTCACGCTCTTGTTCTCCACCGGCCCACACCGAGGTAGGCAAGATGGCGCCGACCTCAGCGTGGTGCGCAGCTCCCGTCTGCCTGGCAGTAATATAGGGACAGGCAAGGGGGGCCCTGGGAATACCGGAGACCTAGAAGAATGCTCTACTCCCTCATCTCCCACAACTTGCAGCCCTTTCAAAACTAAGCAGCGTAGAGGAGATGGAGAGCTCTCCCCTGCATCACAGCCCCTGGCTGAACAAGCCTCCAGCATGCACCCTCAGGCAGGTCTCACTATAGAGATGTTCCCGGCCTCTGACCAGGCCATATCGGAAGCCACCATGAAGAACATGCTACTCTCCCTGAGAAGCACTTTACACTCTGACTTCTCAGCCATGTTTATGCCCCTTAATGACACAGTCCAAACACATGCAGACAAGATCCAGCATCTAGAGTCCAAAATGGCGGACCTGTTCACTGCGCACAACGATCTTGTGGATGCCTACACAGATCAGGAGTCTGAATTGCCTCCAAAACAAGCTAGCTGACCTACAGGACCGCTCGCGGCGCAATAACATCAAATTCAGAGGTATCCCTGAATCTGTCCCCCACAGTGATCTTACTAACTTTGTACAGCATTTGATGAAAGCCCTTATACCGTCACTGAGGGATATTGAATTATGTGTGGACAGGGCTCACTGCATTCCCAAGCCTAAATTCCTACCAGACACAGCGCCCATGGATACCCTGGCACGCATACATTATTACCATGTGAAAGAACTTGTGATGATGGCGGCCAAGCAGAGTCCAGCGGTACCGGACAAATTGGACAAATTAATGGGCAACTCCTTGTTCACTGACATTTCCCAACAAACGGCTCTGAATAGGAAGAAACTAGCTCCGCTCACTAAAATCCTATGAAACAACAAGGTGATTTACAAGTGGGGGTTTCCTATGAAACTCCTGATGACCTGGAATGGGAGAACCTATCCTGTACTCAGCGATGATAAAGGCATTCAGCTCTTTAAGCAATGGCACCTGCTACCCGCTGATAAACATTTGCATGCTCCTCACCTACCGGAACGCCTGCAATCTGAGTGGACCTAAACTACCGCACTACCCATGTGGTCTCGTCTCCTCAGTTCTCCTCCACAGTGTAGAGGTTCGCAAGGAATCCACCTACCAGTTACCCGTTTGATTTTTTTTTTTTTCTCTGTTCGATTCCTTTTTTTTCAGACTTCAGCTTTCAGTCTACAGTTCTACAGTTTAGATTCCCCACCTTGAGCTCAGTATACTGCTGAGCTACACAGTGCCCCCTACCAGTCACAGCGGCTCTTGTCCCAGCCGCCCATTGCGCCTGTTTTTTTACGGGCTTTTCTTAAGTTTGTGGTTTTTGTCTTGTCTGTCGTGTCTGTCTCTGTTGTCCTTTTCCTTTTTCACAGTATCCCGAATTCAAGATTCCACCACCCTAAAAGCAACTCTTCCCCGACGCAAAGGAATCGCGGAGAAGCTGTCACCACCCCTGAATAACTTACCCAAGCATCCCGAATATGACTCAAGTTTGGCTTCCGATTTGAAAATAGAACCTACTCTTCAGAGACCTTTCGCAATAAGGTACTGTACTGCACTCTTTCTGCGTGCTGTGGGCCCTAAGGGCTCTGCGGAAGTAGCGAATCTCCCCTTTCTAATATGCCGCTAAAGTTTATTTCACTGAGTAACTTGACGGTTATTTTATTTTGCGGACAACTCCCCTCTCTCCCGTCCCTAGGCGATGTTCGCCTAAGGTATGGGCCTTACTAAGGACCTACCCGACCCAAGTAGCTGTGCTCCCTTTGAGGTTTCCTTACTCCTCTGAGCTTTTCTTTTTCTCTTCTCAGCTGGGTGGAATACTTGAGATTGGCTCCGCCTTTGTACTTTGGAGCCCAACCTTTGTTATAAAGCCTGATGGTTGTTATATTGCTTACTTTCCCACCATAATGTTTTTTATGCTGCTTCCCTTTACGTACTTCAGGTCCCCACCAAATTTCCACGTATTACGCATTGGATAGTTGTCCGGTGTTAACTTTGTTTTCAATACCGTTATTTGTATGCAAATGTGTTAAATTGTGCCTGTTTTCTACTGATGTTTTATGCACTTTTATACCTCAATAAAATATTTTCAAAAAAAAAAAAAAGTTTATTTCACTGAACACGAAAGGTCCCAACAGCCCCTATAAAAGGTCAGCCCTGATGAAGGAAGCCATATCGCTTAAGGCGGATATTCTTTTCGTCCAAGAATTCCATTTCGCATCTCGTAAATGTCCCAAAGTGAACTTCCCACGTTATTCACACCTGTATATGGCTAATGACCCATAGAAATCTTGTGGTGTTTTTATAGCCATTAGAGACTCGGTGACCTTTAAACATATCCGCACTATCCCTGACCCCAACGGTCGTTTTATAATTCTAATATGTGAACTCAATCATACTATATTCACCCTGGTGAACCTATATGCCCCCAATACTAAACAGAGAACATTTCTGGCCCCACTACTGTCTACAACTATGGAGATCCTGCAAGGCACCCTTATCGTTGGAGGAGACTTCAATACAGTTTTGGACCTCTCTATGGACTCCACTTCCCTCTCCAGGAGACCGACTCACTTCATTGTTTCCTTGCTGCATAAACATGAACTCTATGATATCTGGCGATGCTTTCATTGTTCCGAGAAAGACTTTACTTATCTGTCCGTTGCCCACTCTACTTATTCCCGCATAGACCTCTTTCTGACCAACAAAGGCTCTTTACAAAATGTGCTTAAGGTACACATTGGCCCAATTTCTTGGTCGGACCATGCACCAGGTATTGTGGAGTTTAACGACCAACTTCGCAACTCCCCCCCTCCCCTATAGAGATTAAACTCCTCGCTGCTGGCAGATGAGAAATTGTGCCAAAAAATTTTGCAAGAACATTGTGACTTTTATGTATAATGATAACCCTGCTGTTGGTAGATTTACTCTATGGAATGCTTACAAAGTATACATGAGAGGTGTCCTTATCAAAATGTCTGCTACACTTAATAGGCAGAGGAGGAGGTGGATTGAAGACGCTCTGAAATCGATTATGACGAAAGAGCAGGAAAATAAAATTAATCAATCCCCTCAGCTGACTCAACTTATATTGTCTGAACGACAGGCTTTGAGGTCTTTACTCTTATAAAAATAGGAAAATCACCTTAAGTATATGAAGGTGCTCTTCTATGCACATCATAACAGGGAAGGCGCTAGGCTGGCTAGAAGGGTCAAATCCAAGCAACTTAAAATCTTGTCCTTAAAATACCCTACACCAGCCGACTTCCTGTCCAATCCGAAAGATACAGCCAACGCCTTTGCAACTTACTATCAATCATTATATGACCTCAGCTCAGATGAGTCCACACCCCAACCATCTCTTGAACTTATTAATGACTTCCTGTCTAAAATAAAATTGCCACTCTATCTCACAACCCATCACCTCCCAAGAGATTTACTCCGTTATCGCAAAACTCCCAAATAATAAATCCCCAGGAGAGGATGGGTTCTCTAATGAATACTATAAATGCTTTTCTTCAGATCTAGCACCTCATTTACAGTCCGTCTTCACCCTTGCCTCCTCCAATGCCTCCTTTCCCTCTGATAGCTACGGGCTGTAATAGTCACTATACCTAAGCCAAATAAGGACCCCTCATGCCCTGCAAACTATAGACCCATTTCCCTCCTAAACACTGATGTTAAAATTTATGCCAAAGTGTTGGCCTTTAGACTGCAAAGAGTTCTTCCCCTCCTCGTGAACCCTGACCAAGTAGGGTTTGTCCAAGGGCTACAAGCCCCAGATGGCACTAGATGCCTGCTTAACCTGATCTCCCACGTCGGGCCCTCTCGGACGCCTTCTCTGCTTCTATCTTTGGATGCGGAGAAGGCGTTCGATAGGGTCAACTGGGTTTACCTGCAGAAAGTGCTTGATGCCTTTGGTATCCAACACTGGCTGCAATCCGCCATACTCTCTCTATATTCCATCCCTTCCGCCACTGTCCTCACATCAGGCATTAAATCTAGGCCCATACATATTAACAATGGAACGAGGCAAGGATGCCCACTATCGCCCATTATTTTCACCCTCCTTATGGAGCCCCTAGCCCAAAGTGTCCACTCTCACCCCAACATTAAAGGCATTTGCGTTAATGGAAAGGAGCATAAGATCGGCCTTTTTGCAGATGATGTTCTGCTCCTTCTGTCTGACCCAGCATCGTCTCTCTCAGAAACCTATTAACTGCTGGCAGACTTCAGCACAATTTCCTACTACAAATTGAACGCTGACAAGTCTCAAATTCTCAGCTTAAAGGTCTCTAATGCCCTTTGAACTTCACTCTCCAAGAAATGTCCCTTTAAGTGGACCTCACAGTCATTGACCTTCCTAGGTGTGCAACTGACTCCCCACAATTCACAATTTTATGACAATAATTATAAACCATTCTTAGATTCTCTCCACCAATTACTTTCACCTCTAAAAACACAAGATCTCTCCGTAGCAGGTAGAATAGCCACTTTTAAAATGCTAATCCTTCCCAAACTTTTATATCTGTTCCACACTTTGATAATCCCCATACCGCATCGCTTTTTTACAGCAGCCCAAAAAATACTTACAAAATTTATCTGGAACAACAAATCCACGAGGTGCTCAGTCACCGTTATGACTAGACATAGGAATTTAGGTGGCATGGGAGCACCCAATCTTTTTGCTTACTACAAAGCGTTTGTACTCGACCAACTTAAATATTGGTGGACGGCCACACCCCAAAAAATTTGGACCCATATAGAAACAGCCATTAGTCCTCATAATAATCTGCAACTAGCCCTTATTGCCATTAAATTAGGAGCTAACTTACCTTCTTCTCCTTCCCCCACTGTACAAATTTCCTCTAGCTCAGGAAAGAGTTCCCATTACCGCTCTCTTGAACCGACCCAGGATATAAAATCTCTCTTCCGCTTACCCTATTACACCACTTTATCCCTAACTTAGATTTACGGCAATGGTCTACCCCAGGTCTCCCACCATTACATATCCATGACTTGTACCAGGGCCAATCGCTGTCCTCCTTTGCAGATCTAGTGAAGAGATTTAGCCTCCCACCTAAAACATTTCACACATATCTCCAAATATTATTATACAGGATTTATATAGCGCCGACAGTTTGCGCAGAGCTTTACAATATAAGGGAAGACAATACAGTTACAATACAATTCAATACAGGAGGATTTAGAGGGCCCTGCTCGTTAGAGCTTACAATCTAGAAGGGGGGGTCAAGTGAAACAAAAGGCTGTAGCTGTGGGGGATGAGCTGATGGAGAAAAAGGGAGGTACAGTTGTCAGGTGTGGATAGGATAGGCTTCTCTGAAGAGGAGGGTTTTCAGAGATCGTCTAAAAGCTAATAGAGTAGGAGATAATTGGACAGATAAGGGTAAGGAGTTCCATAGGATTGGTGAGGCTCTGATAAAGTCCTGGAGGCGAGCATGGGAGGTGGTGATGAGGGAGCTGGAGAGCAGGAGGTTTTGAGAGGAACGAAGAAAGCGATTCAGTTGGTGTTTTGAGACTAGGCTAGTGATGTAGCTGGGGGCTAAGTTGTGGATGGCTTTGTAAGATGTTGTTAGTATTTTGAATTTAATTTGTTGAGTGAGCGGAAGCCAGTGGAGGGCTTGACAGAGAGGAGTATCGGACACTGAGCGATTGGTGAGGTGGATGAGCCTGGCGGCAGCATTCATGATGGATTGAAGGGGGGATAGCCTGTGTTGTGTCTTTGGTTAGAAAGGGGCGTATTTTGGAGATGTTGCAGAGGTTGAGGAGGCAAGATTTGGACAGTGATTGGATATGGGGCTTAAAAGAGAGTTCAGAGTCCAGAACAACACCTAGGACCTTGGCATGCGGGGATGGGCTGATAGTAATGACAGAGAGATCAGGGGAAGGGGCACGTGGTGGAGGAAAGATTATAAGCTCGGTTTTGGACGGATTGAGTTTGAGGTAATGGTGTGACATCCAGACTGATATATCAGATAGTAGATTAGTGATACGTGAGGAGAGTGAGGGAGAGAGCTGAGGGGTGGATAAATAGATTTGAGTATCGTCAGCGTAGAGATGGTATTGGAAGCCGTGGGAGGCTATCAGCTGACCTAGAGAGGACGTGTAGATTGAAAATAGGAGGGGTCCGAGAACAGAGCTTTGGGGGACCCCAACAAAAAAAGGAAGATGAGAGGAGGAAGTAGAATTGTAAGTAACGCTATAGGTGTGGTTGGATAAGTAGGAAGATAACCAGTGAAGAGTACAGTCACGGAGACCAAAGGCGTAGAGTTTTTTGAGGAGGAGGGGATGGTTAACCATATCAAAGGCAGCAGAAAGGTCCAGGATTAGGAGTACAGAGTAGTGTCCATTGGTTTTGGCAGTTAGTAGATCTTTGTCAGTTTTAGGAGAGCAGTTTCAGTGGAGTGTTGGAGCCGAAATCCAGACTGAAGGGGATCAAGGAGGCTATTCTCAGCAAAGTGGTCGCACAGTCGGTTGTAGACCAGACGTTCAAGGAGTTTGGATAAAAAGGGGAGCAGGGAAATAGGGCGTAGGTTGTTAAGATCGGTTGGGTCCAGTGAGGGCTTTTTAAGTATGGGGCTGACTAGTGCATGTTTTAGAGAGTTGGGGAAGATGCCAGAAGAGAGGGAAAGATTGAAGATGTGGGTTAGAGA
The DNA here is from genome assembly GCF_965119305.1 of Pelophylax lessonae. Taxonomy (NCBI): domain Eukaryota; kingdom Metazoa; phylum Chordata; class Amphibia; order Anura; family Ranidae; genus Pelophylax; species Pelophylax lessonae. The sequence goes on from NC_138774.1 coordinate 14,405,329, forward strand.
GCATAGAATAGGGCCAGAGGGTGAACGTAGCAAATACGTTCTTGATCCTCCTACCCCTATAGGAAAATACTTTAATGATCCACGAGGCACATGTAGAGGGATAACATTGTTTTACCAAGCATATACCCAAGCCAGCTCCGTCTCCAAGACTAACACAATCTTGCAATGGGAAACACGCTCCAAAAATCATTCCCTGGTTTGTCTTGGCAGAAAGCTTTTTCAGCCACATATTCTGCCTCTAAATGTGTCACCCATTGGGAACAATATCTCAAAGTGATACACCACTGGTACTTAACTTAATTTAGATTGTCTAAAATCTACCCGTCTCTTCCAGCCTTGTGCTGGAGACAATGTGGTGAAAAGGTGAATTTATAACATACACTGTGGGCCTGCCTATCACTCAGATCGTTTTGGAACAAAGTCTTTTCTCTGATCTCAGACATATGTACCCAGCCTACCCCGCCTAACCCAGAATTAGCTCTTTTGCATCCGAATATACATAATTTCTTACCTAAATACAGATCAGTGATTATCCATCTCCTTTTAGCTGCTAAACTCACAATTAGCAGACTCTGGAAATCCAAGTCCCCCTCTCTAAGTGACACTATTCTTACTATGAACCAACAATGTGAACTGGAGCATGTTCTAGCAAGTACTTCCCTGAACACTACACCCTTCTTTAAAAAATGGGATGCTTGGCTCTCGCACCCAAAATGCACAGCCAAAATCTGATCTTATTTTAGTATACTTCTTCTAGTGACTTCACCGGTGGATGGACTTTCCATGTTTCTTTTACCCTACTTCCCTTCTCTCTATCTCCTGTCCTATTCTATTCCCTCCCCGCCTTTTGTGTCATTTCACCTTCTCCCCCCTATGGCACCAAGGGATTCCAACACCCCCATCGTGACAGTTCAACATGCTGAACCAGAGTGTTGTTTGTACCGCCACTTAGGGTGCCTCTCTCCCCGGGCACAGTTAGTTTCCATTGGGGTGCCTGGGGCGAGGACATCACCCTTCTCTAACGTCTGAACTTGTACATTTATGGATACTTATGCTGATGTTGGACTGACTTTATTTGACCTGTATTTGTTGTTGAACGTACTCCCTTTGCTCATGGATTCTTCGCAACCATGATATTACCATTGTTGTTGGTTTGTTCCATATGTTGTTACCTAAAACTAATAAAAACTATTGAAACTAAAGTAATTAATTGAGCAGAAATAATAAATATTTTCATTGGTATATTTAATAGACCAAAAGGGAGTAAAGAAGAGAAATGTTTGGGGTTTATGATTGTCTGGTTTGTTTTAGAGCATTGTGGAATATGTTGATGTTATATTGATGAATTAAGTAAATCAACAATTCAATAAATAAACAAGCCCAACTCGCTAGTAGAGATCAGAGCTAACCACCACGTCCCCGCTCTGTCAGCTCCATCAGCGGGTAAGTCAATAAGTTCACCTTTCCGTTTCCAAAGACAGCTACCTGCTGAAATGTAGCTGCCTATCATCTGGTTAAAATGAATCTGAAGGAAGAAAAAAGAAACAAACAGGTGTTCCAATAAACATTTCAGATATATTTAGCTCCTTACATTAGAGTGATTCTTTGTTTCTTAGTGCAAGGAATGAAAGAGTAATTGCATTTAACTGCCTAGCCACAGGCCACGGACTATCTTCTTCTATAACGCATCTAAGTGTATATCTAATCATCAACAAAGACATCTCGCCAACAGTGTTGTCAGCGGAAATCGCTATATTTTAATTTATATATACTGTGTTTATATATATATATATATATATATATATATATATATATATATATATATATATATATATGTATATCTGCCTATCTATATACAATATGTGTATATATATATATATATATATATATATATATATATATATATATATATATATATATGTATTTATGTATATATATATACAGTATCTCACAAAAGTGAGTACACCCCTCACATTTCTGAAAATCTATTTAAATTGCAATACAAAAAGGTATAATGTAAATAATATTTAAAAAATATATATATCTAATATATGCAGTGTATATAAATATATACTGTACATACATATATATATATATATATATATATATATATATATATATATATATATATATATATATATAATATATATATATATATATATACACATATACATACACAGTATATATATATTTATTTATTTATTTTTTGTAATATGTTTATTTACATTATACATCTTATATTGCAGTTTAAATATATTTTCACGGCATGGATCTAGGATGTGTTCCTGTATATGTGTCATCTGCAGTGAATTTTCCTATCAATTATTTTTCAAAATAAATAATAATCTTAACATATTATTATATTTTATATATAAATATTATATTTTATATTTTAGTATATATGAATTTTCATGTCACGGATCCAGGATCTCTTTTTTAATGGGGAATCTGTATGCGTCAGATGCAATGAACATTTCTATCATTAATATTTATATATATATATATATATATATATATATATATATATATATATATATATATTATTTCTAAATTATATTTTCATTTTTACATTTGTATGAATTTTTACGTCTTGGATCCAGCACTCTGATATGTGCCATGTGCAATAAAAATTCCTATCCTTTTATTTTGTAATTTAAATATTATTATTATTAATATAATCTATTTTATATTTCTGTTTATAAGAATGCCATGGATCCAGAGTCTCTTCCTGTACAGGGAATCCATATACTGTATGTGTCATCTGCAATGAACATTTCTATCAATTATTTCCTATATATAAATTTTATTATTGGTATAATGTATTTTAATGAATTTTCATGTTATGGATCTATGATCTGTTCCTGCACAGGGAAACTGTATATGTCATCTGCAATGGACTTTTTTTTTTCCAGTAAGTTTTAAGCTTCTATTAATTATTTTTCACATAAATATTATTATTTATTTAACATATTTTATATTCCGGTTTATATGAATTTTCATGGCATGGATCCAGGATCTGTTTCTGCACAGGGAATCTGTATATGAGTCATCTGCAATCAATTATTCAATCAATTATTTTATTATGTAAATATTATTATTTATATAATTTATTTTATGTTTCGTTTTATATGAATTTTCATGTCATGGATCCAAAATCTGCTCCTGTACAGGGAATCTGTATACTGTATATGTCATTTGCAATAATTGTTTCTATCAATTATTTTTTTTATATAAATGTTATTATTGATATAATATATTTTAGATTTCAATTTATATGAATTTTCATGCAATGGCTCCGGGATCTGCTCCTGTACAGGGAATCTGTATACTGTATATGTCCTCTGCAATGAATGTTTCTATCAATTATTATTATTAAATATTATTATTGATATAATTTATTTTATATTTCAATTTATATGAATTTTCATGTTCTGTTTCTGTAAAGGGAATCTGTATTTATCATCTGCGGTGGACTTATAGAGACCCTATCACCAGCCTAATAAATTGCATGTAAGACCAGAGAAAAATCAAATATAAATGCTTACTTGTGCAGGTTTTCTTTTCAGTAGATGATTATATAACTGCTGTTGAGGAGTGAAGGAAAATCTATAGAGGGCCACTTGATTGACAGCGCTGGGGCTGCTGACATCACATCCATGATGGAGGCACCCAGCATTCGTCTCAGGGCTTTTGGATGTCTACATAAGGATGGCTTTTGCAGGTAAATAACTAAAATTCATTGAATGCACATATAATATTATGGGATGATTGCTCTTGGAATGTATGATATGGTGAGAAGATTTCTTTTAAAGTGGACCTTCCTTGAAAATATACTGTAAGTTTAGTTTTCAGTAAAAAATGTGAAAAGAAAAGGAGACCGGGACTTTAAAGGTGTTGAACTCCCCTGTCGGGTAGTGATAAACACGACCAATTTAAATAAAACTAAAATTAGCAGTGAGCACTATGTTGGATTTTATTTATTTTTTTTTGAGCAATGCTGATGATTATTAAATGAGCACCAGATGGGGGCGTGGCTCGCGCACGTACAGAATGGCCCCCTGAGCTTACCGCAATGAGGAACAGGATGGAGAACCACGGCACTATCAGGGACACAGCCACTCAATCACCACCCGCCCACACACGATCATCACCCCCATCGTCCGGAGGCCGCGATGTCACGGAAAAGAAAGGAGGAGCGATGCCCGAAGAAGCTTACCGCCTTCTTCCCTCTGCCGGCGGTAAGGGGGGGAGTTGGCAAAGATGGCGCCGATGACCAGGCCTCGATCCGCTCTTCCTCATATACTGACCTCCCAGAGGAAAATCCGGCCGAATGGGGGGCACTACAAGATGCAGACCCCTCCAGGGGATCATCTCCAGCTAGTCCATCCACCAACAGTCCAGCTAAGGCTCGGATCAGACACAGTGAGTACTATGCTTCAATAAGCTCACACAGACCTAAATAACCAGTCACCTATAGCAGCTTTCCCAAACTCTGGCCAACCGGTCCTTGACACAACAATGAAGGACATGCTCTTGTCCCTCCACTCAGCCTTGACAGCAAGCTTTAACACCATTGTCCAGGGATTCAACTCAGACATTAAAGCCCTGTGTGGGAGAGTGAGGCACATTGAATCCAAGATGGAGGAATGCACAGATACGGTCAACGATCTAGTTGATTCATATCAGGAGCAATCTGTTGAGAATAGGTGGATTAGGGAGAAACTAGCAGATCTTGAATATCGCTCTTGCCGCAATAACGTCAAATTGCGCGGGATACCTGAATCCGTGCCCCCACAAGACCTCCACAAATATGCCAGTGCTCTCATGACAACACTACTCCCAGGAACATCCCCAGTAGATGTCACAATCGATCAAATCCATAGGATCCCTAAACCAAAACATCTTGAAGACACAATACCCAGAGATGTTTTAATGACATTTTAATGCATTTCTTCCATATAAAAGAACAACTTCTGTTTAAAGCAAGGGCACTTCAATCCCTTCCAGCTCCATACAGCAACATACACCTCTACGTTGATTTATCTCGATACACCCTAAATCTGCGTAGACAACTGAAAATGGTCACAAAGGCCCTTAACAACCATAAAATAACCTATAAGTGGCGTCACCCAGCCACCCTGATCATTACCCACAGAGGATCGACCTTCATGACCACCAACCCTGCCGAGGGTCTGCAACTTCTAAAATCCTGGAACATCATACCAGAAATGCCCAGAGATGACTATAGCTCCGCCCACCATGCCTCAACGTCACAATTCAACCACAACCACCGCAGGAACTGCTCATGCTACTTTAGTCACACTTGAACACAGTCCCCACTCACAATATCGTCATACCAGTATTAATCTCCGTTCTGATTTCAGGCGCAATGTCCCCTACTATTGAACTTTCCCCAACAACTAGCTGGCGACCTACACTGGAAGATCCAGTAGTCCACCAGCTCTTTGTCTTTCTTTTTTTTCTTCTTTTTGGCATTTTTGATTTTTTTCTTTTTTCTGTTTTTTTGTGAACCTCTGTTTCTCCAACTGAGACATACCTGTATATGAGTACTCTCCACACGCAACTACTCATACCTTCATAATTTTAAATATCCACGTGACCAGAACACTCTATCAATTAGAAGGACTACCTTCTCACACATTGTGACTCTACCAGGGGCAACTTTCGGCCCAGGGGGCAAGTACAAACCAGAGGCCCATGGTGCAGCAACAAGGCCGCCCTTCCACTCCCCCTCTTCCAGTCCTCCTCCTGATCCCCATTCCAAGCTGAAGCCCTGCTGCAGATACTCTCTACTTACTGGCTGAATCCAGGTTCCCGATCTGGCCAGCAGGGGGTGGTTGGGGGAAGCTGGGACAGCTTGGTTGAGGCTGGAGGGGGGGGGGGGGACAGTCTCCAGTGGGGCATGGAACCGGCCTCTGCTCAGACACAGTTTACACCATCCATGTTGGAGGGGGCTGCGCTCTGTCCTTGTCTTCAACCTGCACTCAGTAAGTCAGTGGCAGGAACTTTATTTGTCTTCACCAAAAATCTATTAGGCATGGCTTTGGCAGAAGCAGTGCAGCCTTTTTACGGGGCATCAGAGTGGCCCAGGGGGCAATTGCCCCCCTGCACCCTGGCCCAGCCCTCCCCTGGACTCTACAATCGTTCAATTAACCTTTCAGTTATCTCTCCATAATAGACTTTGTACCAGGCTTCACTTACCTTCTCGGACCTCCCTGGAAGGACACCAACGCCGAACCCTCAAGGAAGACCTGAGGACCACATCGCTGATACCTCCAACTGTAAGTTACTCACTGAACATCTAACATAACCCACAACATGTCAATCAACATTCTTTCCCTCAATGCGAAAGGACGTAATCATCCTGCCAAGAGGATGTCGCTGTGGAAAACAGCTAGAGACCTCAATTCGGATGTGTTATGCGTACAGGAAATGCACTTTGCTCAAGGAGCGACCCCTATATGTCAGCATAAAAAATTCCCGCATGTCTACAAAGCCTGTTATAATAAGAAACAAAGAGGGGTCATGATAGCGATAAGAGACCCCGTATCCTTCCAACTCCAACAATGTGTTACGGATCCGGAGGGCAGATACATAATACTTAGATGCCTTATTGAGTCTTCCCAATATACCATAGTGACCATCTACGCCCCTAACCAAAGGCAGATCAGTTTTTTTTAAAGCGCTGCTCAAACAAGTGCAATCCATACAGACGGGGCATGTTATATTTTGTGGTGACTTTAATCTGGTACCAGACAATGAGATGGACTCCACAGCTGGCCCGAAGAGACTTACGTCACCTTTGGGTAAATTCATTTTTGCTAACGATCTCTTTGATGTGTGGAGGTGTTGTCATGCGGAGGAAAGGGACTATACATACCAACACGTATTGACCTGTTCCTCACTGACAAATGGCTTACAAAATGTTCAAGTCAGCCCAGATCCACCCCATCACCTGGTCAGACCACGCACCTGTGAGCATTAGTATCTGTAATAGACCCTCTAGCCCTCACACTTACATGTGGCGCGTCAACAACTATCTGCTAAAGAAAACCAAACATACCTCCGCGAAAAGCTTGAAGAGTTCTTCTCTACAAAACACAGGCTCAGTGTCTGATCCGCTGATGGTGTGGTCGGCGCACAAAGCTTATATCAGAGGCTTTTTCATTCAACTAGGCTCCAAACTTAAGAAAAAGGAGGACGCAGCGTTTAGAGGAATTGACATCCGCCATAGTTGAAGCGGACTCTAAAAACAAAACACATCCACCCCCTCTCCTCCAAGCCCAACTTCTTAAACTAAGACACGAACTGCGTTCACTATTATTGGAATCATTCGAAAAATCTCGAAAAAGCGTATACTCAAAGCAAAAACCTATGTTACTAGCAAAAAGGCTGGCAAATCGATGGCCCAACGCATTAAAGGGCATCGTACCAAAACCAAGATACCCTTTCTATACCACCCAACCACAAATAAGAAAATGATCAACCCCCAAGCCATGGCAGATGCATTTAGTAGCTACTATGGGACTCTTTATAACATAAAAGATGACAATGACTCCTACAATCCCTCGAAAGAGGAAATTTTAGCTTTCCTAGACAAAATCCGCCTACCTACACTGACCAATGCCCAACTGTAAACTCTAAACGATCCCTTCTCCATTGAGAAAATTAACACAGTCATAGATTCTCTACCAAACTCGAAAACCCCAGGTCCTGATGGCCTTACCGGCGAATACTTCAAAACTTTCCAACAAGTACTGACCTCACACCTTTGCACAATTTACAATCGCACTAGAATTGGTAAGTATCAGCGCTGCTCAATATATATGTGCTCAATAAAGTGCCATAAATAAATATTCCAGTTATAATATTAACCAAATAAAGTGCTATATTGTGCTAAAAATAAGGTGATATATCGTGCTATCATATCAAATAAATACAATTACATATATAATGTAAACTTATATTATCTCCTCATTAAATTATGCATCAAAAGCACACTTAGATAAAGTACTCGAAACCCATACTTGAGTAGAAGTGGAAGTGCTCGATCAGAAAGTGACTTGAGTAGAAGTGGAAGTGCTCGATCAAAAAGTGACTTGAGTAGAAGTACCAAAGTATTCAACATTTTTTGTACTTAAGTATTGCAAGTAGTTTTTTTTTTAAATGTTGCTACTCAAGTACTGAAAGTAAAAGTACAAGTACTGTGTTATGTAGTTATTAAAGAAAGAAGTCAAAAGTTTTAACATCATATTGTTTTTTATTATTTCAAATGATTAACCTAAAGGACAATCACAATTCCTTTGGCTGTAAGCCGACCGTTCTTCTCTTTGAAATGATCATAGAGCTCCTGTGATCCTTCTATATAGGAACACAGGTCTCTATCATCATTTCACAAGCCACACCCCCCCCCCACAGTTAGAAACATTCCCCTAGGTACACATTTAACCCCATGATTACCCGCAGTGTTAACCCCTTCCCTGCCAATGGCATTATTACAGTAACAGTGGATATTTTTTAGCACTGATTACTGTAGTAATGTCACTGGTCCCCCCAAATGTGTCAAAATTGTCAGTTAGGGGTCCAATCTGTCCGCCGCAATGTGGCAGTCCTGCTAAAAATCGCAGATCGCCGCCATTACTAGTAAAAAAACAAAAAAAATGACATAAATCTTTCCCATAGAAAGATAACTTTTGCGCAAACCAATCAAAATCCGCTTATTGTGATTTTTTTTTTTTTTCCCATAAACAATTTTTATTGAGGTAACAAAAGAACAGAACAGTAAACAGTAAAAAAAAAAAAAAAACAATATAAATGACATAAATCTTTCCCGTAGTTAGTAGACGTAATAGCTTTTCCGCAAACCAATCAAAATACGCTTAATGTGATTTTTTTTTTTTTTTACAAAAAATTTGTAACAGAAAGCAAAATAATGACACTGGCAGGAAAGGGGTTAACTCAGGGGCGATCAAAGGGTTAAGTGTATGCCTAGGTGGTGCTTTCTAACTGTGAGGGGGGTGAGCTTGTAAAATCAATGCAGAGACCTGTGATCCTATATAGGAGGAACACAGGAGCTCTGTGTTGATTGCTGAGAGAACAACGGTCTGCTGTGTTTAAAACAGCAGACCATCGCTCTCTCTCAATGGGGAGCGATCGCAGGTGCCCAAAGGCAATCATGGCCACTGGCCCTGTGGATTGGCTTCCCCCGCTGGTGAGTGGGCGCGCGCATGCCCCCAGGATCACTACCGCGGACCGCGGTACGTATAATTGCGGTGGCTGGTTGGCAAGTGGTTAGATTACACCTGCCATGGTGCTGCACATGATCAGTTATGACTTCAGTCATTGGATGGTTTGACCGTTTGGTTGAGAACACAACCAATGGGAATGTTGCATTCCCGGCACGTGCCGAAAATGTAACTGTTTTTTTAAACTGTTAGGCCCCTTTCACATGGGCTTTCCGATCCGGTCCCTGTCAGTTTTGCAGGCGGACCAGATTGGATGCTCCATGTACCTCTAAGGAGCAGCGGATGTCAGCGGTGGCATGTCCTCTGACACCCGCTGCCATCCGATCCTGTCTGTGAAATCCAGACGGATGGAAACCCTATTTTCTATCCGTCTGGAGGATCCAATTGGATAGGATCAGGTCCGATTTCATCCGATCTCCCCATAGAGGACAGCGGGGATCTGACAGCTCCTTCTCTGCACACACAGCGGAGGCGGAGCTGCCATCTTCCCGCTCAGCGGGGATCGGCGGATTGATCCCCCGATGAGCAGGACGGACTCCACCAGGCGCACCGCTCATGTGAAAGGACCTTTAAACAGATGGGTTTATTCAGTGCCGGGACAAGGCCATCCAGCGCCCAGGGCAAAGATGCTGAACTGCGCCCCCCTTCTTCCCTTAAGGTTAGGGTCAAGGCACCCAAATCTCTGAAATAAACCATTGCGCCAAGGGCAGCCGCCCCCTTCTGCCCACCCCTTGTCCCTGCCCTGGGTTTGCTTCTGCTTTAAGTCCCAGCTCACACATATGCAATGTCAGACATCACATGTGATTCGGAGCTCACTGCTCTGCAAATCGCATGCGATGTCTGTGTGTTGTGAATTCACCAATACAGATTGTATGGCTGAATTTGCATCACATTCGGACCAAAATCGCATGTGACCCTTTTTTTGGACTGCACCAGAATCAGGTCACACCTATGCGATCCGATTCATGTCCGAACTGACAGATCGCACTGCGATATGCAAACTGATCTGGGGGTGACGTTAACCGGTTGCAGACCACTTACCGCCTATTTACTGCGGCAGGGTGGCTCTCCAAGGCAAACCGAAGTAGGGCTACGTCGGTCATTTGGAGGCAGCTAGGGGGCGAGCGCGTGCCGCTGATGGCGCGCTCCCACCCCCACCCGGCAGCGGGGAAGCCGATGCGTGGGTCAGGCGGCTCCGATTGCCACCTGACACCCGCGATCATTCCCCGCTGAGAGAGAAGGACGGTCAGCTGTTGTAAACACAACTGGCCGTTCTCCCTGGAATGATCACAGAGCGCCTGTGATCCTTCTATATCACAGGTCTCTATGATTATTTCACAAGCCACTCCCCCACACAGTTAGAATCACTACCCTTGGCTTACATTTAACCCCTTGATCACCCACAATGTTAACTCCTTCCATGTCAGTGTCATTATTACAGTTTTATTGCGAAAGTATTCGGCCCCCTTGAACTTTGCGACCTTTTGCCACATTTCAGGCTTCAAACATAAAGATATAAAACTGTAATTTTTTGTGAAGAATCAACAACATGTGGGACACAATCATGAAGTGGAACGAAATTTATTGGATATTTCAAACTTTTTTAACAAATAAAAAACTGAAAAATTGGGCGTGCAAAATTATTCAGCCCCTTTACTTTCAGTGCAGCAAACTCTCTCCAGAAGTTCAGTGAGGATCTCTGAATGATCCAATGTTGACCTAAATGACTAATGATGATAAATAGAATCCACCTGTGTGTAATCAAGTCTCCGTATGAATGCACCTGCACTGTGATAGTCTCAGAGGTCCGTTTAAAGCGCAGAGAGCATCATGAAGAACAAGGAACACACCAGGCAGGTCCGAGATACTGTTGTGGAGAAGTTTAAAGCCGGATTTGGATACAAAAAGATTTCCCAAGCTTTAAACATCCCAAGGAGCACTGTGCAAGCGATAATATTGAAATGGAAGGAGTATCAGACCACTGCAAATCTACGAAGACCTGGCCGTCCCTCTAAACTTTCAGCTCATACAAGGAGAAGACTGATCAGAGATGCAGCCAAGAGGCCCATGATCACTCTGGATGAACTGCAGAGATCTACAGCTGAGGTGGGAGACTCTGTCCATAGGACAACAATCAGTCGTATACTGCACAAATCTGCCCTTTATGGAAGAGTGGCAAGAAGAAAGCCATTTCTTAAAGATATCCATAAAAAGTGTTGTTTAAAATTTGCCACAAGACACCTGGGAGACACCAAACATGTGGAAGAAGGTGCTCTGGTCAGAGGAAACCAAAATCAAACTTTTTGGCAACAATGTAAAACGTTATGTTTGGCGTAAAAGCAACACAGCTCATCACCCTGAACACACCATCCCCACTGTCAAACATGGTGGTTGGCAGCATCATGGTTTGGGCCTGCTTTTTTTCAGCAGGGACAGGGAAGATGGTTAAAATTGATGGGAAGATGGATGGAGCCAAATACAGGACCATTCTGGAAGAAAACCTGATGGAGTCTGCAAAAGACCTGAGACTGGGACGGAGATTTGTCTTCCAACAAGACAATGATCCAAAACATAAAGCAAAATCTACAATGGAATGGTTCACAAATAAACATATCCAGGTGTTAGAATGGCCAAGTCAAAGTCCAGACCTGAATCCAATCGAGAATCTGTGGAAAGAACTGAAAACTGCTGTTCACAAACGCTCTCCATCCAACCTCACTGAGCTCGAGCTGTTTTGCAAGGAGGAATGGGCAAAAATTTCAGTCTCTCGATGTGAAAAACTGATAGAGACATACCCCAAGCGACTTACAGCTGTATTTGCAGCAAAAGGTGGCGCTACAAAGTATTAACTTAAGGGGGCTGAATAATTTTGCATGCCCAATTTTTTTATTTGTTAAAAAAGTTTGAAATATCCAATAAATTTCGTTCCACTTCATGATTGTGTCCCACTTGTTGTTGATTCTTCACAAAAAAATTACAGTTTTATATCTTTATGTTTGAAGCCTGAAATGTGGCAAAAGGTCGAAAAGTTCAAGGGGGCCGAATACTTTTGCAAGGCACTGTATATATATATATATATATATATATATATATATATATATATATATTTATATATATTTTGTTTTTTTCAGAATTGTTACTCTTTTTTTTTGTTTATAGCTCAAAAAATAAAAACTGCACAGGTGATCAAATACCACCAAAAGAAAGCTCTATATGTGGGGAAAAAGGACATCAATTTTATTTGGGTACAGAGTCACACGACCACGCAATTGTCTGTTAAAGTAACACAGTGCCGAATCCAAAAAAATGGCCTGGTCATTAAGGGGGTAAAACTTCCGATCCAGAAGTGGTTAGGTGAGTTATTCCTAAGAATTATAGGCCTAAAATATAAAGCAACAGATTTCCATGAAAAACAATGTACCACTTTTAGCACAGAAATTCTGACCACCAGGGAGGTTATCCTACACCCGCCATGATGCTGCACGTCATCAGTTAAGACTTCAGCCATTGGATAATTTGACCGTTTGGTTGAGAGCACAACCAATGGGAATGTTGCATTCCCGGCACATGCCGGAAATGTAACTATTTTTTGAAACTAATAAACGGATGGGTTTACTTCTGAATTATTGAGCGTAACCGTTTAACCTCACAGAAGTCACCAATTAGAGGACATGCAGCTTATAAAAAATGTAAGCGCCAGTTTCCCAATTGCATCGGGTAGATATCACCGCGCGCGGTCATTCGGTATTTTTCCTATACAAGCTCCTCTGACAGGTAGGGTGAACCAATTAGCAGACCATGGCTGACTTTTTTTTTTTTTTAGTAAATCATTATAAAATCGTGTGAAACAAATGACTGTAACATTGTAGCAACATCCTTCGTGTCAAACATATTCAAGACATACGAAGAACAGAAAACCTCTCAGCCAATTGATTTCCATGTAGTGTATTAATTTTTGATTTGCCATTGCTCAAGGTCACCCCTAATAGAAATGGATAGCCGCAGAATTCTCCGTCTGCGTTTTTTTTTCCCCCGTGATGTGGGTGGTTCACCTATGGGATCCTCCAACCCTTTCTTTAATGGGGACTGTCAACAATTAAACTAGCAACATTTTTCAAGTCATCGCAGACAATATTGTGAGGTCGGCTGATTATTATTATTTTTTTTTTCGACGCTTTTTTTTAGGCCCGGCTGAAAAATGAGAGGTCCTCCGGACGGCGAGGATTGAGGTGAGGAAAAGGGGGCAGCTGTTGTATGTATCCATCATTTTCCAGCTTTCTGCTTGCCCGTGCATGAAACTGCATTAGCAGGTGCTTCTGCTAAGGACCCCTGAACTGAGATTCATTAAAGTGCACTCGGGAGTGAGGAAAAACGAGTGTGACAAGTGAAGGTTTTATTAATCTGCGGATTGCTGTATGGAGGGTCAGAGATGCGGCTGTACAGAGCTGTGTTTTGCAATAAACCTCTTTAGTTGTCTTTTCAAAAGCTTGATGGATTTCTGCAGAGAAAAAAAAAAAACTGTAAAGAGGAAAAGGGAAAAGTTATTAAAGCTGAAGTTTATTCTTCCTCTTTTTTTGCCCCCCATCCAGGGCTGGCCCAAGACATTGTGCTGCCTGGGTCCCTCCTACCCCCCCCCCATCCAGGGCTGGCCCTAGACATTGTGCTGCCTGGGTCCCTCCACCTCCCCATCCAGGGCTGGCCCTAGACATTGTGCTGCCTGGGTCCCTACCCCCCCATCTAGGGCTGGCCCAAGACATTGTGCGTCCTGGGTTCCTCCTATTCCCCCCATACAGGGCTGGGCCAAGACATTGTGCTGCCTGGGTCCCTCCACCTCCCCATCCAGGGCTGGCCCAAGACATTGTGCTGCCTGGGTTCCTCCTATCCCCCCATCCAGGGCTGGCCCAAGACATTGTGCTGCCTGGGTTCCTCCTATACCCCCATCCAGGACTGGCCCAAGACATTGTGCTGCCTGGGTCCCTACCCCCCATCCAGGGATGGCCCAAGACATTGTGCTGCCTGGGTTCCTCCTATCCCCCCATCCAGGGCTGGCCCAAGACATTGTGCTGCCTGGGTCTCTCCTACCCCCCATCCAGGGCTGGCCCAAGGCATTGTGCTGCCTGGGTCCCCCCCCCCCCCATCCAGGGCTGGCCCAAGACATTATGCTGCCTGGGTCCCTCCTACCCCCCCATCCAGGGCTTGCCCAAGACATTGTTCTGCCTGGGTCCCTCTCCCCATCCAGGGCTGGCCCAAGACATTGTGCTGCCTGGGTCCCTCCTACCCCCCCATCCAGGGCTGGCCCAAGGCATTGTGCTGCCTGGGTCCCCCCCCATCCAGGGCTGGCCCAAGACATTGTGCTGCCTGGGTCCCTCCTACCCCCATCCAGGGCTGGCCCAAGACACTGTGCTGCCTGGGTCCCCCCCCCCCCCCATCCAGGGCTTGCCCAAGACATTGTGCTGCCTGAGTCCCTCCCCCCATCCAGGGCTTGCCCAAGACATTGTGCTGCCTGGGTCCCTCCTACCCCCCATCCAGGGCTGGCCCAAGGCATTGTGCTGCCTGGGTCCCCCCCCCATCCAGAGCTGGCCCAAGACATTGTGCTGCCTGGGTCCCTCCTACCCCCCTTCCAGGACTGGCCCAAGACATTGTGCTGCCTGGGTCCCTCCTACCCCCCCCCCATCCAGTGCTGGCCCAAGACATTTTGCTGCCTGGGTCCCTCCTACCCCCCCCCCATCCAGGGCTAGCCCAAGACATTGTGCTGCCTGAGTCCAAGAATGAAACTCTGTCCCAACTCCACCCCAATAAAAAAAAAAAAAATCACCCCCCACAAAAGGACCCCACATTATTTTTTAAAAATATAAAATTTACAAAATATTATATATACTGTTATCTTCTTCCATAAACCGGTCCACCAAACACCCACTGTCTGTCCTCAGTCCTTCTGTCACTCCTGTGTCTGCCGCAACCACCTCCCTAGAGGATCCAGCCTGCCCTGCGTGAGATGGAGCGGGCTGATGTCTGACGTCATTGTGCATACCATGATCACGTGAGGGACGTTCCCTGGAGGAGATGCTCCGCCTCCTCATACTCATCAGTTTGCACTACTGGCGGCAGCATGAGATGGGGAAATGCCACCTGAAACGCGACACAAACTGATGACACGCAGAACTTCTTGTAACTTTTTTCTTGGGAAAGAGATCTTGGGAGTCAATTTGTTGCCCTTCTCCAAGTGCTGCCTGGGTCCAATGGACCCAGCGGGACTCATGGTAGGGCCAGTCCTGCCCCCATCATCAATGTGCTAATAATATATTTACATAAAACCTTTCTGACATCACTATTTACATTACTTTAGACCCAGTGATGTCATCATTTGCTGTCTGTGCTTCTCTATGCAATGCAGGCAGATCTTAGCTGGTGGGAGGGGCTGGCAGAGTGCTGTACGTAACAAAGAGAGTGGCGCCTCTAAGAGTAGACTGTAATGCTTTAACCACTTGCCGACCGCCGCACGACTATCTACGTCGGCGGTCAGCCCCTCACAGGCAAAGTGACGTAGGGCTACGTCACTAGCTTGTGAGGGTCTAGGGAGCGAGCGCGCGCCGCCAGAGGCGCGCTCCCGCTCCCGCGTGGTCACAGACCCCCCCCCCCGCGCGTGTAACCGGCGGACCCGATGTCCACGGGTCACTCTGAGATCAGCGGGGGAGAGGGAGAAAGTCAGGCGGCTTGTGTAAACAAGCTGCCTGTCATTCTCCCCTGGGTATGAAGGATGATCATACGGTTCTACTATATAGAACCGTTGATCACTCTTCATACATCTGAAGCCACAGCCAATCACAGTAGAAAGCACGCCCCTAGGGACACACATAGCCCCTCCCTTTCAAAAAAAGTTAACCCCCTCCCTGCCAGTGTCATTTTTACAGTAACAGTGCATATGTATAGCACTGATTACTGTAGTAATGTCACTGGTAACCCCAAAAGTGTAAAAAATGTCAGTCAAGGGTCCGATCTGTCCGCTGCAATGTCGCAGTACCGCAAAAAAACATTGCAGATCGCCGCCATTACGCGTTAAAAAAAAAACAACAAAAATGACAAAAATC